>NC_066584.1:59512286-59832286 GCF_024323335.1 Lathyrus oleraceus
CTCAGTGTAATCCTCCCAAAATTTTATGAATAAAAAGAGATTTTTTTGGTCAATTGAATTGATATTTTTGATTATTATTATATTTGCAAATAAGACTTCATATATTACTTGAAATTAAAAACAATCAAAAACATTGCATTTCATGCATCATTTGCATAAACAGGTTTCGTTCGCCAGATATCTTATCAATTCTTCTTCTTCTGTGTATCAACCAAGCTGACTCACCACTACAACACTCGAGCTAATCATTTGAGAAGAATGGAGCAGATAGAGCAAGAGAATAGAGAGTTGAAGGATGAGATCGCCAAAACTACGATGCTGATGGAGTCTATCATAGCTGCTCAGAACCAACAGTCTCCACCTCCCGCAACTCCTCTCCTCAGAGGACTGTCATCTCAGAGATTATTTCATCAACTATTCTTGTTACTGCTGCCAGCCAATTTGTTTCTGCTATGCCTGCTGGATTCCCTTGGGGAATGCCACCAAATTTTGTGCATGAAGGGTATGCACCTACTTTTGTTTCTATGCCGACATCTATCCCGATCATGTCAGTGCCTTCTCCTATCGTTCATACTTTGCCTCATGTTGAGGAGACTGTTGACCACTCTGAGTCGTCCGAAGATCCGGATGTGTATGAGAAGATGGATGAAATTAAGGATCAATTTCTTGAGTTGCATAAGGAATTGAATACCCTGAGAGTAAAGGATTTTTTTGGCAAAAGTGTTGTTGAACTCTGTTTGGTTCCCAATGTCAAAATTCTGATGAAATTCAAGGTCTCATACTTTGAAAAATACAAAGGGAGTACCTGTCTGTTGAGCCATCTTATTATGTATGCCAGGAAAATGTCTACTCAAACTAATAATGATCAGCTGCTGATCACTACTTCCAGTATAGTCTGACTGGAGCCGCTCTGAGATGGTACATGGGCCTTAATAGTGCTAGCATCCTTACTTTCTATGACCTAGGTGAGGCCTTTGTCAAGTAGTATAAGTACAATGTTGATATGGCGCCAAATAGAGATTAGTTGAGGTCGATGTCCTAGAAGGATAAGGAGACATTCAAAGAATATGCTCAGAGATGGAGAGAGTTTGCTGCTCAGATTAGTCAGCCTTTGGAGGAAAAGGAGATGACAAAGATTTTCCTGAAGACGTTGAGTTCATTTTATTATGAACGTATGGTTGCAAGTGCCCCCAATGATTTTACTGAAATGGTAAACATGGGGATGAGGTTATAGGAAGGAGTTCGTGAAGGGCGTCTATCCAAAGATGAGGCGTCAAGCAGCAAGAAGTATGGTGGAAGTTTCTCTAAGAAGAAGGAAGGAGAAACTAATATAGTGTCAGCAGGGAGGCAGAAGAGGCCTCATATGAGGAAAAGTTACCAATCCCATCAGCATCAACACCAGGTATCTCCAGTAATTCCGGTTTTTTCCAACAATTCCAATTATCAATCAGTTCCAATTCAACAACAACATCAACAACAACCACAACAAAGACCCAATTACAACAACAACAATCATCAACAGAAATTTGAAAGGAAGAAGGTATCTTTTGACCCAATTCCTATGACATATGCAGAGTTGTACCCGTCTTTGGTACTCAAGAATCTTATCCAACCAAGAAACCCTCCGCAAATTCCTGAGCCACTACCATTGTGGTTCAAACCTGATCTTCATTGTACTTTTCACCAGGGAGCCCTTGGTCATGATATAGAGAATTGCTATCCACTAAAGTATGAAGTTCAGAGGCTTGTGAAAAATTGTATGGTGTCCTTTGAGGATATAGTGCCAAATGTGAAATCCAATTCGTTGCCTCCTCATGGTAACGCATCAGTGAACATGGTGGACGAGTGTCCCGGGAATTTCAGAGTTTTTGATGTGAGGCGTATCCGTAGATCTTTGGTGGAGATACATAGAACTCTGTGTTTGGTTAGTGATTGTGAACAGGACCATGATGGTTGTGTCATTTGTAGTGTGAACCCCAATGGGTGTATGATTGTCAAAAGGGATATTCAAAAGTTGATGGATGAGAATGTAATCCAGATTCAACAGTCAAGGGATATAGGAGATCATGTGGATGTCATTATGCCAGTGTTCAGGACCCCTGAGCGGGTAGTCATTTAATTTGATAGCAGCAACAAACAATAATGTCAACAGATCGGTATCTTTGTTGGTAATACGATTAGCGGGCCTTGTCCCCTATTCATATGATAGTTGTACCATACCAATATAATGTCACAATGATTGAAAATGGTCAAGAGGTTCCTCTACCAGTTGCGGACTCAGTGGTAAATATTATAGATATTACGAAGGTGACCCGTATTGGTCATGTGTTCAGTTCGGTATTCCCGAAGGCTGTGGAAGATGTTTCAGTAGGTAAGAAGGTAGATATTCCTGCAGTGAATCTGGTTAGTGCTCCAATGTATCAGTATGGAGAATCCATCAAATTGAAGACTAACGATGATGATGAGGTGTTACGACTGATCAAAAGAAGTGAATTTAAAATTGTGGAGCAACTGCTCCAAACGCCGTCAAAGATCTCTGGGCTGTCATTGTTGATGAATTTTGAGGCACATAGAGAAACATTGCAGAAAGTGTTGGAACATGATTATCTTGAACATGATGTTATTATGGATCAGTTTGACCACATTGTTGCCAATATCACTTCTTGTAACAATTTGAGCTTCTGTGATGAAGAACTTTCTGAAGAAGGAAGGAATCATAATTTGGCATTATATATTTTGATGAATTGCAAGGAGGACGCTCTGTCCAATGTTTTGGTTGTCACAGGTTCATCATTGAATGTGTTTCCAAAGTCAACTCTATTAAGACTCTCATATCAAGGCACCCCAATGAGGTTTAGCGGCGTGGTTGTTAAAGCGTTTGACGGTTCTTGTAAAACTGTCATTGGAGAAGTGGACCTTTCGGTAAATATAGGTCCGAGTAATTTCCAAATTAATTTCCAGGTAATGGATATCCACCCGGCCTATAGCTACTTGTTGGGAAGGCCATGGATTCATGAAGCTGAAGCTGTGACATCTACTCTACACCAGAATTTGAAATTTGTGAAGAACGGAAAGCTTGTCGTTGTTGGTGGAGACAAGACATTGTTGGTAAGCCATTTGTCATCTTTTACTTATGTTCATGCTGAGGAGGAAGTTGGAACGCCGTTCCAAGCTTTGTCCATTGCTGATGAGTTAAAGAAAGCTGGGGCACCCATGTCTTCTTTAAAAGATGCACAAGAGGCTATTCAGGCTAGCAATATTGATAAGTGGGGCCGTGTTATGGAATTCGCCGAGAATAAGAATAGAGAAGGGCTAGGTTTTCAACCAGGACCGTTCAACACCAAAGTCAAGGTTATGCAACCAGTTTTCCGCAATGGAGGGTTCATTCATGAGAATGATTAACACTCAGATGCCCTTATAAAAGACAATGATGAAGACGAAGCTTGTGTCAACTTTGTGACACATGGCCAAACTTGCAACAATTGGATTGTTGTTGATGTTCCTACTATCATTCCCTATTATAAGTGATTTGTTTTCATTATTTTTAGTAAAATCCTTCTCCTACGCCTAAGGGAGAAGTGAACATTGTTAGGCATTTTCCTTGTTATCATCAATAAAGTACAACTTTATTCATCCACGTCTATGATGTTTTATTTTTACTTTTTGCTTTTTCCGAAAATGGTAATCACAAAAAACATAAAAAATAATAATCTTTCCATCTGCATAATATTTGTTTGCACTCACTTCTCTAAAATCAAAATATCAAATCATTATGCAGGTTGGTTCTCAAACCCATTGAATATAATGATCCTACTCCCTCTCCAAACTTTAATTTCCCTGTGTTTGAAGTTGAGGAAGAGAATGATGATGAAGAAGTATCTGATGAATTATCTTGTTTGCTTGGGCACGGGGAGAAAGCTATTCAACCGTTTGAAGAGCAGATTGAACTAGTCAACTTGGGTTCCGAGGATGATGTGAAGGAAGTCAAGATTGGGCCTCAACTGTGACCAGAAGCTAAGAAGGGGTTGATTGATCTTCTTCGAGATTATTTTGATATGTTTGCTTGGTCCTATGAAGATATGCCTGGTTTAGATTCTGAGATTGTGGAGCGTAGATTGTCGTTGAAGCCAGAATTCCTGTCGGTCAAGTAGAAATTGAGAAGGACTCGTCCTGATATGGAAGTGAAGATTAAAGAGGAAGTGCAGAAGAAGATTGATGCCAGTTTTGTTGTTACCTCCGAGTATCCGCAGTGGGTGGCCAACATTGTGCTTGGTCCAAAGAAACATGGAAAAGTTCACATGTGTGTTGATTATAGAGATTTGAACAAAGCCAGTCTGAAAGATGATTTCCCTCTGCCACATATTGATATGTTGGTAGACAATATAACTAAATTCAAATTCTTTTCGTTTATGGATAGATTTTCCGGTTATAACCAGATAAAGATGGCACCTGAAGATATGGAGAAGGCCACATTCATTACAACCTAGGGAACATTCAATTATAGAGTGACGCCCTTCGGTTTAAAGAATGTTGGTGCAACGTACCAGAGAGCCATGACCATTCTTTTTCACGATATGATGCATAAAAAGATTGAGGTTTATGTTGATGATATGATTGCTAAATATAATGATGAAGAAAAGCATGTTGAGCATTTGTTGAAGTTATTCCAACATTTGAGGAAATATAAACTCCGCTTTGAATCCCAATAAGTGTGTGTTTGGTGTTCGTTCGGGTAAGTTGTTGGGATTCATTGTCATCGAGAAGGGTATTGAAGTTGATCATGCCAAGGTCAAAGTAATACAAGAGATGCCTGCGTCCAAAACTGAGAAGCAAGTCAGAGGTTTTCTTGGCCACTTGAACTATATATCAATATTTATATCACATATGACTGCCACATGTGCGCCTATATTCAAGCTTCTTTGGAAAGACTAGTCTTCTGATTGGACCGAAGATTGCCATAAAGTTTTTGATAGTATCAAAGAGTATCTGCTTAAGCCTCTGACTCTGTCTCCGCCTGTTGAAGGAAGACCTTTGATCATGTATTTGACTGTGCTTGAAGAGAGTATGAGCTATGTTCTTGGTCAACAAGATGAATCTGGAAAGAAAGAATATGCAATTTACTACCTCAGTAAGAAGTTCACCACTGACTATGAGACTCAATATTCTATACTTGAGAAGATATGTTGCGAATTGGCTTGGGCTGCTAAGCGTCTACGCCAAGATATGTTGAATCATACTACTTGGTTGATATCCAAAATGGATCCAATCAAGTACATTTTTTAGAAACCTGCTTTAACTGGGAGGATTACCCGTTGAAAGATGTTATTATCTGAGTACGATATTGAATACCGATCTTAGAAAGCTATTAAAGGTAGTGACTTGGCTGACCATTTCGCTTACCAACCTATTGAAGATTATTAGTCAATGCAATATGATTTTCCTGGTTCCTGTTGGGCATGGTATTTGATGGAGTTGTTAATTCGTATGGTAATGGCATTAGGGCAGTGATTATTACTCCTCACGACAATCATTTTCCATTTACAACTAGATTGACCTTCAAGTGTACAAACAATATGGCTGAGTGTGAAGCTTGTATTGTGGGGCTTGAAGAAGCCATTGATCTCAGAATTAAAAATCTTGATGTCTATGGAGATTTAGCTTTTGTTGTGAATCAGATCAAAGGTGAATGGTAAATGAATCAACCCGGTTTGATACCATGCATATATTATGAAAGGAGGATATCAACTTTCTTCACAAAGGTTGAGTTTCATCATATCCCTTGAGATGAAATCGGATGGCAGGTGCTCCTACAACCTTGGCTTCCATGATTGTGGTAAATTTTTGGAATGAAGTTCCTAATTTAACTGTGGTGCATCTTGATAGGCCAACTCATGAATTTGCTATTAAAAAGCCTTGGTATTTTGATATCAAATGTTTCCTCCAAAGTCAGATTTACCCGTTTGGGGCATCTTTGAAAGATAAGAAGATTTTGAGAAGATTAGCTGGAAACTTCTACCTGAATGGTGATGTGTTTTATAAGAGAAACTTTGATATGGTTTTGCTCAAATGTGTGGATAGACACGAAGTAGACTTATTGATGACTGAAGTCCATGAAGGTTCCTTTGGTACTCATTTCAATGAACATGTGATGGTAAATAAAATGTTGAGAGCAGGTTACTATTGGCTGACAATGGAATCTGATTGTTACAAGTTTATGAAGAACTGCCACAAGTGTCAAATTTATGCGAATAAGATTCACGTTCCTCCAACATTGTTGAACGTCATTTCCTCCCCATGACCCTTCTCCATGTGGGGAATTGATATGATTAGTATGATTGAGACCAAAGCTTCAAACAAAAATCTTTTCATTCTGGTGGCTATTGACTACTTAACAAAGTGGGTTGAAGCGACATCGTACATGAATGTAACCAAGCAAGTTATTGTAAGGTTTATCAAGAATCAGATTATATGTCGTTATGGTGTGCCAAATAAGATCATTACTGATAATGGATCGAACTTGAACAATAACATGGTGGAATCTCTTTGTGAAGACTTCAAGATTGCACATCATAA
This sequence comes from Lathyrus oleraceus, assembly GCF_024323335.1. NCBI lineage: Eukaryota > Viridiplantae > Streptophyta > Magnoliopsida > Fabales > Fabaceae > Lathyrus > Lathyrus oleraceus. The sequence goes on from NC_066584.1 coordinate 59,518,860, forward strand.
TTCTTCTCCCTATAGACCTAAGATGAATGGGGATATTGAAGCTGCGAATAAGAACATCAAGAAAATTATCCAGAAGATGGTTATAACATATAAAGATTGGCATGAGATGCTCATGTATGCTTTGCATGGCTACCATACATCCATCCTTACTTCAACAGGGGCAACCCCTTTCTCTCTTGTTAATGGCATGGAAGTTGTGCTCCCCGTGGAGGTTGATATTTCATAATTGCGTGTCTTGATGGAAGCCAAGTTGACAAAAGCTGAATGGTGTTATACCATATATGACCAGCTAAATTTGATTGAAGAGAAGAGATTGACTGTCATGTGGCATGGCTAGTTATATCAGCAGAGAATGAATAAAACATTTGATAAGAAGGTCAAGCCTCGTGTGTTTGGAGAAGGTGACCTCGTGCTCAAGAAGATTTTATGTTTCAAACCTGATGCTAGGGGCAAATGGACTCCTAACTATGAAGGCCCTTATGTTGTGAAGAAAGCCTTTCCAAGCGGTGCTTTGATTCCTACAACTATGGATGGTGAAAAGTTCACGCGTTCTGTGAATGCCGATGTAGTCAAGAAATACTTTGCCTAAAAAGAAAAGAACAACTCGCTAAGTTGAAAACCCGAAAGGGTGGCTTAGGCAAAAATGAGCGTCTTAGTGGATTGAAAACCTGAAAGGGCGATCCAGGTAAAAGTTAGAGACATAAAACAGAAAATTTACCCTGGTAGATTGAGTACCCCACCTGGGGCAATCTAGGCAAAAATTAGGGATTATGGCAAGTAACTGCATCCAGTTGTTCCTAATCTTTGAGGCAGTTCTGAGCAGTCATTTGGTTTTGATTCATCATTTTCAGCCGAAGACAAGTGTTATGGATTTTGAAGTCGGTAGGGAGAGTAGTGATCATTATATTCAATGTATCCCTTTTCCATGTAAATTACCATTTCTCAAACTTTGTAAAGATCCATGGAGTCTCGCCATTTGTGTACTACCATTATATTAAATAAAGTTGAGCTTTTTATCCAATTATTTCTATTCTTATTTGTTTCTGTTTTAAAATTGAATTTTTATGATGATAATTTTGAAATAAATCAATGAATAATTATGTTTCTTAAAATGATAAAAACATGCACTTTAAGAATAATCGATTTCAGCAAGGAATGTCATCAAACAATCTAAGAACAAGTAAGTCTTGAAGTGTGAAGCATTGTTGTCTTCCCAAAGCAGTTGGTTTTGTAAATGTTTCCTCCCCAATAGTCCTTCGTTCGTTCCCAGCATGGTTAAGAAGTTGCTCCCTAAGCGACCTATTATCCCCGATTGAGCTGATGATTGGTCCCCTTTGCAATTCATCTTCCCCAACTGAGGTGTTCATGTTTTGCATCCCCCAGTTTGTGACTTGATGATTGGACCATGGATATCCCAGAACCTTTATTTGGTCTCCATTTCCCCATTTGCATTTGTTTGTGTTGCATAACCGCGACAGTTTCTCCTCTATGTGAGTAAGATCCGGTTATCTTTGCCTTAGAATTGGTTTATTTCACAATTTCCAAGAAGAATTTTATGATTTTTGAGGAATGTGACAGTCTTTGGTTTGTTCCAACAAGTCATAGCATCCCCGACAATCTGTCTGGTTCCTCATTCAGAGCTTTATCTCTTGTATTCCCTGGCAGAGTTCGTCTTTTGATTGAAGTTCGCTCATTCCCGATAGTGTTTGGTTCTGAGCAATATTGGTTTTTGTCCCCTGCAAGGTTGTCTCCCATTTGACATGGTGTGGACTTGAAATTCCCCGCAACATTGACTTATTTGGATCCTCAACAGATCCTTCTCTATCCTTGGCATGTTTGATTGATTATCTTTCAGCAGTGCTCTCTTCCCCCCGCAGAGTTTTGCCATGATTGATTGGAAGCATGTTCTCCATGTCTTCCCCATCCAGAATTAATTTATTTGGAGCTAGATGATTTACGTTCATCCCTATCCGTTTCTCCAGTTGGTGTTTCCATCTTGTTGAGATTAGCCGAGTGTTTTGTAGTGATGATTCAAATCTTTGTTATTTGTATCCTTTGTGGTGTTTTGCCAGCATAATCATAATCACATACATACATATTCATGCATAAATCACATCATCAAATATTTTATTGTGCATTTTATCGCAATGATTTTTCTTCTGATCCCCTGCTTTGGTGATATTATTTCCCCATGCAGATTTGGTGTGTTTGTCCTCCTTCAATTGTAGAGTATCAGCCCCTTAAGCAGAAAGAGTTTATCCTTTCTCACTCCCCCTGAGTTATATCTTCATTGGGTTGAGTCTTTGATTGATCGTTTCTTTCTAGTGCTTGCCTAGATAGATCTTTTGGTCTCTAAGAGTCTATTATCCAGTAATTGATAATATTCTTCTTGATGTTGAGTATATTACCTCTATCCAATAACTGGTAAAATGTAGTATACTTCCTTTGTTTTCCCTGGCGGATTCGTTTTCACATTTCCCCGGTAAGTCTATCCTCGATATGTTCATCCTAACCGGTGACAAATATTATTCCTTTTTGGTTTTCTATCCAGTAAAAAGGTAGTTGTAATCCCTACTTTTATTCCCCAGAGAGTCTATCCTTGATATCCTATTTTTCCCCAGGCGATTTATCCTTGATATGTTCATCTTAACCGATGACGGATATTCTTCCTTTGAGTTTATCCTTGATATGTTCACTTTAACCAGTGACAGATACTGTCTCTTTGGTCTTCTGCCCAGTAACAGGCAGTTGTAAATCCTATTTGATCTTTTCTCCCTAGTAGATCATTCTTACCCAGTAACCGGTAATGAATACGCCTCATTTTTTCCTCAGCGAGTCATCATTGATATGTTTACCCTAACCGGTAACGGATGTCCCTTTGTCCGAGTATATCATCTTCCTACCTAGTAACCGGTAATAGATAATATATCTCTTCCTCAGTTGAGTTTGGGTTCAAATTTATTTATGGAATCGAATTTAATTTGGTTTGAGTATTTCAACTTTATTCTGATCTATTCTCATCTCCTGCAGATAACCTTATCCCCAGACCGAGTCTTTCCATTGATTTATCTTTGTGGACGTCCCCTCGCGTCTCCCAGCTGTTTTAAGTCATAGCCTGGCCTACGCACAACTTTTATCCCCCAGAGTCTCGGTCTCCCCAGTGAGTTTTCCTTATGGAAGACATTGTGCTCTTGTGGACTTTCAGTTTCTCCAGATTCTTTCCCTTTATGGAAATATATTCCCCACAGAGATTATTTTAATATTCATATCATATGCATCATGAGGTCTCTAAGGGACCAAAATTTGTTTCCAAAATTTATTTCTTGATGTTGTTATTTAAGTCCATTCTACTGAGTTGATATGAAGATTTTAACCTTCACATCCTCAGTTAGAATGTCCTTAAATAGGGGCAACTGTAAGACCCCAATTTTGACCCTAAGATCCCTCATGCTATCTCATCATTTGCATTGGCTTTGGGATCACACCTTGGTATCCTCCTTACCCCTCATTCATTAGGTTTACATTTGGAGAGATCACCAAGTACATTTGATTGTATCAGACTTTATTTTTCTTTGCTTCTAAACCAAAATACCAAAATATGTCTATGTATAACTTGGTTTCTTTTGTAGGTAGTGTGTGCATCCACATATACCTCATCAAGCTCATAACTAGGGTTTGAGACCCTTAGTGCAAGATATCAATCAATGAAAGATTCACATTGGTTCTAAATATCATATATGTATCCCCATGTTCTTAATTTATCATTTTGATCAAGAATTCATCAAGAGTTTGAAGCTTGTTTGTCTTGGAAGCTCGAATTCATCTAGGTATCTTGTGTGACTTCCTCAACAAGTTTATTCAACATTTGGTCAAATATTTCAAAGTATACTTCATTATACATCATCTTATGCATATATTATCCTCCATAAGTCCCAAAGATCAAGATAACTTTAAGTTTTGGAAGTTGGTTCAAAGAGGATGACTAGAGAAAGTCAGTTGGTAAAAGCTGGGGTTCCATAGACTCTATCTCTTATGACATTCCAAACAACTTTCATGTTGACATCAATAGCTATATTTGCTTGGAAAGTCATTTTTTATGGTGAAAGATTATAGGTCATTTTGTTTGTGCCCTAGTTAGGAGGTCAACTTCCAAGGACCATAACTTGCTCAATGTTTATGATATGAAGGCCATACAAGTTTCATGATCAAATTCATGATTTCCTCTCCAACTTTTATTCTTTTAGAAATGTAAAAATAAACTGGAAAGGGCATGTGCCAAGAGGAAATATTATAGGTCATTTTGGACCATCATCATTGAACAAGCAATTTTCTTCAACTTATAAAATTCATAACTCCCTCATGACAAATCCAAATGATGTCAAATATGTTACCAAATTGAATATGGATGAAAGAGTTACAACTTTGGTTAAGAAACTATCTTCATTTGGAGCTCATAGAAAAATTTATTCAAGGTGGAAGAAGTGGTCATTTGACTTGGTAGTTAGAAAATTTCAATTATGTTTGATTTCTCCAAGTTCCACCTAAACATTCATCATGATCCAAGCTCCAAAGGAAAAAGTGTTCAACATAAAAGTTATTCCCCTTGATGTCACCTTTCAAAAAAGTACAAGATCACCTCATTTGGACAAGAATTGAGGGACTTGTGCATTGTTCCTTTGTTGGGTTTGTTTTGGCAAGTTTTGAATTCAAGTGACCATTTCCTTTTGCATGCTTACATGTTATTGTTTCAGGATCCATTGTGCATGAATTGGAGTGAGATTACATCATAGTTTATACCCAAATCAATGCCCATACATCCATGCATCAATGTTGCTAAATTTGGAAAAAAAATTCAAGTGTGTGAAAAGAAATGCATAACCCTATAAATACATGTCTATTGTGATCAGAATAGGGATCCCTTTTACCCAAGATTTGAAGCATTGCCTCCCTAACCTCCATTAAAGGATAAACTTAAATATTTCACTTGAAATCGAGTTTCAATTCTCCTTCTATTTTGAGATTGAAGTCCAAAAATCCAAGCCTTTCATTGATCCATTTCACTTCTTGCAAGCTTCTAGAGTCAAGCCAAGGCAAATTAGAATCAAGATCAAGCTGAATTGGAGCTACCCGAAGGTGATTTTTCTCAAACTTCTCTTCTTCTATTCTCCCTCATTTCTAAATTATTTTGATTGATTATTGGTTTGCTGAAGTCCTACCAATATAGGCAACAATATTGAGTTGCTTTTAGGTCAAATCGAAGCAACTCAGGTCATGCACCTCAAATTTCAAATCCATGTATCTTTCAATATACTTGGAATTGGATGAAATGGAGGTCAAATTTGAGCTCCTGAGCATTTTTCCTTTAAAATAATATTCTTACTTTTTATTTTGGTGATGTTTTGTGGTGGACGAGTCTGATGAGATCCACCAGAGAAGATGATCGGAGATCTAGCTTCGATAGTGCGTTAACACCCTCCAAACCATTTGATCTGATCTCATGTTCAAATCCTTGCCCTCGCTTTTGAATACACGCGTGTACACGCGTTGATTGAGGTGTTTGATGGAAACGCGCGCTTGACCATCAGATTTGCCACCTCAATTAATAAGGGAGATCTGATGACCCTTGTTTTTTTTATTTAATTTTATTATATTTTCTGATTTTTTGTTTAATCCTTTTATTTTGTTTAATTCATAATAATTTCATTTTTAATCTAAAAAATATGGGACTTTCATCAAAAATATTTATAAAAAAATCTCTTCCATATTTTGAGTTAAAATTATTTTTTGGATTAATTTTGGTATTTTTAATGAATTAAATGTTTATGTGCATATTTTTAATTGTTTTAAAATACTTTTGACTTTCTAAAAATTGTGAATATTTTTTTTAAGGTCCTTTGACCTAGAAAAAATCCCTTGGCCATTTATTTGGTGTTTTGAAGGGATTTGAGGTTTTGTCCAAATTAAAATGCATTTTAATTCATTTTAATGTGATTTTTAATTGATTAAATATTTAAAAATTATGTTGAGCCATTTTTATGGTCTTGTGATGTTTGACTTTCTGTTTGGGCCTTGGTCATGGTTGATTTGACTTTTATTTGATCAAAACTATTGGATTTAGGGGATTGATGAAATGTACATTTCATCTTCCAAAATGAATTAATGGTATTGATTAGATGAAATTCTTCTCATGATCAATTTGTGTTTCTATTTCCCCTTTCCTCTTCATCTTCATCCTTATTCTTCCCCAATCCCTCATTGACAAATGAGATCTCTAATGTCTAAATGTTAATTGATTCATCAATGACCTTGTGTCAGATGAATCAATATAAGTTAGACTGAGACATGTCCTTCCTTTTTTTTAGTGTGTGGTATGTTTTAGGAGTTTGGTTCTTTGTACCAAATCTCTAACATGCGTTAACACCTATATTTTTATTGCCTGACCTCGGATAGTTATGACTTCTATATAAGTCCAATTATAATTGCTTAACATAGAGCTAAATTTGACCCTTAAGGCATAACATTCTATTAAGTGAGATTGTAAGTCTTCCATTCTTCATGGCATTTTGTGGGAACTTGACCTTTTTTTTTCCTTTCATGGGAGCTAGTAACATACTTGTTGAATTATCCAAGTTGGATCCCTTCTCATGGAAGATGTCTTGGTTCAAGGATTCATACTTGTGAATGAATGGTTGAATGTTCTCCAAAGAATGACTTAATCAATTAAAACCCATCGCTAACATTTGACTAACCATTACTAACTCTTATTAATATTGCTTTACTTTCAATTCATTTACTTTATGCACTTTAAATTTCAAGTACCTTTATTATTCATTATCATTTTACATTTCATGCAACTTGTTTACGTTTCAAGTTCTTTTCATTTTGCCCACTTGAGCCATATCTTGTGATTGTATATATTGTTTACTCACTTTTGTTTTGTTTGTGGTCTTAGGACCCTAAAACACCTAATAACAACAAAAACCCTAAACAAAATTTGTTGGACTATTGGGACTTGATATGAACTTTTGGACTTAGAACTAGGAAACACTCCCTATGCTAAAGGACTTGGTCAATGCCAACATCTGAGACTGAACTATTTTTGATTGTGCCTTCATCCGATGCAAGACCTTGGATCTCTTTTATTCATATGCTACTTTGTCTCTGTGCTTAATTGTTATGTTGTTATTATTGTCTATCTCTGATGTTTTGTTCTGAGATGATCAAGGAATATTTCATCTGATACATTGGAAGACACTGAAGACTGTTATCTATTGGAGTGCTTGCTTGTATATGGCTATATTTATTTTATGCCTTGGTTTTCACTTGATGTTTGGATGTTGCTTATTGCTTATTGCTTATTTCTTATCAAAGTCCAAAGAAAAATGGGTTTCTATATGAAATTCTTGTCTGTTGGATTGCATCCCATTGGTCAGATCTTATCAACTCTTAAACTTTTAAATTTTTGCTTAGGTTAGCCTCTTCATCTCCTCCCACTTCTTAAATTTCAAAATCTCTCCCTCTTTTCAAAAACTTTATTTGCTTGAGATTTCAAACTTAGACATGTTTTAATGATTAGAAATTTTGGCCTTATGCCATTGAATTTTTAAACTTCTTTTCTTAAATCAAATTTGTAAATAAACTTAATCATATTGACTTAAATTTCAAAAGACAAAAATAAATAATAACCCCATTCAAATCTTTGGCCATTTGTGCCTTTTCATTTAAACCTTTGTTAAAATAAATTCACTAACTTCTTTGAAATTTTTACCACGAACTACGGGGTTTTGATCCCTTATTTTTATGTTGGTATGTAGGCATAAGATCAAAGGTCTTGTCAAACAGAAAAATATAATCAATGAATTCCTTTCTCATCCCCACACTCTTTATTTTATCAAACATCATTTAGACAAAAAATCATATGCACACAAAAGGGCTCCCTAAGAGTACCTATGACACTTTGGGTGCTAACACCTTCCCTACGTGTAACCAACCCCCTTGCATGTAATCTCTGGCATTTTATTAGCTTTGATTTGAAAACTTCTTATCATTGGGTTTTGTTTGTACTTTTCCCTTTTCCTTTGGAAACAAAAAAGCACGGTGGCGACTCTGGTTTTATTTATTTCAAGTTTATCCATAGCTTGATGGTCATGAATTTACCGCTACAAGTATCTCAAAGTTTTGTTGCTCAAGAAAAGTCAAAGGTTCGAGTGTTTATTTCCATGCCGTCTTTAATAAGTTACCTCAAAGTTTGAGAAATTTAATCAAAAGACCTTCAAGGACACCTTATTTTGGGTTCATATGATCATCCATGTACCTTGAAATGCATGAAAAGTCCAATTACACAAGTTTATTCCAAGAGGTTTGACAAAAAATGTCAACATTTGAAGTCAAAGTTCAAAGGATCACAACTTATTCAATCCTCAACATTTTTAAATGCTTCTTTATGAATATGACTCTTCTCAACATCCTCTATAACTTCTCTTTACATTACAAGAGCCAATTATTCTTGGAGGATCATCAAAAGTTTGAAGATATTATAGGTCATTTGCGGACTTAGTGAAATTTGACATATTTTCTAGTGATTTTTTTCTTAACTTTCAAGGTTTATAACTTCTTCAACTTTCAACATTTAAGAATTATTATTTTTGCATAATATCGTTTGTGATACCCTCTACAAGTTTGCTTCAAGGGTCAAAGTCAAATTATGCTTAGAAGACCATGAAATTCTTTGAGACATTATAGGTCATTTTTAGCCATTTACGACTTAGAATTTTCCAAGTTGCATTACCAGATTTTTGTGCCAACTTCAACATGCCATAAATTTGTTCTCAAGCATCCAAATGCAACCTTTCTTGGCACATTATAATCTTTGATATGATGTCAACAAATTGCAAGAATAATGGGATCAAAAAGCCTCCTGAGCAAGATGCCCCATTGAGTTAAACATGGTGACTTGGAACTGAAGAAATCATCATGATCAGAATTTTGAACTTCACTAATCCTCAATTACAAGCCAATTTACCACACGTTTTGGACCTAAACATGATTAATCAAGTCTCCAAAAGTTAAATGACTCATAAAATGCATGATTTGGCTGAGTTTTGATGGTTTTGCAAGTCACACTTTTCTCACATTATGAGCAAAATCATTTTGCACGAATTGAGCATCATTTGGCACGTATGAGATCACCAATCACTTCCCTATAAATATAGTAACATGTTTGCTTTATTCCCAAGCTTTTAAGAGCCAAAGAACCTCTATTTCACTCTAAAATTCTTCCAGAACATTGAGCTATCATGTTTTGATTTCTAGTTTGTTTCAATTTAATTTCTTGATTTCAGTAGCACATTCAGTGTCCTCTGAAGCTTTTGCAACAATTATCAAGCTCTAAGACCGTCTGAAGTGCCCTAATCAGATCAAGATTCTTCAACTTCTGATCATCATTTGGACAAGGTAATTCTGAACATCATTTAAACTCAAACAAGTTACCACAATGTAGTCCTTCACTCTCTAAGGCTTTCCCCTAACTTATCTGGTGTTGATTGATCGTGTTCATCATTTAATTTAATTTTTTGTGGCTTTCTTGTTTCTTAAAATTCTCTGAAATTTTCCATGCTCAGTTTAGATAAATGAATTTTGAGTATGAGGTTGAATTTGTGATGAGGAGACAATCACATTGATGGTGGTCTCGTGTTCTTAATTTGACAAACGATGAAACTCCGATGAGGGATCACCAGAGAAGACGACCAGATTTGTTTCATGTCATCTGAGTTGTATCCACGTTAGCATTTTGAAATGTTCTGATTGGTCCATTTTGAATGTGATTCTGTGATTTTATTCAGGCTATTTTTCACTGTGTACCTTAGCCTCATAGTTGTTGGATCTGCCACGTCAATTAATGATGTCAGATCCAACGCCTCCGTGTTTTCTGATATTTATTTTTTTTTCTTTTTTATTTTAAATTGGATTTCATTTAAAAATTCATAGAAAATTCATTTTTCATCCAAAAAATCCTAAAATAATTTATAAAATTTTATTTTATTTTTCTTCATCTGATTTTTATTTTTTTCATATTTTATTTTCTTGGATTTTCTCTTTTTTTTATTTGTTTTAATTGGTTTAAAAATACTTTTATGCATTTAAAAATTCTGGAAAAAAATTATTTTATGTTTGTTATTTTATCTTCAACCTTCCATAATTTTCTTAGTCATTTATTTGGTGTTTTGAAGGGCTTTATGGATTTTCTCTTTGATTTCCCTTTTAAAATTCATTTTAAAAATATTTTTGATGCATTTTATTTTATCTTCTTGCATTGTGTGCTTTTTGACATTTATCGAGTTCTGTTGGCCTTGGATCTTAGTTGATTTGATCATAAGTCTCATCAAACTCAATGGATCTTGGGTGTTGATGGTGTGAAAATCTTAATCCACCAAGATAGATGATTGATTTTGATGATGACTTGATCAATTCTTTGATCCAATTTGGGTTTAATTTCTCTTCTTATTCTTCATCTATTTCTCTTCCTTTTTTTCTCTAGATCAATTGGATGGTTTGTGTCCATCTTGTTCATGATGTGTGGATTAGTACTTGATGAACTTTCATTATTTAAAATCTACCTCCTAATTTATCATGGATCATTTAAGGTACTTTGGATTGATACATAAGTTTGTCCTAAGTATCACGAAGTGTTGATTGATGTAACGGACCACTTTTCTAGCCTTTGTGCTTGATCCATCCTCTTTTCTTTTTCGTGTAGCATAACTTCGGGAGAATGATTCATATATCATTTCTCTAGCATGTATTAACACAAATATTATTATTGCCCGGCCTCAGATAGTTATGACTTCTACATAAGTCCAATTACGATTTCTTAACATAGCGCTAAATTTATCCCGAATCAGAAAGTAAGTCATTTTCATAAGTGAGATTTTAAGTCTCCTACTCCCCATGGTATTGTATGAAAAATATTGTTTCCTTTTCACCTAAGAGAGCTAGTGGCATAATTGTTGATTTTATCCAAGTTGGAGCCCTTCTCATGGTAATGTAAAGGTCCATATATTTATACTTGTGGGTGAATAGTTGAGTGTTCTCCCAAAAATGACAAATTATCTTTCTATTCTTGATTACTAACACAACTTAATAACATTTTATTGTATTAACTTTACTTTAATGTCATTTATCTTATGCTTTTTTTTATCATTTATTTCTTGCTATTTACTTTATGCTTTTATTTTAGCATCTCATATCATATTGTTTGTGTTTATGCTCTTTTTTTTTCCTTTGTCTATTTAGAATTATTTTTCTTTTAAAGACATTAATAAAGGAAAAAACCTCTAAAAAATTGGTTTTCTTGATTCATGGACTTGAGGTTACTATCATTGGCATTATTGTGGATCTATGGACTTAGAACTAGGATCTCGACCCTTTCTTTGGGAATTTGTGATTTGAGACCTTGGGGTTCATCTGATACCTTTGACTTTGGGATTATTTTGAAGACTTGGCTTGGTTACTTTGGTTTCATCTGACACATGGATTATTATTTGCTTATTTGGCTTGCTTGAAACTTAATCCAAAGGAGGGCATTCTTGCTTGACTCATGTCATAAAGCTTCATATCTCTTGGTTAGATCTTTCCTCCCTAGCTTGTACTTTACGTTCTAGGATAGTCTCTTCATCTCCTCCCCTTCTTTTATTTTCAAAATCTTCTCCTCTTCTCAAAAACCTTATTGTTTTCAAACTTAAACTACTTTCTCAATAAACCTTGACTTTTGTCAAGTGATTTTCAAAATCTTTTCTTTATAAATTCTAATACATCTTAAGCATATTCAAACCAATTTCAAAAGACTTAAAAAAACATTACTCATTCAAACCACTTTTGCCCTTTGTGCACTTTTTCTTTTAAAGCTTTTTCTCAAAGTTTAGACATTAGTCATTTCCATAGTTGAGATGTAATTCTCTTATTCCCATAGTATTTATATTCTTTTCCACCTAAGAGAGATAGTGGCATACTTGTTTATCTTTATTAAAGTTGGAGCCCTTCTCTGTGGTGATGTAAAGTTATCATACTTGTGGATGGCTAGTTGAGTGTTCTCCTTAAAATGAAAAAAATTATTTTCATTAAAAATGAATCAAAACAAACATCTTTGTTATTTTTACCATGAACTACGAGGTTTGATCCTTCATTGTACTTTGTTGGTACGTAGGCATGAGGCTCAAGAAGTCTTGGCGAATACAAAAAAAAATATTTCTCTTCTCATCTCCTCAATCTTTTGCAAACAACACCATTTTAAATCCAAAATATACAGTTTTTCAAAGAAGTTCCTATCGAGTACTATATATGTTTAGGGTGTTATTACCTTCCCTTTGCATAAACAACCCCCTTTGTCTCTGTTTTTATTAGTTTTGTTTTAAAAACTTCTTTGGGTTTTATTTTTTCTTTTTCCCTTCTCTTTGGAAATAATAAAAGCATGGTGATGACTCTTACTTTGTGAGTTAAGTTAATCAATAGCTTAATCTAAAAAAATTTACCGCTACAAATGGAAACAACAATTGTAATATGTCGTGTCACAATAGTCCCAAATGTCTAGCTCACTTAGCTAGAAAGTAGAGGAATGTTAAACAAAGTGAAATGAAAACATGCTTATTAGAAATCATGTATATTAATCCTTTTGTAGGTTTAGATCATGAAGACTCGTACACGCACCTCACACAAGTCTATAAAATTGCTAGTAGATATGAGCTCTAGAAAATGATGAAGAAGTGGTACTCCAATGATTGTTTCCACACTATATGATTGGTACAACAAATGAGTGGTATCTAGACCAACCTACATCGATGATGACAACCTATAATCAGACTTAAAGTTAACTTCTCCCATTCATTTTTTTCACTCTTTTCACTTCTTGCATTTGATAAAAACCCTAGCACACACACTAGAGAACTTCATCCAAAAGCAAAAACACCACCAACTTAAATATTAATCCAGTTTAGAGATGCTCATGTATGTATGTTTACTCTATTTTTCTTAAACTTCATTACATTATGAACTTTGAGGTGAAAACAAGGAATAATTAATCACTAAGTCCCTTAACTTAATTTAATGTTTCGCTTTAGTCCCTTAACTAAAAAATGTTATAAGTTAGTCCCTTAAATTCACTTATTTATACTATTTGGTCCCTTCCGTCAATTTCTGGCAAAAAATGTTAAGTTCTGGTTACGTGGCGTGACAATAAGGCTATTGGTACAAATCTGAGTCAACATATATAGTTAAAAATTGATACACTTTTTAAACTGTGGGGGTTTCGTTTTTAACATCCAAAAATAAAACCATGTAGCTTAAATAACATATCAGTTTTTAATTACGTATACTGACTCAGATTTGTACCAATGACCTTTCTGTCATGCCACGTCACCAGAACTTAAAGATTGTTTTTCTTCCAGAAATTGATGGAAGGGACTAAATAGGGTAACGAAAATGAAGTTAAGGGACTTACTTATAACAGTTTTTAGTTAAGGGACTTAAGCAGAACATTAAATTAAATTAAAAGACTAAAACATGTATTAAACCTAAAAATAATGGATGCGTTAATTTAGACATAAATTAGGGACAATGTATAATGTTGATATAATATAGAGTATGACTATTTGCTTGAACACTTGAATTGGATGCTAGGAGGAACAACAATGGTATTTTTCATGTTAGAGACATATAGGTCCTACATGAATTTGAGTAAATAAAAATTATTCGTTGCATGTGTGATGTATCCATGCACCTAAATGTTTCTCTATTACAATATATTCATAGAAACTGCAAAGTGCAAACATTATGTCATATTAGCTAACATTCCAAATGGCATGTATGTTGTTTAATAGATGTTTCAGACGGCTTCTGAAAGATTAACCACTGGAAGAAAAGGACAAAGTTTAGGCTTCGGTTCATCTTCTATACCATATGACGAGCACATGTTCATGAGTTTCATCCATGCAAATTCTACACTGAATTGGAAACCTGAAATTTAGTCCATGAGAAAACACTGGAGTTTAAAGATCCATGTGAATACTCTAATGTGGTGCAATAATTAATAAACTAGGTTAGGTTGTTCTAAAAGATCCTAATGAAGCTTTAAACCTTGACATAGTTAGGGAGTTCTATGCGAATTCCAAACCCACTGATGACGCATCATTGGAAAATGTTACATGGGTACGAGGCCAACAAGTTCCATTTGATAGAGATACCATACATGCATACATAGAAGATAAATATGTTTCACACTCTAGGAGGTTGAACCCATTCGACGTACAATTAGCAAAAGAAAATTGGGACTGTGATACAATTACAACTGACATATGTGAAGTAGGGAAAACCTATGAATTTAGACAAGACATACTTCATATCCATTTCAAGAGATCTGACTTTACCATCCAAGCTCAAATTTGGATGACATTCCTTCTACATAATGTGACATATGTGAGCCACGCCTTCTCTATAATTTTGAAGATCACATGACTAATATGGTATATAGTTAAAGGGAAACACATGGATATAGCAAGGGTAATCTCTAATAAGATTTGGGAAATTATGGAATCAACAAAGAAGTAGGCACTTAGATTTCTTATATTGATCATGGGACTATGCAGACATTATGGTGTAGGCATTCTAGTTCACCATCATCTTCAACAGACATCTAATTTATATGATGCTTTTATTGCACAATACTGGAAAAGATGTAGAGAGAGGCTAGCTCCACCATAATAACCACCAACACCATCGGTTGCACCTACTGAGCCTCTACACGCAACTACGAGCTTTGACATCTTGGATCCTTCTACGAGAGTTTGTTTCTATGATTATTGGGATGTCTTTGAGGCATACCACAAAGGGATGCTGTCTCTTAATGATTCTCTAAACAAGTTGCAATTACGGTTGCAGGAGCCAATACCCACCCATGAGGAGTTCATAAGTTATTTGTAATAGCCTACTAATTGGTCATTATATTATGAGTGGGAAAGTGGTGGAAGTAGTGGGATTAGAATATTAGGAGAGAAAGCCCAAGAAGATGATGATGTAGAAGAGGATGAAGGTGATCAAGGAGAAGATGACGATGAGGTTTCCAATGAGAGTTATTGATCGGTACAACATGGGTGATATCATTAAGAAGTTTTTTTCCAGTTTCTTTAGTTTTATTTCAGTATATGTTAAACATTTTTTGTTGAATTATATTTTTTGTTTTTGATGTAGTAGAATTACTAACATTATCCATGCACAGTTGACTTGGGTGTGTTCTTCATTTTGTACTAAGTACATGAACACACACGAGTTTCCAACTTATTCTGAACATTATGATGTTTATTGTTGGTTTTACTCCAAAATTTTATGTGCAAGAATCAATGAAAATGAACAAGAAAGAACATGTCTGGTGCTATGGCAACAGGTGCGCTAGGCGAGCCCTACAGTGCGATTATCACATTTTGATGAACAAATTGGCTAAGCAAAGACCATAAGGCTAAACGAAGTAATCCATATTCCACTAATTAATTTGTTGCCCGAGGAAAAGCAAATATTTTCTGCAGGGGTGGAATGCAAAGATAATCAAAGCTAGAAAAATATTTTTTTGGCACGAAAAAGATTTTAATCTCTTTAAATGCTTCAACATGGTAAATGTCTAGAGAAAAAATGTTGACATAAGTCAAGAATCATAAGCCTACCCAAGTTATAAGTGTATAACCTCATGTTTTACTTAAATATTGAGAGTGGACATGCATGCTATCTATGTAGACTTTGTATCAATCTTGCTATTACTTGATATGTTTAAAAGTCATGGATATGATCGGTGCATTAATTTTTATTGAGTGAAAAACTACTTGACCTAAAAAGGCTACCTTCCGAGAGTGTGAATCCTTTAACAAAACCCTTTGAGCCATACAATAAAAAATCTTGTTCTTTCAAATGCTACAACCCTTAATCAATTGAAAAATAAAAACAATGTTTACAACCTTATCTTAATGATAGAAGAGCATGCAAAATCAAGGGTATTGAAAAATCGAAAGTTAGGGAGAAAAAGAAAAATAAAAAGTTTTTTTGAAATAAAATTCAAGTAGTACCAGTGTAATGAAAGAAAAAGAAAAATCATTTTACAAAAATGAGTCAAAATTCAAAAGTCAAGCATACATAGAAAAAGGCACCAAAAGAAAATGGTTTTAAGAAAGTGGACGTAAAGAAAGAGATATTCTTAGAAGAAATACTTTATGTTATCTTATCTTTAGACTTTTGAATCCAAATAAAATAAAATATGTTTTGTAAGCCCATCCACATTAAAACCTAAAGAAAGACCTTTGTGATCCATGAATGATGATATATCTTGAGATATCATGTAGAAGAAAGGTAAAGTGTTTCTTTAGTTCATGCATTGTCTGATTTTTTAGGGAAACACTAAAAATTGAGAGATACTCGGTGATACCATGATCTTGATGAATGATTAACATTTGATATAGACATGTTTTAAAATCTTACCTTGGTCAAGAAAATGATTCATATTTATGATATGGTTTATGGATAGTCATGACAGAGATAATGAACTTGCATTTGAAAGAATACCATGTCATGAAGAAAATTTCTAAATTCTTGACCTAAGTTAGCCAACCCTGTCAGTGAAACATGTATTCAAACAACTTTTGAACAATTTCATTTATTTTCTTTGAGGACTAACAAAAAGATAAGATGGAGAGAGTTGATAAGTTCCAAATTTACATAAAACACATAAGTACTTATTAACTTATTTTTACAAGCAATCAATATAACCCCCCCCCCCCCCTCCCCAAAAAAAATTTATCTATGAAAATTAGGAAAACATTGGTTTATACTTTTCTAGGATGTATTCATTGAAAACAGTTAAAAAGGACTGGAAAAACACAACTCAGAACACAAAAACCAAGCCAAAGAAAAACCTTGAAAATCCAGGCTCACTAGGCCCAACCAAAAACGTGCTAAGTGCAAACAAGAGGCGAGATGACACATCCATATTCAAGTACTTCAGGGTGAAGCAAGGGTTTGTATGCTGAGCGCGGAGGTGGTACGCTTAGATAAGAAAGGTGGTAGGACCATCTGTCGAACAACCAACATTGCTTAGTAGGGAAGAAATTAGAGTCGTTAGGCGCAAGGGCGGTGCACATAGTGAGAGGTCCAAAATTTGGAATATAAATAAAGGCTTCCAATTAATTTCAAAAGGATTTTAGGTGTAGTGAAGTATTACAAAATTAGAGTAGATTCACCTTTGTATACAACAAGAGAATCAAAGAGGGGGCTTGATGGTGGAAGCATTGCTCAAGTGACGGGGTAAATAAACTTCCAATATCATATTCGTGGGATTAGCGACAACTATGATAATTATATGCATGTGTTGGCATTTTATGTAATTTTATGTATGCTTTAATATTGATGACTCTTTAATCTTAATGCTTGCTTTAGGTTTGCTACCTAAAACTTGTTTTCATGGCGTGACTTGACATTGAAAGGTGCTTGTCATTACTATATCCAATATAATCATCTATTGGATACTAATGCCTATAGATAAGGTTAGGGTTAAAATCCGCGCATACTGTTGTATTGATTGGTGTGGAGTATTATTTCTTTATAACTGTTGGAACTTAATGCTCTATGTTGGCAAATAGACCGACGTGTCAATTATTAATTAATGCACTAATATCACAGAATTGATACCAAAAGGAGATATGAATTGAGAGCAACAAGTGGTAATATTAATCATTGAATAGAGAAATATATTACTAACCTATGGATGTGCATGATAAATACATAATGATGAAATCTATCCCTAACAAGTTTTTTTACTATTAAAATAGAAATATCCATTTTACATTCTCATTTATTTTATATCATTTACTTCATGAATCACAACAAATATAAAACCATTCTCTACTTAAGATCTTAAAAACTATTGATTGATATTTTGAAACCACCAATCTCTATGGATACGATAATTCAAAAAATTACATTTGTTGCACTTGAATAGTGCCATCAACGTTCTTGAACCTTAAGGGAATGACGTATCAATAATAGTTACCATGGTTTGGAATGAGTTTCGTATTGGGTGCATCTATGGGATCCATTTGATTTAGTTGTACCCTGAATAGGCGTCCATGAAACTGAGCGTCCTATAATTCGATGATCCGTCAATCCGAAAATCTATGTTAGGAATGGGATACCGATTCTTGGGATATGAGACGTTGAGGTCTACGAAATCAATGCACATTTGTTGGATGAATTTCTTACTAAACTCACATTAGTCATCCACAAAAAATATTTGATCTCTGTTATGAAATCAGCCCTTTCCAACTTCTAAACTTTGTTTTTGGCTGCTCTCTTTTCTTTGCCAACTTTGCATTTTCTCTAATATATTGGATTAATTGAAGGGTCTCCAGAGAGGTGATGGCACACCACTCTAGTATCTATGCTAGGCATATTCGAGGGAGCCTAGGAAAATAGAGTAATGTTCTTCATTAGTTGGGCGATCAAGTCTTCCTTCTCAAATTCAGACAGCAGGTTTCCCAGCTTAGTGATTTGTGATGCTAGGGTCCAATTTGGACCTCTTTCAAATCTATGGTTGGGATAAGCCTCTCACTTTATACCCCTAATATTGGGTCCTAACTTGTTGTATCGTTGTCATCCATCTTAGGGCGAGGGACGGTAGCTGAAGCTTGGGGTTCCTATGTTACTTTGAAGCTACTTAGGTAACATTCTTGGGCAATCACATGATCTCCTATGACCGTACCCACTCGCCCATTAGGTAATGGATATTTTAAGGTTAAATACGTGATGGACAATACCTCCCCAACATGTTAAGAATAGGCCTCCCTAGAATTATGTTGTAGAGGGGTGCAACATCTACTACAAGATAATTCACTTCTATGGTTATAGTGCTTTACCTAACACCAAATGTTGTTTTGAGGGCGATATGTCCCCTAATATGCACTTATTTTCCAGATAGACCAATTAGGGACCCTTGGAAGGGTCCAATGTTGTGGTGATCCATCTGGAGCCCTTGGAAGGTGCTCTAGAACATGATGTTTATAGAGTTGCCATAGTCTATTAATACTCATTTCATATCCCTATTGGCATACTGAATTATGATGATCATGGGATCATTGTTATCAGGGAGTATGATGATCTCGTCTTATCTTGAAAAGGTGATTCTAGGTTCCTCATCCCCGTCAGAGATGCTAAAAGCCTTTGTAGATGTGATTCTTGTTGATGACACCTGTCATATGTATCTTCTCCGTGGGGACCTATATTGTTCTTCTCTGGAAAAATATTTGGAAATGGTGTTGGTGATCTTCTTGGTAGTTTGCTCGAACATCCCTGTTTGAAAATGGTGAAAGAAACTATAATTTAGTGATATGTATGTGGCCCAAGTCAGCTTTAGCTGGGCTCCATGGTGGACACCAATTATACTTGCTAAGACACAAATGCTTAACAATCCATAACGCATAAGGGTTGTCAGACGTTTTCAAGTTGTTTGGGTATTAACAACTAGTTCACGTGAGGTGAGAAGATTTTGCATTTGTGTGTTTCTCTGTTTGAGTTAAGTTATTCCCCTCAGTATTGCGTAACTATCGTATATATAGCCATAAGGGCCTAATTTGATTGAACCGAGTCTCCCTTGGATATATTAACTTCCCTAGGAATGGACGACTGATCCCCTCGAATCCTGGAGGTATAGTTAGGTCCCATGTTTTCCCATACAACGACTACTAACCCAATATTCACTCCACATACGATTGCGCGTTGTGGGAAGAATAATGGGTGACACATCCATACAATAGGCGGTTGAACTAGACGAAGGGCACTCGAACTAATAAAAGGTGACTCGAGGAGGATGGAGCGAGTGTATCTCACCCCACCTTAATACTCTCTCAATTATACAACTACAAATGCCCACCTATTTTAAACAAGATTCTTCTCCCTTTAGTGACTTTGATATATTATATAACACATTCTATAGTTTACAGGTGTCTCTCCCTTGGATCATGCATAAATTGGCTGACCACAATGACTGCATATGCTAAATTAGACATAATATATGTCAAATAAATCAACTTTCACACTAATATCTGATAATGATGTTAGTCAACTTTTGAACTATTCTCCTCTAGGTTTATCCTACAAATTTTCTCAATGGTAACACTTGTTGGTTTGCATCTAAGTTTCTCTGTTTTCTACAAAAGATCAATAACATATTTTCTTTGAGAGATAAATATGTGATGTTTTGAATAGGTTATCTCAATTCTCTAGAGACACTTAAGTTCTCAAAAGTATTTCATCTCAATCTCCACTGATAATTTTTCTTTGGATAGTTCTCTCCCAATTAAATCATCAAATTTAATGATAATATCATAAACATAAAAAAGAAGTACCATTCATTTTCCTCCTTGTGAATGTTTGAAGTACAAAATGTAGCCTTCTTAGCCTTTGATTACAGCCCAAGCACACAATAACATTTGTGAATCTTCCAAATCAAGCCTGAAGCTATTACTTTGATCCATATAAGGCATTCTTCAATTGATATACCATGGTGGTTCCTCCTGTGGTTAGATCAAATTGAAAGATTTCCTATCTAGACTGAATAGCAATAGATTATAATATCCAAACAATATTTATCTTTGTCTATGGAGAGAATGTATCATCATAATCATTGTCTTATGCGTGATTATGTTCTTTTACCATTACTCTGACATTGTATCTATCAAGGGATCCATCTAGTTTATGTTCTTACCTCTTTGTTTCTCAACAATCTCATAAGTCCTTTTTTCCAATTTCTCTAGTTTCCTCATCTATAAGTTGATAGAATTATCACAGATTCAACATTTGCAATGAAACAGATACTATGAAGAGAATTTCTTAGAAGAGACATATTTATAAATTATATATATATAGTGAGAGAGAGAGAGAGAGAGAGAATTATCACAGATTCAACATTTGCAATGAAACAGATACTATGAAGAGAATTGCTTAGAAGAGACATACACACACACACACACACACACACACACACACACACACACACACATATATATATATATATATACACACACACACACACACACACATGTGTACATGATCTTTAATCAATTCACTAAGAAAGTGGTAAATAATCTAGGTCAATATCACAAGTATCAGAAATATGAGAATCATCAACAGAAGAATCTTATTCATTACTTACCTCTGGTTCAGAAGATTGAATTTGTTTCTAGAGCGAATCAAGTTTACTTTTTATTTAATTTACCAAAATTGATGTTGAAGGTATTAATTCTTACAAAATAGAAGATAATAGAGGGCCATGATCAATTATAGACTCAATAACAATTATAAATTCAAATTCAAATTCAACCATTGAACTAGAACTGTGACTTTACATAGGTAACAATTCCAGTTCCTGAGAAAGAGCATGGATAAGTGCTCTATAGAGGCTATTACCAAGGGTAAGGAACTCAAACTCAGACTTTTGATCATTTATGTTGCCTATCTGAGACTAAATACGATCAAAGTATGACATATTTTCATGAAATTTTACATTTTTGGAGATAACTTTTTTTGGCTAGTAGGATGATAACCTTTGTACCCTCTTTTGTTAGGTGTGAATAATCCAAAAAAGACATATGATGACTTGTTATGCTAATTGTCTAAAGTGAATCATATGATATTTTTGAAATGAACTTTGCCTCTAGTATATTTGATTAAAATCATAAATCACATATATCAAATTACACAATTTGAATCATATCCTTGTCATTCAAATCACGCAGTATGGATTTCATAAATCGTGTGATTCGAATCATATTAATGAAAAACAAGAATTTAATTTATGAAAGATTTGATTCAATGATTAATGGTCTAATTTTGTAAATCAAATTGTTAACTTAAAAACCTTCGTTTTATAGTGTTATTTTGCTTCAATACCTCATTATTATATGAACAATTTGGATTCATTACTCTTTCTCTCTCTCTCTCTCACCATAGTATAGTTGAGAATCTAACTCATGACCTTTTTACATTTCACCACAGTTGATTCAGATGGTTGTAATGAAATGTGGCACACTACCTAGTTTCTCACCACGGTCATACGTCCGTGATGGAAAGTAACACGCTTAGTACCACACTTTACGTTACCACGATTCATCACCCGTGGTGATATCCATTTTCCAACCGTGATAAAAGATATTTTTTTAGTATAGATTTGTAAAAAATAATAATTTACTAAACTTAAAAATTTGAATAATTTTATAAAAAGATACTCTCTTCGTCCCACAATTAGTGATCCATTTGGAATAAAATAATGTTCCAAAATGAATTGTCAATTTTAATTTCTAATACACTTTTTCCAATATATGATAAAGATGGTTTAGTAAAAATGTCATTTTCTCTCTTTTATTTATTCTTTTTTCTTAATTTATATAAAATGTTCAACTGGATCACTCATTATGAGATGGAGGTAGAGAGTATAAAGAAAATAATTCTATATTCTTTTAAAAAATATAGATAAAAATATAAATAAAAGTATACACCTCAATAGATACAAATATCATATGAATTCACACATGGTTGATTTTCATTTGGCCACCTCAATAGAGTACCACAACTTAATTTCCTAACTTAGTGCCCTTAGAAACACTTGCACGTAGACTTCCATAATAAAACATCATTTCTAATTATAATGGATCATTTTATTGCGTGTGGGGAAAGAATAAAGAGCTATTAACCCAATTACATTGACAAAAGAACACGCTTTTAGAAATTTGTGTGGCATGAATGGATCTCATGTAGTATAGAATATATTAAAAAAATCACAATTGTCAAAAATATGCCAACCGTATCAAATCAAACCTAATTTCATTTCATTTTACTATATTGTTGGTCTTGTGCCATGTCCACGTGGGAATCGTTGGTTCAATCACCTATAATTATTCTTCAAAAAGGGCATTTTCATATTGGCATATGGTATAAGAGCTTCTTGTTAGATGATATCGATAGTTGATATGCTATTTTGATGCTAAAAATGCCTATAAAATTCTTATAGAATATAGTATTATTTATAAAATAGTGACAAATAATATGCTACTTAATCCAAAGAGAGGACTCATATTTATAAACTTTGGAAAAGGTTCTAGATTTAGAGGCTAAAAATGATTGGGATAATATCTTGTCTATTTGATAGCTATAATTCATCTACTAGTGCTAAATAATTATTCTACAATTGACTTCTCATTACATTTTACTGATGTTGAAAGTAACCTAGTGTTATTGTTTTTCATCAAATGTTTTTTTACGTGGATTGTTTTATATTCGATGTAGAAAGTATGGTTTTACATCAGTTTTGAAACTAAACAATATAAAAGGTGAACTTATTGTCTATCACGACTAACATTTTCCTAAATTATTTTACCTAAAATTTCACTATTCAATAAGAACTATTAACACATGAATCACATCTATAAAATTTTATATTAAATTATTTAACATGATATTGATACACATGAAATTTATATGAAATGTTGTTTGAATTTTATATAAAAATTGGTATGAAATAATCTGATACATCACATAACTTCAAATATACTGTGATTCGGTAATAAATTGTTTAATAATTTATTATTTAATTTTAATTTTATTATATATATATATATATATATATATATATATTTGCAAAAGACCTTATCTAGAGCGATGCTTTGGGGACCATTTAAGGGGAGGTATCGTCTCACCCACGCAGGAAAAACGTGGGATGAGGCGTGTCTTGGATAGAGAGAAAGTCAAGGTCATTAACTGGCTCATGACTCCCTTGAAAATAGGGATTCAACAGTCCGCCTTTGACTAAGTGGACGACGACCATTTTCAAGAAAACCCTAGGCTCACGAGGCCTCAATAAATACACCCTCTCCAAAGGAAGAAAGGGTAAACTCTCATTGATATATGAACGCCCGAAATACAACAGAGTCGCCATTAAAGTTTATTTATTCCAAAAAGAAAGAGAAAATATCAATAAAATCCTTAAAGAAAAAGAAAATGGTCGTCGCAACCAAATCGGGTTCGGGAGTCGGTTTGCAAGGGAAATGTATTAACATCCCTTATATCTGTTGTACTCAACGAAAATCATTTAGTTAGTTTCGTGTTAAGTGTTAGCTTTAAAATGTTGACACTCCTTCTTATTATTGAAAGTGTAAAAGAAAAAAAGGATTAAAAATAAGTTTTTTATTAGGGTGCTTTACAAGATTGCGAGTCTTGCTCCTACGTATCCTCTGATGCAATGAGAAATTCAAAGTTACGTAGTTCTGGGAAAGACAATGATATTTTTGGATTTTTTTATTATAGTGCTTGACAAGACGTTGAATCTCGCTCCTACATATCCTCTGGTTCGATGAGGAATTCAAAATTACGTAGTTTTGTGCAAGCAAAAGTTTGTGTGTTGGTCGATTTTAGCGAACAATGTTAGAGTTATGTTTGAGCTATAACACATTGTTTGCTACCCATTTATGGGAAAAGTGAACGTTCGTTTGAGCATCGCGTCAGAATAGATAAAACATAATATGGAAATCCATCAGACTCGTGTTTTAATCTTATTCGAGCATAAACGTTGCTTGCTTCTCACATATATGGGGAATGAAACATTAGTTCATACTTCGAATTAGAACGGACAAAAAATCGTTCTTTTATGAAAGGTTTTTAGTCGCGCTAAGACGGAAAAAGATAGGTTTGATTGGTTCGATTATTTTTATGTGGAATACAAATACTCAAGCGAGTAAGCTAATTATAGATTATGTTCAAGTATTCGAGACTAGGATTGGATATTATGTCCAACTAGTCCTTTTTAATCCAAGTTAATTGCA
Source organism: Lathyrus oleraceus (assembly GCF_024323335.1). Classification (NCBI taxonomy): domain Eukaryota; kingdom Viridiplantae; phylum Streptophyta; class Magnoliopsida; order Fabales; family Fabaceae; genus Lathyrus; species Lathyrus oleraceus. The sequence goes on from NC_066584.1 coordinate 59,543,753, forward strand.
AAAGGGTTTGAAACACGATCAATGAATTTTAAGTGGAAGACAAATACTCGAGCGGGCAAGCTAATTACGACTTGTACCCAAGTATTCGAGACTAGGATTGGATATTATATCCAACTAGTCGTTTTTAATCCGGTTTTATTGTGAAAAGGTTTGAAATGCGTTTGATGATTTTTAAATAGAAGACAAATACTCTAGAGGGCAAGCTAATTATGGCTTGTACCCAAGTATTTGATACTAGGATTGGATATTACGTCCAACTAGTCCTTTTTAATCTAATTTTATGAAAATGTTCAAAGTTATAATTAAGCTAAATGGCTTTGGTTTGATTTGAAAAAGGAGTTGATGTTAATCAAGTGTTTGATTTGCGTTGCATTGAAAATGATTTGAAATTTTTTTAATTTGATGGTGAAGTGATTTTTAAATTGAGTAAAAGAAGGATGAAATATTTTGAAAATTACTTAATGTTGATCAAGTTCTTTTGATTGATTATTTTGAAAATTACTTGATGTTGATCAAGTTCTTTTGATTGATTATTTTGAAAAACATTGATATTTTTTATTGAAAACAATTTGTGTTAATTATAAGATTTATCAAATTTTGTATTATCAAGATAAATAATTAAATCAAATCGATAAATAAAAACACAAATAAAATAATAGAATGCAATATTCATCGGGTGCAAGAAATAAAATATGGGGGTGATAGTCCGCAAATAAATTGGGCTTAAGTCCTGTCAATTAAAAAATACAAATAGGTAGGGTGCATACTGAAAAGAAGGGGATGGCCAAGCAGGCCCAACAATGAGGGCCCATTATTCTAAATCTCACACCAGCAGGAGGTGTAAGACTGAATGAGGCGCAACAAATCAGTGAAAAGCCAACAAGGACCAACTTTTTGCCCAAAAAAATTAAACCCAAAAGAAGTGAGGGGTGAGCTTAGCAATTGGAAAGGAGTGTCTGGGAATGGACCAGGTTGGGCCCATATGACCCAAACCATACACATATAAACAAAGAGGACTCGCCTCCCTCTTATTTTATTTTTTAAAATTTCTCTCTCTTCTCTACTCTACTCTCTCCATGTCTCTCACTACACTAACACAAAACATACCCTTTTTTATTCCACTTTTTGGGATCAAAAGGCATACAACACGAAGAACACATGAGTGTTCTTCGTTTCCAAACCCAAAATGCCACAATCTCATCTCAAACCCCAAAACCGTAAACACAAGCCCTATATGAAATCATCCTCTAAACATGAATCTAATATTAGAAACCATGAAAACACATGAATAACACCAAATCAAGATCAAACTTAAAATCCCTAAAAAATATAAATCCCTCAATCAACCAAATCAAGCATAATCGAAGCAAATTGACATGGGGGAACATATAAAGAAGTATGTAGAAACAACAACAAAAAAGCAAATTTGAAGCAAGGGTACCCAAATAGAAGAATATGGGTTTACCGCTCAAAGTTAAATCTCCAGGTAAACCTCTATTCCTTTTTATGAATTCATTCCTTCTCTTCTTCATCTTCTACTCTTATAATCTTCTATTACTTTTTCTTCTTTGTTGTGTGAATGTTGTTGGGGTGTTGATGTTTGAAGTGAAGGCTTATGCTCAGGCTATATTAGAGCTACAGTATGAAGCTCTAGTAAGCTATGGAAGAACTTTTTGTGAGGTTTTTGGGGATTTCAAGATTGAAAACTGCTCAAGTTTAGTGTAGGATTGTAGGTTTTCTAATAGGTTAATAGTGTGTTCGAATGAGTGAAGTTTGGAGAGGTTTTATAGATGAAATTATGAAAATGAGATTCAAGTTTCATTTGAGTTTTTTTAGTTTTTGGTATTCTGTAAATTTGAATTGGAACATGGTGAAGACTTATGCTAATAATGATAAAAGAATGTCAAGCTTGTAATAAAGATTGAATCGAATTTAAATTCATTTTGATTCAAGTTGTTTTTAATGATGGAGAAAGAAAATACGGAAAAGTAAATCATGAAGATGAAATGAAAACCTATCTAATTCAAATTTTATAATCAACCTTGGTCTTTCTTTTCTTTGAATTTTAATAAAGAAATGATATGAATGGTGGATAACACTAAAATATTAAAATGGATATTACTATATTGCATACCAAGTTTCAAACTTGGTTGACCTTCGTTGACTCTTTTACACTAAAACTACTAATGCAAGAAAACCCTTTGCCAAATGGTCTAGAGAAAAACTAAACTAAAATATATGCATGGTATGATAAGCTAAGATGCAATGGAATATGATTAGAAAATATTGACCTTTTAGGTTAACTTTTTAATTATGCAAAACGACCTAAATGGACTAATGTCATGTTTATGGGTGAATGAAATAAAAAAGGGGGAAAATTGGGGGTGTGATAGTTGCGCCAATTTAAATATCTTTAACCAGATAGTATGAAGATTGTCAAACTTCATATGATCATGGTGGAAGATAGTTAAATCTAAAGAACCTGAGTTTTGTCTTTTGATGAGATGAGATGACATGTTATGAGTTTATCAAAGATTTTCTTGTTGGGGATGTAGTATGCAATATGATGGTTATGGGCACACTGTCGTTATTAGGGACAAAATATACAATGCAGACTCTTCGGGGATTAAATGAGGTAATTTTTGAAGAAGGTCTATTGGGGAAAATTTTCAAAGGTAAGTCTTGAAAATCCGTCAGAAACGACAAATGAACATTCAAAAATCCATCGCATAGTGAAAGAGAAAGAGAAAGTGTTCTGGAAATCCATCAGAATGAAGGTAAACATATGACAATCCATCAGATAGAAGAGTGAGTTATAGAAATCCATCAGAACGAGAGTAAACATCCGAAAATCCATCGGATAAGTTTTGAAAATCCATCAGAATAAAAGTAAACATCCGGAAATCCATCAGATAAGTTTTGGCAATCAATCAGAACAAAAGTAAACATCTAGAAATCCATTAGATAAGTTCTGGAAATCCGTCAGAACAAAAGTAAACATTCGGAAATTCATCAGATAAGTTCTAGGAATCCATTAGAACAAAAATAAACATCTGGAAATCCATCAAATAGGTTATGATCCATCAGAACGAAAGTAAACATCTATAAGTCTATCAGATAGAAGAGTGAATTAGGGTTATCCGTCATATAAAAGAAATAAGTTCTTAAAATCTATCATAATGAAAGTAACCATCTGGCAGTCCATCGGATAAAAGAGTTAAGATCTAGAAATCCATCAGAATAAGAGTAGATATCTGACAATCCATTGGATATAAGAGATAAGTTATGGAAATCCATCAAAATGAATTTAAACATTCAGAAACGAGATAAGTTTTGGAAATCCATCAGAATGAAAGCAAATATCCGAAAGTCCATTGGATAAAAGAGGTAAGTTTTGGAAATCCATCAAAACAAGAGTAAACATCCGACAATCCATCGGATAAAAGACATAAGTTGTGCAAATCTATCAGAACAAAAGTAAACAACCGATAATCCATCGGATAAAATAGATAAGTTCTAGAAATCCATCATAACAAAAGTAAACATCCAAAAATCCATCGAATAAAAGAGGTGAGTTATGGAAATCCATCAGAACGAAAGTAAACATTTTAAAATCCATCAGATAAGTTCTAGAAATCCATCAGAATGAAAGTAAACATCTGGAAATCCATCAGATAAGTTCTAGAAATCCATCAGAGAAAAAATAAACATTCGGAAATCCATTGAATAGGTTTTGGGAATCCATCAGAACTAAAGTAAACATCCGGAAATCCATCGGATAAGTTCTAGAAATCCATTAGAATAAGAGTAAACATCTGGCAATCCATCGGATAAAAGTGATAAGTTATGGAAATCCATCAGAACAAAAGTAAACATTAGGAAATCCAATGGATATGTTCTATAAATCCATCAGAATATAAGTAAACATCTGACAATCCATTGGATAAGGTCTGGCAATCCATCAGAACAAAAATAAACATCCGGAAATCCATCAGAACAAAAGTAAACATACAGAAATCCATAGGATAAGTTCTGGAAATCCATTAGAATGAGAGTAAACATCCTGATAAAAGAGATAAGTTTTGGAAATCCATCAAAACAGAAGTAAACATCTGGAAATCCATCGGATAAGTTCTAAAAATCAATCAGAAAGAAAGTAAACATTCGACAATCCATCAGATAAGTTCTGGAAATCTATCAGAACGAAAGTAAACATCCAGAAATGCATCAGATAAAAGAGTTAGGTGTGGTTATGGAAATCCTCGTACCAAATAATGAGTTCTGGAAACTACGTTAGAACAAACAGTCATTATATTTTGTAGAACAAAGGCTGGACATTTGGAGGTTTAAAGCGAGGTTGGATTTTGATGATAGTGATAGTTGATCTCTAAGAATGTAGATGGATATCATGCATGATTCAGGAAATGCATGAGATTTGAATTTATGTGTGCAGTATACGATGATGCAATAAATGATGAATGATTGATGCATGTAATGTGTTGATTTCGGTTTGTACCATTGAAGGTTGGGTTTTTTTATTGTAGATGTCAGATTTTTTATTCTATGCATGATGTATGAATGATCAATCAATTTAATATTGATGCTTATAGATATTGGACTTTCAAGGTAAGCAAAGCTTGATGAGGTCTCAAGCAAGATTAGACTTTGATTTTTCATGTTTGTTCTATAAGGCTTCATGCTATGGGAATATGTCAGATGAATGTGATGATATGCATGAATGTTAGCTGGAAAATTTTGGCTAAGGGAAAAGCCATTTTCGACCAGGGGTCTGTCAGAAGCTCCTCGACAGAAAGGTGGACGAGGCTATCAATCGACACATACAAGCTTGGGTCGAAGTCGAAAGGTTCTGAATGGAAAATGGGAACGTGGGCACGTAAAGAGGTCGTGGGTAGTTATGCGCCAAAATGAGGGAAGTGGACCGACACGTGGTGCCTCAAGAGGGCTTTGTAACCTCCCGACGGTTATTTTGAACTAGTACTTAAGCCAATGTTAGGTGAGAATTCAAAGGGTGGAAATTTGAACATTTACAGTAGGAGTAAAGCTTGAAGTACGAAAGCGTTTACGAGAAAAAAGTTACTCTCCTCACAAACAATGTATTTTGCCTCCATTTTATAATTACAAGTCATTTAACCTTCGCAAAGTTTATCTTTTGTCTTGTCTCACTTTATCGTTTATCATCTTTCTTTCAGTACTTTATTGTTTCTACTTTTCATTTTATCTTTATTATTTCCCTGACTCGTCAAGAGTCTCGTTTACACCCTTTCAACCAGTCAGAAACATTGTTTACCAAATAGCCATACACCTAAAACACTAAGTCCAAGACTCCTTAGCCGATCCTACAAGTAAACCTCGTATAGGAAGGCTAGAGATTGTTGCGCAAAACAACAAATTGGCACACCCGGTGGGACATATATAGTGTTAAGTTGTATGCAATTGCACAGTGGAAAAATGACGTATCCTAGACCCCGCGAAGAAACTTCAGCGGGAGACACAATGATGCCCCAGGCCGCTAACACCGGCTCTAGTATGGCGTCGACAGTTTCAACAGCATTTGTAGGACCAATTCTGGCACTGTATCAGCCACAAACGCTGATACCGACAACCATGGGAACAATTGGGCAACATATGCCCAATTACACGGCTCCCATACACAGAACGTTGGCAACATATGCCCAGTTTATGGTAAACATGCATAACCTTGGTTCGACTTACAGCAATACCTCATCATCGCCATTCCCTTGTTATCAGGGGTTTGGACCTTTGGCAACCCCATTTGGTCGACCCCCAGGGTTCGGATTGACGTCTCAATCGGTCCTAACGTTTACGTCAAGCTCCGTTGTCGTTATGAGACAGCAAAAGAACGAAAGTAACCATGAAATGGTACACATGCTAACTTAGCAAATGGGTACTATTTTAAGGTCTTTGATCCAGGATTCGACGCAGAGCTATCAACAATTGGTGACCCAAATGACCAGGATTGGAGACTTTTGGGGAGCTCCAAGGGCTCAAGTGCGTCAAAATCCCACGCCTCCTCCTCGACCAGAGACTCCGGTTCGACAAGAGGAGATGACAGACGATACTGTCGAACAAGAATACCAGGAGTTTGAACACATCCCAAGGGTGGCACGAAGGCCCCCCATGATAATGGTTAACCGTAACCAAGATCCCGACCAGGTGGTTCGACAAGTTCGACACGACGCAACCATAAGGGAACAAAACCCCGACAACGGCGCCAAAAACTTGATGGGAAAATAGCAAGTGTACTATTTTTCTCACTGTAGAAATAAAAGGGAAATTCCCCGTTTGTCGATCTCAAGGACTGCTTGACGACACAGAGTTTATAGATTGTTTCAATTAGACAAAAGCCTTTGGTTTTTGGGTTGTGATTAATTATACTACCAATTGCAGATAAATAAAACAAGTAAAAAGGTTGAGCGAGATACAAATGAGAGAAGATTGCTAGGGTTTGGTGAATGAAACTTCTTGCAACAGATTTACTTTATGAAGGTTTAGACAATATTCCTGTCCAATTAAGTCCGGTCCTCCAGATTATCTATTCCTAATTCCTTAGTGAAAAGACCTTTGATTATGTAACCTAATTACTATGTCCATAAATAATTAAGTTCATACTCAAGCATTCAAATATCAAGAATTACCGGTCAGATAGAAAATCCCTAGTCCTAGGTTATTTTTACTATCCAAAGTTCTTATCCAGATCAATGAATAATCGTTGTCCAGCTTAAACTATTCATATTAATCATCATTCGTTGGTCCGACGAATAAAGCATAAAGAACAGTAATAAGAACAAATCAATGGAAAAGAAGAAATAATCAATGCATTCATAAACATCAAATCTGTCACATTCAGAATCAGGGTCACCCCCCTAGCAATGGGGGGTTTAGCTACTCATAATCGAAATAAAAACAAAGATTAACATTGTTGTCATTACAGAATTTCGTGAGGAATCAATCTTCAATCGTCGGAAAACTCTTGAACATATGAATCCTTTGATAATCGTAGAGTCTCCAACTCTCAAAACGCGTCTCTTTTCTCTCCAAATCGTCCAACCCTGGAAAAATCGTTTTCTCCCCTCTAAATAGCTATTCAGTTGGGCTTTTCTTGATTTTGGGCTTGATACGCGTATTGCCCAGTCTGGTACGCGTATTGCATGTAAGACAGCCTCTGATACGCGTATTGCCCAGTCTGGTACGCGTATTGCCCAGTCTGGTACGCGTATCACCAGTTTGGTACCCGTATCACCAGAAGCTTGTCTTTTTTCTTGATTTTCAACCCCTCTGGTCATTTGCGTATGCTACGCGTACTGGGACGGTCCATACGCGTATCATGTAAGGCCATACGCGTATGGACAGCAAGTTCTCCAAGAATTGATTTTTTCTTCCGTTTTCTTGCTCGGGCTCAATTTCGCATCTGACGTTTGATTCTCTGAGCTTTCAAACTAGTTTTTTACCTGCTAACATACCCAAAAGTGTAAAATATCCTCAAGAAATTCATAAGTAACAACACACTTCATATTATCGAATTGAGCTTATATCTAACTAAAAATGCTTCAGTTTACGCAGTTTACCTGACTTATTTACGGTTAAATAGTGAAATACCTAGCATAAATGGTGACTGATCACAACCCCAAACTTAGCTTGTTGCTTGTCCTCAAGTAACATTTTATTACCATAAGACCATGTCACCCCAAACTTACTGTAAGACAGTTCTTGCCACAATACTGCTGAAATCTTTCGCACTGGACCTCTTGATGTTTTTTCAGGTTTTCTGATTCTTCCACATAGCCAACGAGCTAGAAACTCTTTCCCTCATTGATATGACTTTACCTGTCAGGTTATATCACACTCTCACCAAGTCTCTCTGGGTTAAAGTGTTATCACTCTCAAATCACAATATGCAATATCAAATCAGAAGTTTGAATAAATTCTCTCATCCTATCAACATGTACAATCACACACACTTTTTGAGGTCTTTTTGGGTTATAGCGGGGCTTTGGTTTAGGTAGGGTATGAAATTGGAACAACGGTTTTTGGGTCTTTTGGTTCAGAGTACATGAAATCATTCTCTCACTACGTTTCTTTCCTATTATTCCTGTAGGGTTTTGCAATCCTCTTTTCCTTTTATCTATAGTGAATGTAGCATTTTTTAAAAGCTGTTCTTTTATTGTTTTTCGCTTTTCTCTTTTCTTTCTTTTCATGTTGTTGTTGTTTTTTTTTTTTTTCTCTTCTTTTTTTTTTCTTCTTCTTTTTTTCTTTTTTTTTTCTTTTTTTTATACGACATTCACTTACTATTCGCGTACTGCAAAGCTACCCCAAACTTAAAGGTTGTTATTCCAACAGCAACCCCAAACTTAGATAGAAACGTAGAGATGAAATCAATCCTCACATACTCTGAACAGGGTAGGATAGGTACAAGGTCATGACTTTAGAAAAAACGGGTATATCCGAAATAAATGATTAACAAGCTCAACATGGTAGGATAGGTACAAGGTCAAGGATTTAGAAAAAAAACGGGTATATCAAAAATAAATGATTAACAAGCTCAACAGGGTAAAACAATGGATAATAATAATAATGGGATGGCTAGAAAGGCTCTAGGTGATAAACAAAAAAACATGCCTCAGTGTGTGTAGTCGTACAGCTAATAATAACAAAAGAACATACGCAAACTAAGATTGATAAAGACATACCTGATATCTCTCATATGATGATAAGTGTTTGGCTTTTTCTGATCTCACCAGAACGGGTTAAGCTGACTTGTTCTATCATACCTCTGAGTTCAAAGCTCATGCTCGTGGTTCTGATGTTAATCTTAACCAGTGCGTCCAATCATAAACAACAGTATCTACAGTCAGGGGACTGAAAGAGAGGACGCCCAAGTATTTGGTGTAAGTGATCAAGAAAACCAATAGCCAGGCATAGTCACATATCTAACGAAATAAATAGGAAAATGGAGGTAAACCAAATCAAATTCATTAGATTAAGCCAACCCATAATAGGTGATTACATCCAAGCAAAAGAAAATAAAAACTGAATAAACCAAAAAGAAAAATACACAAAGAAATTTCAAACCTCCCTTGGGTTGCCTCCCAAGCAGCGCTTCGTTTAACGTCGCATGGCTCGACGGGACACCTCATACTCAGATGAGTTTAACAGTTTCAATTGGTCCCCCTTCACCGGGATCATATGGTTTCAACCTCTGACCATTAACCTTGAAGGTGTCGCCATTCTTCTCATTTAAAACACCAATACCACTTTTATGTTTCTTCAGTACCTTTTCATCTTCTAATTCTGGTGAAGCTCTCAGATCCTCCCACCTGCGTGGGTTGTATTTCCTCCAAGGGGTTTGTGTATTCAGCATAGCAAGCACTTCTTTTTCTTTTTCCTCATCCTTCTCCTCCTTCTCTCTGACCGACAGACTAAGAACTCTTTCTAACGGTAATTCAGGAAACTTTCTTTGAATTGTGCTCGTTACAATTTGATCAATCACTTCCACGGAGTGGTTTGTACACATATTCTCTTTATGTTTCATAGTATCTCGTACATCAATTCTGAGCTCTTCATCATACACCTTTAGGGTCATGGTACCTTCTTCCATATCTATATTGCATCTCCCTGTTTCTAAGAAAGGTCTGCCCAGAATCAGAGGTATCTCTTCATCTTCTGGCATTTCCAAAATTACAAAATCAACAGGAAAAACAAATTTATCAACTTTGACCAGAACATCCTCAACTACCCCAAAAGGTCTCTTCACTGAGTGGTCAGCAAATTGAAGTGTCATTCTGGTATCTTGAACATTTCCAATTCCTAGCTTCCTGTAAATAGACAAAGGCATAAGGCTAACACTAGCCCCTAAATCAACCAGCGCCCTTTTAAAGGACCTATCTCCAATGGTACACGGGATAGTCACAGAACCTCTATCTGGCTTCTTCACTAGAATCTTCATACCCTGCAAAATAGCACTACAAGTTTCAGTTAGTATAACAGGGTCAGCGTCAGTGGTGCGCTTCTTGGAGATGATGTCTTTCATGAATTTCGCATAGATAGGCATCTGCTCGAGTGCCTCAGAGAATGGAATATTGATTTCTAATTTCCTGAACAACTCCATGAATTTCTGAAATTTTTTCTCATCTTGCTTCTTCTTTTTGTTTCTTTGTGGGAAAGGAAGCTTAATGATGGGTTTTGGTTTAGGGAGCTTTTCTTGTACCACCGGCAGTATTACAATTTCTTCCTCAGATGGTGTCCTGTTTTCTAAGATTTCCAGGTCCACTTCAAGCAACTGATCTTCTTCTTCATCGTTCTTCTTACGATCTTCAACATATCTTCCGCTTCTTGTTGTTACCGCACTCACATTATGGTGCTCCCTCGGATTTTTCACTGTTGCACTAGGTAATGCGCCTGGTGTTTGAAAATTTGTTATCTGTTGTGCTATCTGACCCAATTGAATCTCCAGATTTTTAATGGATGCATTGGTGCTCTTCTGATTATTCCTGGTCTCCTCCTGAAATTGCATATTTTGAGTTGCCATCTTCTCTATAGCAATCTCCCAATCCGCTTTCTTCGGTATTTGTTGCTGATAAGGTTGCTGTTGTGATTGATATTGTGGTTGGTAAGGTGGTTGTTGTTGTGGAGGTCCTTGATTCTGAATATTACCTTGCTGATCTTTCCAAGAGAAATTAGGATGATTTTTCCACCCCGAATTATATGTATTTGAGTAGGGATTATTTTGCCTCAGGTAATTTATAGCTTGCACTTGTTCTGCGGTTGCAACACAATGCATGGTAAAGTGTCGTCCACTACAAATCTCACAAATCATGGTCGGAACCGGTTGAAGTTGAGCAACAGTCTGGGTACCTAAATTCATAGCTTTCAATCTTCTTTCAACCTCAGCAGCAATCTGGTCTTCCATTTTGACTACCTGATTTGCTAATTTCAAGTCAATTTTTCCTCCCGGCTGATTCACAGTACGGTCATATAATTCCAAATGCTCATTCGCTGCAATAGCTTCGATGATCTTTCTAATACCGATTGCTGTTGAAAAATTAGATGAGCCACCAGCAACTGTATCAATGAGTTGCTTAGTTCTCATCTTCAGCCCATTTACAAAATTCTGCATTTGTTCAGTTTCATCCAGATTATGTGTAGGACATGCAACTAAACATCTCTTGAATCTTTTGTATGCATCTCCAAGTGTCTCTCCGTCTTTCTGCTTAAAATTCACAATGTCATACCTCTTACGGATATACACAGAAGCAGGAAAATACTCGTTCAAGAATGCTGTTTCCATTTGTTGCCAAGTAGTAATGCTTCCTGCGGGTAGGGAATAGAACCATTCCTCAGCGTCCTCAGATAACGTGAATGGGAACATGACCAATCTCTTTGCCTCTTCAGAATGCCCATCAATTTTTAATGATGTAGTCATAGTCAGAAACCTCTGCAGATGCTTGTTTGCATCCTCATTGATCTTTCCTGCAAAAGGTTTGCTTTCTAACTGACGGATAGTTGAGGGGTGTAACTAGAAGTGAGCAACATTAACAGGTTGATTAACAATGGTCAACAGCACTGCTGGGTTATTCTGTCTGCCATAGTCACCTAAAAGTCTTTCCGCTGGGGGTGGGTCTGCAGCCATGTTAACCGTGTCTGGATGTGAATCTGTGTCTAACTCAGATTTTTCGGAGTGAACAGAGACTGGTGTGCCAGGTGTGACCGGTTCTTCGGTGTCAGAGTTTGCCAGTTTCTTTCTTCTAGCTTCTCTGAGCTTTGCGCGCAATGTTGTCTCTGGTTCTGTGTCAAAATGAAAATTAGCTGAGGCTTTACCTCGCATACACAGATTAGACAGAAATTAGTTATAATAACAATAAAAATAAAATTAACAGTAAATAAAATTTTGGATGCAGAGCAACAAAATTCTAATTAAAAATAAATTAATAAACTCTATTATCTTTGGCAGTCCCCGGCAACGGCGCCAAAAACTTGATGGGAAAATAGCAAGTGTACTATTTTTCTCACTGTAGAAATAAAAGGGAAATTCCCCGTTTGTCGATCTCAAGGACTGCTTGACGACACAGAGTTTATAGATTGTTTCAATTAGACAAAAGCCTTTGGTTTTTGTGTTGTGATTAATTATACTACCAATTGCAGATAAATAAAACAAGTAAAAAGGTTGAGCGAGATACAAATGAGAGAAGATTGCTAGGGTTTGGTGAATCAAACTTCTTGCAACAGATATACTTTATGAAGGTTTAGACAATATTCCTGTCCAATTAAGTCCGGTCCTCCAGATTATCTATTCCTAATTCCTTAGTGAAAAGACCTTTGATTATGTAACCTAATTACTATGTCCATAAATAATTAAGTTCATACTCAAGCATTCAAATATCAAGAATTACCGGTCAGATAGAAAATCCCTAGTCCTAGGTTATTTTTACTATCCAAAGTTCTTATCCAGATCAATGAATAATCGCTGTCCAGCTTAAACTATTCATATTAATCATCATTCGTTGGTCCGACGAATAAAGCATAAAGAACAGTAATAAGAACAAATCAATGGAAAAGAAGAAATAATCAATGCATTCATAAACATCAAATCTGTCACATTCAGAATCAGGGTCACCCCCCTAGCAATGGGGGGTTTAGCTACTCATAATCGAAATAAAAACAAAGATTAACATTGTTGTCATTACAGAATTTCGTGAGGAATCAATCTTCAATCGTCGGAAAACTCTTGAACATATGAATCCTTTGATAATCGTAGAGTCTCCAGCTCTCAAAACGCGTCTCTTTTCTCTCCAAATCGTCCAACCCTGGAAAAATCGTTTTCTCCCCTCTAAATAGCTATTCAGTTGGGCTTTTCTTGATTTTGGGCTTGATACGCGTATTGCCCAGTCTCATACGCGTATTGCCCAGTCTGGTACGCGTATTGCATGTAAGACAGCCTCTGATACGCGTATTGCCCAGTCTGGTACGCGTATCATCAGTTTGGTACGCGTATCACCAGAAGCTTGTCTTTTTCTTGATTTTCAACCCCTCTGGTCATTTGCGTATGCTACGCGTACTGGGACGGTCCATACGCGTATCATGTAAGGCCATACGCGTATGGACAACAAGTTCTCCAAGAATTGATTTTTTCTTCCGTTTTCTTGCTCGGGCTCAATTTCGCATCTGACGTTTGATTCCCTGAGCTTCCAAACTAGTTTTTTACCTGCTAACATACCCAAAAGTGTAAAATATCCTCAAGAAATTCATAAGTAACAACACACTTCATATTATCGAATTGAGCTTATATCTAACTAAAAATGCTTCAGTTTACGCAGTTTACCTGACTTATTTACGGTTAAATAGTGAAATACCTAGCATAAATGGTGACTGATCACCAGGATTGGAGACTTTTGGGGAGCTCCAAGGGCTCAAGTGCGTCAAAATCCCAGGCGTCCTCCTCGACCAGAGACTCCGGTTCGACAAGAGGAGATGACAAACGATACTGTCGAACAAGAATACCAGGAGTTTGAACACATCCCAAGGGTGGCACGAAGGCCCCCCGTGATAATGGTTAACCGTAACCAAGATCCCGACCAGGTGGTTCGACAAGTTCGACACGACGCAACCATAAGGGAACAAAACCTAGAGGCTATCGTCGAAAGAATCATAGTGCAAAATGGAGTAAGTCCTTGCCTCCAACGATCGATATACTCTTCGCCTCTACCAGATTTTGTCTTACAGACAGAATTACCAAGGGGATGGAAAGTCCCTAAATTTACTAAGTTCGCGGGGGATACTGAAGAATCCACCATTGAACATGTGGCGAGGTACCAGACCGAGGCTGGTGACATAGGAAACAACAAGGACTTGAAGTTAAAATACTTCCCAAGTTCTCTCACAAAAAATGCGTTTACCTAGTTCACAATGCTACCTCCACAATCGATCCAAACATGGACACAGTTGGAACGGTTGTTCCATGAACAATTTTACACGGGACACTCAAAGATCAGCCTTAAGGAACTATCTAGCGTTAAGCGAAAGGTCGCTGAGTCAATTGATCAGTACCTGAACAGGTTCAGACTATTGAAGGCACGATGCTTTACTCAAGTCCCTGAACACGAACTAGTCAAAATGGCGGTTGGGGTCTAGATTATTCTATAAGGAAGAAGTTGGATACCAAGTATCTTAGGGATATAACCTAATTGGCCGATAGGGTTCAACGTATCGAACGCTTGAAAGCCGAAAAGTCTAAGGCGGGTCGATATCAGAAAAGAGAAATTGTCATACATCGCAGTCGAATGAGGCTCTTCCGACGACGAAGATATAGTCGACAGGAGTGAGGTCAACATGGTGAAACTTAAGCCCGGACCTCCATATACGTGCAAGGTTTTGAAACCATCGAATGGGAAAAACCATATCGAACCAGAGAGAACAGGCAAATACATCGCTAAGACATATACGTTCGACGTGTCTAAATGCGACGAGATCTTTGGTCTATTGGTAATAGACGGACAAATTATCGTCCCTCGGGGTTTAAAAGACCCTCCTCTAGAGCAGAAAAAGAAAAGGGGATTTTGTAAATTTCATAATTTCCTTGGTCACAAAACTCACCAATGTGTTCTTTTCAAGGATTTTGTGCATAAAGCTCTGAAAGAAGGAAGGCTCCAGTTTGGCGAAAGGCCAAAAATGTAGGTGGATTATGACCCTTTGAAGGTGGAAGAAGCACTGTATGCTAATCCTCTAGAGTGCATGATGGTGGAGACTACTGATGGTCTCATTGAGGTTCTCAAAGCAACCTCGTTAGTTGAATCATTTGAAGTAATGATGGTCGAAACTACTGAAGGTTTCGGAGTCAAAGACGAAAGGAGGCCCGAGTTGGCCTATCCCCAGTCTGGCGAAAGTTTGTCAGACTTCCAAAGAAGTGCAAGGAGAAGGGATCAAAGGCTTTGTTATGCCCGAAGTGCAGTGCGGTATTCAACGAGAAAACCTCTGAAAGACTGGAGGCCGACAACAAGGTCGAGAAGGAGGAAAAGCTTGTTGTCCCACGAGTCGTGTTTGACAGGCACGGAGCACCTCGACGGAACTAAGAGTATAGAAGACAATTTCAACGTCCCCGCCCGAAGACATTCATTCCTCCAATTGATGTTCCACAAGAGAAGTGGATAGAATCTGTCAAGCAGAAGGGGGGCAAGAAGCCAAAATGGAGGGTGTCGGAAAAAAAGGCAACGTCTCTAGAGAAGAGGAGAGGTTATGCAAACTCTCTTAACTACAAAGGAAAGAATCTCATGACTAGGACATAGTGGAGAAGCCACCAGTGAAACAAAAAAGTTGGGAAAGTTGTTACCAACCCACAGCCGAAGACTTCGGAGACTGCTAGACAAAAGGAACAGATGTCAAAGGTCAAGAGACTGGCAAAAATGGTGGCCAATCAGACAGTGGCCATGACTGTCGACTCGATGGGAAAAAAGGCAGTGATAGATACTCATAACATGGAATGTTCGTTAGAGATCGAGGGGCAGCCACGAAGCGAGGAAAAATCGAAGGAGGAGGAGCCAGAGTACTCTCCCCAACCAGAGGAAGAAGAGCCTGAATACTCTCCTCAATCTGATGAAGAATTCGACGAGGATATGTACGACGATATCTATGGTGATGATTTCGTCGTAAACTGTGGAATTGTGTCGGTACTACCAGCCGAATACAATATGGTATCTGAAGTTTCTGAAATAGAGGGAGACTTTGTACTAGATGAAACAGAGGGAGGAAAGCCTTTGTGCTACTATGTCATGAACATCAGCGTGGTGGAGTAGCATAAAACAATGTTTGAAAGGCCCAGTCCTGGGATGATGTACCATCTAAAACTATTGTTAATCAGAGCTAAGGTGGATGGAATGGCAGTGAATAAGGTTTTTATCGGCGGAGGTGCTGCAGTCAACCTAATGCCTTATACTCTGTTCAAGAAGATGGGAAAAGTCGATGAAGATCTCCGACAACACAACATGGTCCTCTCAAATTATGAAGGGAAAACCAGCAACATAATGGGGGTGGTTGAGGTCGGCCTCGCGGTGGGCACGATGACACGCTCAACGTTATTCATGGTGATAGATTCAAGAGCCAACTTCAATTTGCTTCTGGGTCGAGAATGGATCCATGGGATAGGGGTAGTTCCCTCAATGGTCCACTAGAGACTTATAATCTGGCGAAAGGACGACATCATAGAGAATATTGAAGTCGACTAAAGCTATTATCGGGTCGATGACAGGGGTTCCAAGAGGTCGTTTGACCAACATTTGGCGAACATATTGCCATGTGATAACGAATCGGGATCCTATACTTCCGTCAATACTGGTCGAGTTCTGAACTTGGACCTTGATCATGGTTTCATTTGGGATAACAAGGAAGACACAGGATCAGAGACAGGAATTCCACCTAAGGGGTGTCCAGCAGTCGACAAAGATGACTGCTGAGTCAGAAATCCTGGCTCGAATTTCGGCCTATTTGGCTGAAAACAAGAGGAAGTCAATTCTAGGAAGGAAGAGACTCTAGAATTTGGCCTATGGGGCCGAAAGTCTAGATGATGGTCTTCTAGACCAGACAACAGCTTCAGAAAGCCGGAGGCTTGATTGTATCTATGACAATGAGCCTTTGGGGTTTGAAAAGAACCTACAAAATGAGGCCTAGAAGATGCAAGCGCAAGATCCCCTCGAAGAGATCGACCTGGGAAATGGAACCACAAAAAGACCAACCTACATAAGTAATAAGGTGGGGTCAGAAATGAAGGCAAAGCTAGTCGAGGTATTGACCAAATACAAGGACTACTTTTCCTGGGATTATAACGAAATTCCAGGTTTGGATCGAAGCGTAGTAGAACATCGACTGCCTATCTAACCTGGGAAGAAGTCGGTGAAGCAACACCCTTGATGGTTTGCTCCGAACGTTACTTCAAAAATCAAGCAAGAAATCGAAAGACTCCTAAAAATTCGTTTCATAAGAACGACAAGGTACGTCGAATGGCTGGCCAACATAGTGCCCACCATCAAGAAAAATGGAACTCTTAAGATTTATACAGATTTCAGAGATCTAAACAACGTCACGCCAAAGGATGAATATTCGATGTCGGTGGCGGAAATGTTGGTCGACTCAGCCGCAGGTTTTGAGTATCTGAGCCTACTTGATGGATACTCCGACTACAATCAGATTCTCATTGTCTAAGAAGATGTCCCCAAGACAGCGTTTCGATGCCCTGGTGCGCTGGGGACATACGAGTGAGTCGTCATGCCGTTTGGTTAAAAAAATGCAGGAGCAACTTAACAAAGGGCCGTGAATGCCATCTTTCATGACTTTATTGAGAAGTTCATGCGGGTATATATCGACGACATCGTGGTGAAATCGTCATCTCAAGAAGGACACCTGGATCACCTTCGACGCTCGTTTGATAGAATGAGGAAATATGGACTGAAAATGAATCCATTGAAGTGTGCTTTCGGGGTACACGCAGGTGACTTCATGGGGTTTGTGGTACACAAACGAGGTATAGAGATCAATCAGAACAAGACGAAGGCGATCTTAGACCTCAAAAGCCCATCTATAAAGAAACAACTCCAGTCTTTGTTGGGGAAAATAAACTTCCTAAGAAGGTTCATCTCGAACCTAAGTGGTAAAACAAAGGTGTTTTCACCACTACTTCAAATTAAGAAGGAAAGTGATTTTCATTGGGGCCCTGAACAACAAGAGGCTTTCGACGCGATCAAGGGGTATCTTTCCAAGCCTCCTATCCTGTTGCCCCCCAGTAGAAATAAAAGTATGAGTTTATATATTGTTGCATCTGACACAATTATAGAGAGCATGTTAGTCCAAGAGGATTGTAATGGTGTCGAAAGGCTTATATATTACCTCAGTAGAATGTTGGTAGATGCTGAAACTAGGTACAATCTCATAGAAAAACTATGTATGTGTTTGTACTTTGCCTGTATGAAATTAAAACAATATATTAAACTAATTTATGTTTATGTTTTGTCTCATTACGATATTATTAAACATATCTTGTTTAAGCATATTCTACATAGTAGAATTGGGAAATGGGCACTGGCGTTGATAAAGCTTTCTCTAACTTTCAAGCCTTTAAAAGCCATGAAAGGCCAGATCGTGGCATATTTTATAGTGGATCATTCCATGGTCAAATCATCTCTGAATGTGGTCGAAATCACACTGTGGCATCCATATTTCGAAGGATCGAGTCACAAAGATGGAACGAGAGTCAGGGTTTTGATATTATCCCCTCAGGTAGGTCCTACAAAGTTTAAGTACTGGATCGATGAGAAGTGTTCCAACAACGAAGCCGAATACGAGGCCTTAACGGCCGGCCTTCAGCTTTTGAAAGAGATGGGAGCTGGTCGAATCGAAGTTGATAATAAAGCAAGTCACACGCGAATATAAGTGCATCAAGGGGAGTCTGCTGAAATATTTTGTGACTGCAATGTGGTTACTAGAACACTTCAAAGTTGCGGACATAAGACATGTGCCCAGAAGTGAGAACCAAGACGCTAACGAGCTGGCCCAAGTCGCTTTGGGGTATAAGATGTCTAAGTCGAAGTTACAAGATATGATCGAGGTTCGAGGAAAAATGGTGTCAAGTATGCCCCCAACAGAAGATGTCCTCAACGAGAACATAAATCACGGTCGGGGGCCCTATGAAGAGTGTCAAGAAACCCATCGAGTCGAAGAGGCATGGGAACATGAAGTTTTTTCTATCAACAATTCATCGCCGACAGATTGGAGAAAGCCAATCATCGACTACTTGGAGAATCCAGTCGGAAGTACTGATAGAAAAACCGAATATAGGGTTTTGAGCTACGTGTGGTCAGGTAACGAATTGCTAAAGAAGACACCAGAAGGGTTACTACTCAAATTCCTGGGAGATTCCGAAGCGTATTTAGTCATCTGCGAAGTACACAGTGGGGCCTGTGGCGCCCACCAGGCAGGCCATAGGATGAAATGGTTGTTGTTTCGACAAGGAGTTTAATGGCCCAACATGTTGAAAGATTGCATCGAGTTTGCTAGAGGATGTCAGGAATGTCAAAGGCACGCGGGTATCCAACATATGTCGGCAAGTGAGTTGCATGTTATTATCAAACCATGGCCTTTTAGGGGATGGGCTTTAGACATCATTGGAGAAATTCGACCGGCTTCATCGAAGCAATAGAAGTTTATCCTAGTCGGGATAGACTATTTCACCAAATGGGTCAAAGTTATCCCTCTGGTAAAGGTGGACCAGAAGGCGGTGATAGAATTCATTCAGAGACATATCGTGTATAGGTTTGGTATCCCAGAGACTATTACAAAAGGTCAAGGGTCAATATTCGTGGGACAAAAGATGCAGGAATTTGTCGGCGAGACAGGTTTCCGATAGGTTTCCGGCTGGTTACCTCTACATCCTACTATGCACAAGCAAATGGCCAAGTAGAAGCAGCCAACAAAGTGATAATAAGTCTGATTAAGAAGCACGTTTGTAAAAAGTCAAAGAATTGGCACAAGACGTTGGACCAAATTCTATGGGCATGTCGAACGTCCCCCAAAGAGGCGACGAATTCGACACCATTTTGACTAACGTTTGGCCACGACGCCATATTGTTGGAGGAGATATGCTTACAGTCCGTCAGAGTCCAGCGTCAGAATGATCTTCAGTCAGAGCAATACTGGAACATGATGTTCGACGAGTTGGCTGATTTAGACGAAGAAAGGTTGGTTGCAGTCGAAATGCTGATCCGGCAAAAAGAATGAGTAGCCAAGACATACAATAGAAGAATAAAGAGAAAAGCCTTTGTTGATAATGATTACGTTTGGAAAGTAATTTTGCCTATGGATCGTCGAGATCGAACCCTAGGTAAGTGGTCACCAAAGTGGGAAGGACCATTTCGAGCAACTCAGACATACAATAACAATGCGTATGAAATCGAAGAACTTGGTGGGGACCAAAGGGTCTTAAGAGTAAATGGAAAATATTTGAAGAAATATAAACCTATGCTACAGGAAATACATATCCAAACATAAGTTTCATTGATTTTTTGAGAAATTGTCCCAGGAAGACATTACAAATATGGTTGACATACCTACAAAAAATTGAAGAAAGATTTAAATGGGGAACCTAGATTTGAAATCCTCAAACGCGGACATCTCGTGCTTAATCCTATTATCCAGAGATATTTTCTTCCCGCGTAGATACTTGATGTCGGCTTCAATCTTGAGGGCTCTCTCCCCATGAGATTTTCCCCTCATGAGCTCACTATCGATTGCCTCCTGCTCAGGGATCCCTTCAACCATCTCCAAAGAAGCCTTCTGCGCTTCTACTTCGGCAATCTTCTTGTGAAGCCCCGCGATTTGAGCTTGGTAATTAGATATTTGCTTATCGAAAACTTCCCGTTGACGGAGACGCTCTTCCTTCTTTTGTTCGAACTCATCAAGCTCCCGTTCACAAGCCTCACTGAAATCCCATTCGATCTTCGCCTCGTTGAGTTTCATGTTTATTTGGAAGTCAACATTTTGTCGGAGGTTCAAGTCCTTGGTGAACTGAGTAAAGAAAGCCTCAAACTCGACAAAGTACTTCACCATTGAGGCTGGAAGGTCGCGAAGGTCCAGAGAGTCGAGAAATTTGAAGATATCACAAATGACCTCCCCATGTTTTCTAAGAGCGTCTAGAAATCCATCGTCGCAGAGTGACGCCTTCAGCTGCTAAAGGATGAAAACAACCTCGGCATGAAGCTTTGAGGAATCATCAACAACAGTTGATGGAGGTGGTGCGTCAGTCGACAATCGACGAATTTGTTGCAGTTTTCTTAGGGCCTTTGCAGGATTCCGGTGTTTGATTAGCCTTATGTCATCCGGGGCTGGAAGGTTGGCCGATGCATTTTCGTCAGCCACACTCGCGTCTGGAGGTGGCGAAGAGGCAGGAGATTGAGAGTTCGTAGGGGAATCATGTTAAAACTCAGCTTGTTGTTGTGGCCTTAAGGCAGTGTCAGTGGGCGGATGTTCGGTCGAATCCTTCGACCTCAATCGGGGAGCCCAATGGTCCTTGAAAAGATACAAGTGTTAGATAACAAAGCAAAAAGAAACCCATGTATGGGGAGAGAAGTGTGAGCAAGTACTTGGAGATCGATAGGAGGCGAAGCAGTATGAGTCCTTTCTAAATCCCGGGGGGTGAAAACCTCTTCGACGTCTTTCTGGATTGTCGGGGAAGCCCTAGGAACCACCTTGGTAGGAGTTTTTTAGGCCGGAGCCTTCTTCCACCGCGTAGGAGTGGGTGGAGTCTTGGGTGGAGCTTTTGACGGAGAGAAAATGTAGGAGTGTTCACTCCCTTCCGAGTCTTCGTCATCCGCCGCAGGCGCCTCTTCAGACACCTGAACATGGAGACATATAAAGAGGTGGTTAAAAAAGTCTTAGCAGAAAAATAGTTTATAAGAAGAATGGGTCATACCTGTGGAGGAGGGGTCGAAGGCACCCGTTGCTTTTTCAGAGGTTTCGCCAAAGGCGGTTCAGCAACCCTCTTTCGACCCTAAGAGCAAAAAACTGTCAGATTGACAGAACACCAAATAAATAAAATTAAGTCAGTCTACAGGTACCTTTTTAGGGGCTTCGTCGATAGCAGGCTTTCGAATTTTTAGGTCGGGAGCAATAACGGATGGAGGTGGAGGTTGTATGTCGACGGCGAGGGTGGAGAGCGCATCGATCATGTTCTGAAGGAACTGGTCGCTGGAAAAGGTGCGATTATAGTAAGAGTTCCACCAATTATCAAACTCAGTGGTTGTCAGGAAAGACTGTTGAAATCGAAAAACTAGAAGTTCATAGCGCTTGTTGGATCGACAGAAACAAAGACAGGCCATATGGTCATCTGCTGATAACGATCGACCAGACCAAATGATGTCGGTATCGTGAGATACCAGGGACCTTGGGACCATCTGGCTTAGGCCAAGTTGACGAGCCACAAGATTCGATTGGTGGCTCATGAAGCCGAATCCCTTCGACCCTGGTTCAATCATGTAGGACAGCAAGGTTGGAGTCAGAAAAACCCTCCATATAACATTCGGTTGTGTTGCATTTTGAGGGGAACTACTAGGAAAGGGATCCTTGAACCATTTAGGGACAAAATTCATGTCAGCAAACAGCGCCATACCTGGAGCTAACTTGTCCGCTTCAATGAACATGTTCATATATTTCATGAATATGCTGGTGTTTGGAGTTTCCTAATAGGTTGTCAGAGCCAATTTGGCCCATTCGATGGCCCGGTCTTCGTTCAGTCGCATAAGACGCTCCGACGTGGTGTATCCCAGCTGATACTCGAAGATAACGTTTAGACAATGTTGTAGGAGCCACATAGGACTCGACAAGTTTAGATATTTGGGGGTGTTGGCGAGGAGTTTCAGCTTCAAGGTTGCCATCCCCAGGGCCTGGTACAGAGATGCCAGCAGAAGTTTGCCCAATGATATTTGTCGACCCTCGTGTATCTGAATTGCCAGGGAAATATAACTCTTGGCTATCTGTAGGGACCCGTGACAGAAGACGTAATAGGAAAGCCACATGGTGAGGAAAGCTATGTGCTCTTCATCATACACTTCGACGATGTTTTTGTTGTGATGTTATTCAATATGATTCTGGAGGCTGGCCTGACCAAAAGTGAAGGTATTCTCGATTGAAAGAGTTGGGTCGAAAGTCTCTCCTAAGGGTGAGAGGCCGATAATTACCGCCACATCGAAGAGAATGGGTGTCAGTGAAGGAGAATTGCGGTCCAAAACGCAGCGGAAATTAAAATTTTCTCTTTTAGAGATCCTTACGAATGGTCATGATCAGTGATAGAATATTTACCTCTTGTGACGATTGAAACCTTTGGTGCAGATCTCTTGTGCCGATCAAAACCTTTGATGCAGATCCACGAAGCGATCACGAACGTTGAATGATGACAACGTCTCTACTCAGTCCACACGAACAGATTCCTTCAATCTCAGTGCTAGCTGGTACGAGTGAAGGCTTTGAGTGAGAGAGAGAGAGAAAACGAAATTAATGCAACCGCTATTTTATGCTTCTGCACAAGGGTTCTATTTATAGAACCACTTGTGTGGGCTTCAAGCTAAAAAGCCCACTTAAGTGTATTTTGGCCCATATCTTATAATATGCCCAAAATCACTTAAGCCCATGGTACCTTACCATATTTCGTATTCTACTCAAGTACACCGTACCTTACGATGTTCTATAATTCACTTAAGGGCACCGTACCTTACGGTATTCCTTAGTTACTCTATCTCTCATCAATCCGTCCTTTGTGTGTGACCCTGTAGGTTTTCATGACGTTGGCAATTATATTAAATCACGCATTTAACATAATAAACAGTGAGCGGTATCTAGCAACACATCACTGCTACCCAAGACACGAAAATGTCATGTGATCTGACAATTCCTTCTGTGATAATACTTATGTGTATAATTACCCTTTTGCCCTTATGTCTATATTGAACACAAGGCATAGACCGTGTCATCCTTGTCCAGTTCAATATTGGGCCCATAGACATTTATCCTGTTATGCAGGATGGGCAAATTCCATCTAGGTCACTCATGTCCCTCAGCATGCTTCGTGGAGTACCCATCAACTGTCTTTATGGTTATCCAGTTACGGACAACGTTGGATCAACAATAAAGCACTCGACTCCACATCTAGGATCCATAGTGGTTTCAGGTCGAAGAGTGGAATACACTATTATCACCATGAGAATAACTTATGACACTTTGCATAACTTTCTATATAGTATTCTCATAGCGGGTCAATCCGGTATAAATATTACTCTTAAGATTCATACCTATGTTTAAGACTCGATAACTCTTTATCCATGATCCATGAGATGTGATCATCAGTCTACAAACATAATAGTCTTAATGCTTTAATGTTATCCCATTTCACACTAAAGCTCGACTACGGATACTTTAAGAATAGTGTCCTTATGTTTAATGTGTTCTCATGATTAAGTCACACTTAATACATTAAACGGACTATCTATTCCAGGGACTTTATTAATCAACCATAATAAAGAAAAAGTCTTTTATTATTCGATACAAGTACCAAAAGTATTGGCCTCTAGGGCTTACACCAACAGTCAGCATCCCACATGGTAGCTGGAAGGTGTTGGTCGAACCCTCCCAAAAGTAAAGGGACACCAACAATATGAAAGGGTTAACGCTATGAGCGTACCTCGATACCTGAATAAGGTCGAAAATCCCAGCACTCATCCACTGGTCTTGACGCTTGCGCTGGACCTTGTTGAGCCATGCCAAGTACTCCTTGTTTCCAGGAGTGGGCATGGAGCGAAAAACTCTAGCTTTTGCCTCCATGAATCTAACATTAAGGTCGACCGATTTGTCGAAGGCAGGAGGCGTAGCGAGTTTATACCCAAGAAAGAAGGGTGCGACCTTTGTTGGGGAAAATTTAGCATCAACAAGGGGGACCGTGGAAAGCCAACAGTTTTTTGTCCACCACGAACGGGATCACCAACTGGTTTTGCCAGTTCTTGAGAGTGCCTTCATCAGATGATGAAGGTTGAGGAATACTTTTCATCCCTTCTTTAGTAGTAAGCTTGAAGGCGATAGGGTTGTGGCCAGTATCATAAGAGACAGTTTCTTTCGCGAGAGTTGAGGAAGCCATTGGGGAAATGAAGCACAGTTTTGAGGTTTTTCGGAAATGCTGTGTAAGAAAGCGTAATGCAGAAGTATGCTTAAGGTTTAAAGCAAGAGGATATGCAAATATGGAAGCAGAAGAATGGGTAAAGAAGGAGAATATTCTATTTATAAGCCAAGTTAGTTGAACAGTCGAGCAGTAATTGATTGACAAGTGGCTGGATAGGGAGTAAATAGAAGAGTTGGTGGGTTTCGGTTGAGATCCCACGACCTAGGGATGTATGTTAATGATGGTTAAGTGTCTTGGAAATCGTGCAGTCGAAAAAAGTCATCATTACGTATTAAGTCATAAGTACTGACAAGATAGCTAGCCGAAATATGGAACGCCAAAAGGCCAGCTTCTTGATCGATTCACTCATGTCGAAGCCAGTCTTTTCAGGGGGCAATTTGTTAGCTAGCAACTTCGGCTAAGGGAAAAGCCATTTTCGACCAGGGGTCTGTCGGAAGCTCCTCGACAAAAAGGTGGACGAGGCTGTCGATCGACGCATACAAGCTTAGGTCGAAGTTGAAAGGTTCTGAATGGAAAATGGGAATATAGGCACGTAAAGAGGTCGTGGGTAGTTATGCGCCAAAATGAGGGAAGTGGGCCGACACGTGGCGCCTCAAGAGGGCTTTGTAACCTCCCGACGGTTATTTTGAACTAGTATTTAAGTCAATTTTAGGTGAGAATTCAAAGGGTGACAATTTGAACACTTACAGTAGGAGTAAAGCTCGAAGTACCAAAGCGTTTCTGAGAAAAAAGTTACTCTCCTCACAAACAATGTATTTTGCCTCCACTTTATAATTACAAGTCATTTAATCTTCGCAAAGTTTATCTTTTGTCTTGTCTCGCTTTATCGTTTATCATCTTTCTTTCAGTACTTTATTGTTTCTACTTTTCATTTTATTTTTATTATTTCCCTGACTCGTCAAGAGTCTCGTTTACACCCTTTCAACCAGTCAGAAACATTGTTTACCAAATAGCCATACACCTAAAACACTAAGTTCGGGACTCCTTAGTCGGTCCTGCAAGTAAACCTCATTAGGAAGGCTAAAGATTGTTGCGCAAAACAACAATAACATGATGCTAGAGCAAATCGACATTGTAATACCCTAAATTTGGTCCACCTTTTTACTATTATACGAGTTTTAGTTGCATTTTATCTTGAATAGTTGTGATAGTCCATTTGATAGTGAAATTTGGCCCACCTCTTTTCACTTTTTATTAAAAAGTATTTTTAAAAAACCATAAAAGTCAAAAAGGTATAATTTTAATTATAACTTTCGTTATTCTATCATTTTATTTTTCCTTTTATGTTTTATTTCATTTTTGGGAATTTTATTTTAACTAAAAACATAAAATTCAAATATTTAGATTCATAGCATAAAATCAAAAAAAAAATCGTTTTGATTAAAAAATTATTCACATTAATTTTTTTTTTCTTTGATTTACTTTTAATTTATAATCAATTCCTACCCTTATCATTTTATTATAAATAACACTGTATTTCTAACAATCTAAAAAAAAACACTAACTCTTACTAGGGGTGGACAAACGGTCGGGTCCGGTCGGTTTCGGGTCCAAAAACCCAAACCAAGATAAACCGTGGATGAAGAAAATAGACCCAATTTTGGTTAATTTAATATCGGTTAAATTCGGTTTCGGTTTGACGGTTTGACGGGTATCTCGGTTGGATTTATACGGGTTGTGTCTATTTAAAATTGCAGCCCAACTACAAGAAAGTTAACTTTTCTTTTAATATTTTAAAATAATTTATTTTCACATAAAATTGACTAGTCAGATTTTTCTATATCTATAACATCATTCATCACAAAGTCATTGAATATAGGATATCATTATATAAAATCAAATCCATATATCAAGCTCAAGGCTATTAATAAATATATTATCAATCACATGTCTAATTATCTTAACATTTAGCATTATAACAACACTATTAATATAGACACAACACATCTAAAGTTATAATTACAATCATCCATAGTGAGTATCAAAGAAGTTTAAAACCATCCAACAAGCAACATGATCAATAATTCATCCAACAAGAAGGACAAATATTGTGATTGTAGTTCTTGAGATAAAGATATAGATAAACCATTATGCATTGTTGAATTGGCATATTTGTTGAATTGGGGTATGTTGAATCTGCATATGCTGAACCTAACAATTTAATACAATAAGGGAAACATGAATAACATTAACACTGATTGTTGCAAAGTACAACCAAAAATAAAGGAACAGCCAAATATTGATGCAGTGGTTTTTGACATAACATTCTTTTAATTCTTATTTCAATTGATTGTTTAATAGAGGAAATAAATACCTTGATATCAACGGAACCTATTGTTTGTACACCAATTAAATCTATTGAGCATTCACTTTCCCATGGTTCAACTCAGCAATGCCTATTCTAGAGCTTGACCCTATAAAGAGGAAAGAGCATGGGAAAATTATAAGGTTCCATTCTTGATAAATCATCATTTAACAATTACATGAAAATTAAATGAAACAATATTTAATTATAACAAGTACCTCAATCACAACTACATGGAAATTTAATGTTGCTTGGAACCGTTACTTACTGTTATAGAGTTTTGTGGCTTTCAATTCACAACTACATGGAAATTAAATGAAACAATATTTTAAAACTACAGGAAAATGTATTAAATGAATTAAGTCAGTTTTGATAAATCATCTATTCACAACCACATGGACAAATCAGTTTTGTTATAAAATAAAGTACCTCTTTGACAAATGAGCAGTCTCATAGTAAGCAAGCCAAACATTTGAAAACAAAATGCCAAATTCCAACAAGCAAAACATCTTAATCTGAAATGAATTTGAATAGATTATAAGTATAATGAATGTTAAATTAAAACTGATATATAGTAATTAAACATTACCTAATTTCATTGAAGCTTGAGTGAGTGCCAAGATTCATCACAGAAAATTTGACCTCCCAAAAAAGGCTTACAAAATATAATTATGTGTTGTGCCAAGATGTACAAGTCATATATGACTCCAAAATATCAAAATGATTTCAAACTGTGGAAAAATAAATAAAAGCAGAATTAGTATAATATAAGTTAAGTATAAAAAAGTAGAAATAATTATGCAAAATAGTCATTATCTTACAAAATTAGAAGCATCATATTTCTCAATCACAACCTATTGGTTGTGTTTGAGTAGAACCTACAGCAGCACCAGTAGCACCTCCAACTGCTGCTCCAGCTCCAGCAGCCCCAATATTTGCGGTTATGAAGCATTGTTGAAATTCTGAAACAATAAAAATGAAAATGTTATAGTTAATGGAAACCAACAAAAATATATAAATAAATAAATATTGAGCAAGAATTTTGGTACCTGATATGATTTCCTCAGTTATCCCAAACTCTTCTATGTAATTGATGTCTTTGAAATATGTACGAGCTGGCTTCAACCAGTTCTGAGTACATATCAGCCCTTCAGCCACTGCTGGACTCAAAGAGCTCCTATAACATTCTAAAACTCTCCCCCGGTGCTAAATGCACTCTCCGAAGCTACGGTTGATACAGGGGTGGCCAAAATTTCTTTCACCATTGCTGCTAGGATTGGGTAACGAGGTTTATTTTGTTTCCACCAAGTTAGAATGGATGATTTGTCATTATCATTTGTACAAGGATCATTCAAGTACCTCTCAAGTTCATTTTTTTTATCAATGGTATCTTTATCCTTCAAATGTTGCTTAAATGCATCAGCCCTTAGAAAATGTGAAGAATTTCTAGGTTGAGCATCAACAACAGATTGATTATCTGATGGACCGGATGACCGAATGGTCACATTAGTTTGGTCATGGGCAGATTTGTACCAGGTGTACAATTTAAACAAATTATCCTTGACATTTTTGGCCATTTTCATAGATTTTTCGGTCCCTTCCCCGTGAACTTGATCAAAAGACCACTCAATATATCTAAACTTATAATGAGGGTCAAAAATCACTCCAAAATAAAGAAATTGATTGATGTTCTTTTCCTCTCCCAATATTTATCGTACTTACGCTTCATCTCATGTCCTACTGAGGCTAAATCAGAGTTCAAGTTCATAGATGCTTCTTGAAGCTCACCAAAAACAGATGATAATTGGTGGTAAGCAGTGTGCAATGACACTTGTTGAGATGAAGAAAATACCTTGGTGGCTTCATAGAAAATTTTCAAAAATTTCACAAAGGCCCTAGCCTTTTCCCAATCAGTATAGCAAGGAGGACCATGACGTCCAAACCATTCCACATACCCTACATCTTCTCCTTCTAATTTTTCAAATGCTGTTTGGAACTTCTCAGCAGCATCCAACATCATGTATGTCGAGTTCCACCTCGTGGAAACATCGAGACATAGATGTTTCCTACAAGTAATCCTAGAAAATTCAACACACTCTTTGAATTTCAATGCCCTTTGTGGTGAAGATCTCACAAATCTCACAGCATTACGAATGCTTGACACAGATGAATCTTGTTCTTTCAATCCATCATTAACAATTAAATTCAAAATATGTGCGCAGCAGCGCATATGAAAAAAATCAGCTTCACCCATTAATCCATTCTTGATATGAACCCTTTTCTTTAAATATGCTACAGCTACATCGTTGGACGATGCGTTGTCAACAGTGATTGTAGACACATTTCTAAGACCCCATTCCCTCAATACATCCTCAAGTTTTCTACCAATGGTCTCCCCTTTGTGATTAGGAACTAAACTAAAGCTAATGATTCTTTTTTGGTAGTTCCAATCATTGTCAACAAAGTGAGCTGTAACTGTTATATAGCTAAGGTTTTGAATGGAAGTCCAACAATCTGTAGTAAGTGCTACCCTGCTGCAATCAGACCTAAAATAAGCTTTCAATCGCAACTTCTCATCTAGATACAACTGAAAACAATCCCTAGCAACTGTCCTCCTAGATGGGATAGTCAAAAGTGGTTCTAATTGATTACATAAGAATATAAAACCCTCACCATCAACTACTCTAAATGGGTGTTCATCAAGGATAACAAACAGAGTTATTGCCTTTCTACAAGCTTCTTTATCAAACTTTGGGCTAACAGAAATCAAGCCACCACTACCAAAAGCAAGGTTGGTTTGTTTCAGGTCATTTTCTAGGTAAGGATTTTTGTAACAAATTTTGGAGTGGGCGAGCATGTTAGACGTTCCGTGTGATTTAGGATCACATCAATATCGTTTATGGCAATGCTTACAGGCAGCAGTTCGTTCCACAACATCAGTTAATTCGATAAAATGGTCCCAACATGAAGATTTTTTCTTGGGACCATCCGCATTAGGCCTCCTTCTCTTTCTACTATGGTCAATAGGAGGGATAAGAGCCTCAGTTGCAGCTGCAAACGATTAATAAAGCATACAAAAATACACTTAGTAAAACAAAAACATTTACATAAAAAAGAACACTAGTTAATAAATTATTTATTTTTCACATACTGTATCTACTAATGAGCATGAAAGAAACACTAGTAATAAGTAGTATTAGATTATTAAAAGGAATACTAGTTATATATTTGTTTGTTCACATACTGTACAAACACAAAATCAGGTTAAAAGGAATACTAGTAGTTTTAAAATATTGTATTAGATTATTAAAAGGAATACTGTATTATATATTTGTTAATTCATATCAGGTTTTTCAAAACACAAAATAAAATTAACATTTGAAAACTTCTAATAGCCTAACCAATATTTCACATTCAAACAACATAGGCAAAAAATAGAGTTAATTAACACTTATTGTCTTGTTGTTCTTGCTCCATAATTTCCAACCCAACTGGTGGTACTTCTCTACTACTATCTCCTTGCTCCATCTTTCCAATTTCCAGTCCATATAATAAAACATGTCAAAACAAAATCCAACAAAATAATTAATACAAATAAATCAAGAATCAGAGAGATAACATTAGCTATTAAATCAAGAATCAAACAGAAAAGTAACATTACCTGATTAGAGTTTTTTAGAAGAATCAGAGATCTAACATGTCAAAACAAATAAATAATGTTAGTTTATAACTTTGAAACATTAAAACTCAAATATTCATATGAAAACTCATGAACAAAGTAAAACCCTAAATATATAGAAGAAACAAAAGACTGAAAAAATAGAAGAAGAAAACGAAAATACCTTAAAGAAGATGATGAAGAAGAGTTCAGTGAACAATATACACGGTTTAGAAGAAGGATCTATGCCATATTAAGGTTTTTGCAGCGGCGACGGTGGATTAGGGTTTGAGAAGATGAACAGTTCTTGAAGAGAAAGTGAGAGAGCGTGAGATGAGAAAAGTGAGGAAATGTGTGTTTTGCTGAGTCTGAATGGAAAAAGGCTAGGGCCTTTGTGAAATTGCCAGCATGTAAAATTGTGAATTAAACCGGTTCGGTTCGGTTTTAAATGGTTCATATATATAGGTCCGAACCGGTCCAATGCTACCCATATTAAACTGTTTGGACCAACCGATTAAACCGTTTAACCGACCCAGCCCAATCCCTTTTCATTTTTTTTTCCGGTTATGCCGGTTCCGGATCGGGCTTGGACCGTTTGTCCAGCCCTAACTCTTACTAACCCACTCATACACTAACTATCATAACAAAAAAAAAACCAATATCTCAGAAATCTTACACAGTAAAATACTTCTTTTATCCATACCATTACCAAAACTATACTATGAACACATACAAATTTCAAAAAGTTAATTCTCACTAAAAAAAAAAATTCTCAAAAGTCAAAATTTTGGTCAAATTGTTTATACTCCCTACATCACGTTTTTTTCTTAAGAAAAAAACACCACCACCACCCTCTAAATCCACCATTAACATTAGGGCTGGACAAACGGTCCAAGCCCGATCCGGAACCGGCATAACCGGAAAAAAAAATGAAAAGGGATTGGGCTGGGTCGGTTAAACGGTTTAATCGGTTGGTCCAAACAGTTTAATATGGGTAGCATTGGACCGGTTCGGACCTATATATATGAACCATTTAAAACCGAACCGAACCGGTTTAATTCACAATTTTACATGCTGGCAATTTCACAAAGGCCCTAGCCTTTTTCCATTCAGACTCAGCAAAACACACATTTCCTCACTTTTCTCATCTCACGCTCTCTCACTTTCTCTTCAAGAACTGTTCATCTTCTCAAACCCTAATCCACCGTCGCCGCTGCAAAAACCTTAATATGGCATAGATCCTTCTTCTAAACCGTGTATATTGTTCACTGAACTCTTCTTCATCATCTTCTTTAAGGTATTTTCGTTTTCTTCTTCTATTTTTTCAGTCTTTTGTTTCTTCTATATATTTAGGGTTTTACTTTGTTCATGAGTTTTCATATGAATATTTGAGTTTTAATGTTTCAAAGTTATAAACTAACATTATTTATTTGTTTTGACATGTTAGATCTCTGATTCTTCTAAAAAACTCTAATCAGGTAATGTTACTTTTCTGTTTGATTCTTGATTTAATAGCTAATGTTATCTCTCTGATTCTTGATTTATTTGTATTAATTATTTTGTTGGATTTTGTTTTGACATGTTTTATTATATGGACTGGAAATTGGAAAGATGGAGCAAGGAGATAGTAGTAGAGAAGTACCACCAGTTGGGTTGGAAATTATGGAGCAAGAACAACAAGACAGTAAGTGTTAATTAACTCTATTTTTTGCCTATGTTGTTTGAATGTGAAATATTGGTTAGGCTATTAGAAGTTTTCAAATGTTAATTTTATTTTGTGTTTTGAAAAACCTGATATGAATTAACAAATATATAATACAGTATTCCTTTTAATAATCTAATACAATATTTTAAAACTACTAGTATTCCTTTTAACCTGATTTTGTGTTTGTACAGTATGTGAACAAACAAATATATAACTAGTATTCCTTTTAATAATCTAATACTACTTATTACTAGTGTTTCTTTCATGCTCATTAGTAGATACAGTATGTGAAAAATAACTAATTTATTAACTAGTGTTCTTTTTTATGTAAATGTTTTTGTTTTACTAAGTGTATTTTTGTATGCTTTATTAATCGTTTGCAGCTGCAACTGAGGCTCTTATCCCTCCTATTGACCATAGTAGAAAGAGAAGGAGGCCTAATGCGGATGGTCCCAAGAAAAAATCTTCATGTTGGGACCATTTTATCGAATTAACTGATGTTGTGGAACGAACTGCTGCCTGTAAGCATTGCCATAAACGATATAGATGTGATCCTAAATCACACGGAACGTCTAACATGCTCGCCCACTCCAAAATTTGTTACAAAAATCCTTACCTAGAAAATGACCTGAAACAAACCAACCTTGCTTTTGGTAGTGGTGGCTTGATTTCTGTTAGCCCAAAGTTTGATAAAGAAGCTTGTAGAAAGGCAATAACTCTGTTTGTTATCCTTGATGAACACCCATTTAGAGTAGTTGATGGTGAGGGTTTTATATTCTTATGTAATCAATTAGAACCACTTTTGACTATCCCATCTAGGAGGACAGTTGCTAGGGATTGTTTTCAGTTGTATCTAGATGAGAAGTTGCGATTGAAAGCTTATTTTAGGTCTGATTGCAGCAGGGTAGCACTTACTACAAATTGTTGGACTTCCATTCAAAACCTTAGCTATATAACAGTTACAGCTCACTTTGTTGACAATGATTGGAACTACCAAAAAAGAATCATTAGCTTTAGTTTAGTTCCTAATCACAAAGGGGAGACCATTGGTAGAAAACTTGAGGATGTATTGAGGGAATGGGGTCTTAGAAATGTGTCTACAATCACTGTTGACAACGCATCGTCCAACGATGTAGCTGTAGCATATTTAAAGAAAAGGGTTCATATCAAGAATGGATTAATGGGTGAAGCTGATTTTTTTCATATGCGCTGCTGCGCACATATTTTGAATTTAATTGTTAATGATGGATTGAAAGAACAAGATTCATCTGTGTCAAGCATTCGTAATGCTGTGAGATTTGTGAGATCTTCACCACAAAGGGCATTGAAATTCAAAGAGTGTGTTGAATTTTCTAGGATTACTTGTAGGAAACATCTATGTCTCGATGTTTCCACGAGGTGGAACTCGACATACATGATGTTGGATGCTGCTGAGAAGTTCCAAACAGCATTTGAAAAATTAGAAGGAGAAGATGTAGGGTATGTGGAATGGTTTGGACGTCATGGTCCTCCTTGCTATACTGATTGGGAAAAGGCTAGGGCCTTTGTGAAATTTTTGAAAATTTTCTATGAAGCCACCAAGGTATTTTCTTCATCTCAACAAGTGTCATTGCACACTGCTTACCACCAATTATCATCTGTTTTTGGTGAGCTTCAAGAAGCATCTATGAACTTGAACTCTGATTTAGCCTCAGTAGGACATGAGATGAAGCGTAAGTACGATAAATATTGGGGAGAGGAAAAGAACATCAATCAATTTCTTTATTTTGGAGTGATTTTTGACCCTCATTATAAGTTTAGATATATTGAGTGGTCTTTTGATCAAGTTCACGGGGAAGGGACCGAAAAATCTATGAAAATGGCCAAAAATGTCAAGGATAATTTGTTTAAATTGTACACCTGGTACAAATCTGCCCATGACCAAACTAATGTGACCATTCGGTCATCCGGTCCATCAGATAATCAATCTGTTGTTGATGCTCAACCTAGAAATTCTTCACATTTTCTAAGGGCTGATGCATTTAAGCAACATTTGAAGGATAAAGATACCATTGATAAAAAAAATGAACTTGAGAGGTACTTGAATGATCCTTGTACAAATGATAATGACAAATCATCCATTCTAACTTGGTGGAAACAAAATAAACCTCGTTACCCAATCCTAGCAGCAATGGTGAAAGAAATTTTGGCCACCCCTGTATCAACCGTAGCTTCGGAGAGTGCATTTAGCACCGGGGGGAGAGTTTTAGAATGTTATAGGAGCTCTTTGAGTCCAGCAGTGGCTGAAGGGTTGATATGTACTCAGAACTGGTTGAAGCCAGCTCGTACATATTTCAAAGACATCAATTACATAGAAGAGTTTGGGATAACTGAGGAAATCATATCAGGTACCAAAATTCTTGCTCAATATTTATTTATTTATATATTTTTGTTGGTTTCCATTAACTATAACATTTTCATTTTTATTGTTTCAGAATTTCAACAATGCTTCATAACCGCAAATATTGGGGCTGCTGGAGCTGGAGCAGCAGTTGGAGGTGCTACTGGTGCTGCTGTAGGTTCTACTCAAACACAACCAATAGGTTGTGATTGAGAAATATGATGCTTCTAATTTTGTAAGATAATGACTATTTTGCATAATTATTTCTACTTTTTTATACTTAACTTATATTATACTAATTCTGCTTTTATTTATTTTTCCACAGTTTGAAATCATTTTGATATTTTGGAGTCATATATGACTTGTACATCTTGGCACAACACATAATTATATTTTGTAAGCCTTTTTTGGGAGGTCAAATTTTCTGTGATGAATCTTGGCACTCACTCAAGCTTCAATGAAATTAGGTAATGTTTAATTACTATATATCAGTTTTAATTTAACATTCATTATACTTATAATCTATTCAAATTCATTTCAGATTAAGATGTTTTGCTTGTTGGAATTTGGCATTTTGTTTTCAAATGTTTGGCTTGCTTACTATGAGACTGCTCATTTGTCAAAGAGGTACTTTATTTTATAACAAAACTGATTTGTCCATGTGGTTGTGAATAGATGATTTATCAAAACTGACTTAATTCATTTAATACATTTTCCTGTAGTTTTAAAATATTGTTTCATTTAATTTCCATGTAGTTGTGAATTGAAAGCCACAAAACTCTATAACAGTAAGTAACGGTTCCAAGCAACATTAAATTTCCATGTAGTTGTGATTGAGGTACTTGTTATAATTAAATATTGTTTCATTTAATTTTCATGTAATTGTTAAATGATGATTTATCAAGAATGGAACCTTATAATTTTCCCATGCTCTTTCCTCTTTATAGGGTCAAGCTCTAGAATAGGCATTGCTGAGTTGAACCATGGGAAAGTGAATGCTCAATAGATTTAATTGGTGTACAAACAATAGGTTCCGTTGATATCAAGGTATTTATTTCCTCTATTAAACAATCAATTGAAATAAGAATTAAAAGAATGTTATGTCAAAAACCACTGCATCAATATTTTGGCTGTTCCTTTATTTTTGGTTGTACTTTGCAACAATCAGTGTTAATGTTATTCATGTTTCCCTTATTGTATTAAATTGTTAGGTTCAGCATATGCAGATTCAACATACCCCAATTCAACAAATATGCCAATTCAACAATGCATAATGGTTTATCTATATCTTTATCTCAAGAACTACAATCACAATATTTGTCCTTCTTGTTGGATGAATTATTGATCATGTTGCTTGTTGGATGGTTTTAAACTTCTTTGATACTCCCTATGGATGATTGTAATTATAACTTTAGATGTGTTGTGTCTATATTAATAGTGTTGTTATAATGCTAAATGTTAAGATAATTAGACATGTGATTGATAATATATTTATTAATAGCCTTGAGCTTGATATATGGATTTGATTTTATATAATGATATCCTATATTCAATGACTTTGTGATGAATGATGTTATAGATATAGAAAAATCTGACTAGTCAATTTTATGTGAAAATAAATTATTTTAAAATATTAAAAGAAAAGTTAACTTTCTTGTAGTTGGGCTGCAATTTTAAATAGGCACAACCCGTATAAATCCAACCGAGATACCCGTCAAACCGTCAAACCGAAACCGAATTTAACCGATATTAAATTAACCAAAATTGGGTCTATTTTCTTCATCCACGGTTTATCTTGGTTTGGGTTTTTGGACCCGAAACCGACCGGACCCGACCGTTTGTCCACCCCTAATTAACATAACCACACCATTTTTTTCTCTCTCATCATTTTCTACTATTAACCATAACCAATTTCTTCCACCTCTCACCACTACCCCAAATTTCAAAACACAAATCTTCACTCAACATCTTTATCTTTGTCATCATCATAATCCCTTTTACATAGAAACACAAACCAACAATCATTAA
Organism: Lathyrus oleraceus; assembly: GCF_024323335.1. Lineage (NCBI taxonomy): Eukaryota > Viridiplantae > Streptophyta > Magnoliopsida > Fabales > Fabaceae > Lathyrus > Lathyrus oleraceus. The sequence goes on from NC_066584.1 coordinate 59,580,565, forward strand.
AACAACAACAATCACAACACCAATATTCAAAAACAAAAACACTATATAAACCAAATCAACAAGAAAAAATAACTTCATTAACTTCAATCATAGACTGCAACATCAAGAACACCATACATTCAAAACTGAAACAAATAAAAAAAAAGCAGGGAAGAAGATCTTTGCAGCCTCCGAAATATCAAATCGCGACAACCAATCGGCACCGATCTGCAACACCGTCGCCACCGATCCAGACCGGCGAGCGCCGCGGCCAACACCACGGATCCCCTCCGCACCGCTTTCGCGCATAACCGCCGATTCAGCCGACGACACCATCACGTGAAACTCCACCGCCACCACCAACCGCAGCCGCTACTTCTGGTAAATCACGCCTTCCCTCCTTTCTGTGTATATGATTTGGGTTGTTGGAGAATTTGAAAATTAAGCGGGATTGGGTTTCATTCACATTTGTTGCGTTTTCATTACAAACAAGAAGAAAATTTATAATGTGCATTTGTTATTTTTTATTTATTTATTATTAAATAGGACACATGTCATCGGTTTATTGGGGGTGGAAAAATGTTGAAAAACCAAAATTTTACTCCCGGACATGGAAACAAAGAAGGTCGGTGCCCTTTTTTATGACTATAATAATTTTTTTAATTAATTTTAAAGAAAAAAAATATCACCGACAATGTAAAATATTTTTACACTATCGGTCAATCAATAAAATTTGTGTATCCCATTATATGATAATTTTATTTTTAAAATAATGTTATGATTTAACAATATAAAATATTTCAGTGTAATATTTTTTTACTCCGAGACTACCTTTAACCTTTTAATTTTATTATTATGGTTCATTATTTTATTTATAGTTAGGATTAGGTTTTTATAAAATGGGCCTTGTGCCTCTTCCTTTTCTATTCATACTCTATTTATTTTTTAGCACCTCTTACAATTTTTAAATTGTCTTTTTTGATTTAATTTCTAACTTGGGTTGTTAATCTAGTTTTAATTTTAAAGTAATTCTTAATTTAATTATCCTAATTAGTTTATTGTGCTTATATTGTTAATCTTAGATTTTAATTGTTTAGTTAAATTAGTCAAATTTATAACTTAATTTCTCTAATTCAATTATCTTAGTTAATGCATTTAAATATTTACTTTGAATTTAATTATGTTAGTCATTCTATAAAAATATATATAAAAAATTAAATATGTTAAAAATCTCCTTGTTTTCAGTTAAATTCTAAGAATATAAAAAATAGATCTTTTATTTTATAAATAATTTATCATGTATATAAATCATCAATTAATTCAAAATTTAAAACAAAATTATTTCCTCTCTTCACTAAAAATTATTTTAAAAAAAACAAAATATCCCATTTTAGGTCAATCTTTGGGAAATGTTACTTTCTTTAAGTATCCTTTTTTTAACATTCATAAATCATAAAAAAATAAATTTATTTCTCAATATTCAAAAAGACAAGAATAATAACTATATTTACTTTATTTTTTAAATTAAATTAAAATTATATTTTTGCAAATTAAACTAATTGAATGGGGGGCACACCTTATCAATTAAATAATCTAAAATCATTCCAAACACATCAAAACACTACTTTCTCAACCCTTGTGCATTGAGATTTTTTTAAGAAAATCTTTATTCACCTTAGTGCGTTGAGATCTTATAAAAATTAAAAAATAATCAACACATAATATTTTTTAGACGAACTACGGTGGTTTGATCCCTCATATTGCTTGAGGGTGCGTATGCATAGAGTTGTAACACTCTGGCGAGTACAATAATAAAAATTCATTTTTGTGTCCCTCATTGATTAAATTTTTTCTCAAGAATAAGTTAATGATTTTTCTTATAAATTAAATAAAGCATTAAACAAAAATGAATAATTAAGCAAACACCCATTAGACAAACATAGTAACCTTAGAACTAAAGAAGGATACTATTAAGTACTATGGAGGTGAGGGGTGCCTAACACCTTCCCTTCACTTAATCAACTCCCTAAATCTAACGTCTTATCCTTACCTCTTAGGTTTTATCATTATTTCCATGTTCCTTGGGAACGAATAAAGGATGGTGGAGACTCTGTAATTTCTTCAGTCGCGACATACATGATTAAGGCATGGCAATGGTTTATGTAATGATATGAATGTTTTAACAAGTGCCATGTGAAAGGTAATGGGCGGTTAAACTGATAAATGTTTTTTTTTGCAACGAGTCTTTTTGTCAAAAGGAAATCGTTATAGGATGTGGTGCTGGGATGATGGGTTTTTACTGATGTACGATAGAGTTTGCTTAAGCAGTATTAAAGTATGGAGAGGACTTGCCCCTTTGTAGCCTATCTTGCCCAGTCTATTGGGTTTTTGAAGAATTTTGACTTGAAAGGAGTTTTGAAGTAGTTATTCCATAAGATGACCTCGAGACGACTTGCCCCAATGTGATCCCTGAAGACATTTGTCTTGGACTAACCAAATATTGGTGTGGTTTACTTCATTGTGCTCTTGAGGTGATTTTTCCCCTGTGCGATCTTGAGGTAATTTTGCCCCTGATTAATCGCGTCTTTAGGCAATGTGCCCCTGATTTGACTGATTCTTGCAGTGATTTGCCCCTGATGGAACAACCTTCATATGATCAAGTTCCTCAATTAACTACAGTTTGTTGGAACTTCCTCGGTGCTAATTATTAACTTGCAGATAAATTTTTTCTTTTAAAATGGTAATTCTAATGAAATGCTCATATAAAATTTGAAGTCAAATCTATTATTGAGATAATGTTATGAAAAATAGTGAGTCGGTCAATGATTAGAATATAATGTTGATCTAGACATTTAAAGTGTGAAAAGTGATGCAGAGTTGAAGGAGAATAGCGATCAAAACGCATCGGAATTTAAAATTTTTCTCCTTTAGTAATCCTTACGAATGGGCATGATCAGTGATAGAATCGTTACCTCTTGTGACGATTGAAACCTTTGATGCAGACCTAGGGAGTGATCACGAACGTTGAATGGTGACAACGCCTCTACTCAGTCCACACGAACAAATTCCTTCAGTCTCAGTACTAGCTGCTACGAATGAAGACTTTAAGTGAGTGAGTGAGTGAGTGAGAGAGAGAGAGAGAGAGAAAGAGAGAAACAAAATTTTCATATGAACAAATGCTTCTGCACAAGGGTTCTATTTATAAAACCACTTGTGTGGGTTGCAAGCTAAAAAACCCACTTAAGTGTATTTGGCCCATATCTTATGATATACCAAAATCACTTAAGCGCGTGATACCTTATCATATTTCGTATTCTACTTAAGTGTATCGTACCTTACGATATTCTATAATTCACTTAAGTGAACCGTACATTACAGTGTTCCTTATTTACTCTATCTCTCATCAATTCGTCTTTTTATTTGTGACCCTATAGGCTTTCGCGGCATTGACAATTATATTAAATCACGTATTTAATATAATAAACAGTGAGCGGTATCTAGTAACACATCACTGTTACCCAAGACACGAAAATGTCACGTGATATGACAAATCCTTTTGTGATAATACTTGTATGTATAATTACCCTTTTGCCCTTATGTCTATATTGAACACAAGGCATAGACCGTGTCATCCTTGTCCAGTTCATATTGAGTCCTTAGACATTTATCCTGTTACGCAGGATGGGCAAATTCCATCTAGGTCACTCATGTCCCTAAGCATGCTTCGTGGAGTACCCATCAATTATCTTTATGGTCATCCAGTTACGGACAATGTTTGATCAGCAATAAGACACCCAACTCTACATCTAGGACCTATAGTGGTTTCAGGTCGAAAGGTGGTATACATCACTATCACCATGAGAATAACTTATGACATTTTGCATAACATTTTATATACTATTCTCATAGTAGGTCAATCCAGTATAAATATTACTCCTAATATTCATACCTATGTTTAAGACTTGATAACTCCTTATCCATGATCCATGAGATGCGATCATCAGTCTATATATATAGTAGTCTTAATGATTTAATGTTATCCCATTTCACAACGAAGCTAAACTACGGGTACTTTAAGAATAATGTCCTTATGTTTAATGGGATCTCATGATTAAGTCACACTTGATACATTAAACGGATTAGCTATTCTAGGGACTTTATTAAACAAACATAATAAAGAAAAAAACATTTTATTATTAATAAATAATTCGATACAAGTACAAAAGTATTGGCCTCTAGGGATTACACCAACAATCTCCCACTAGCACTAGAGTCAATCAAGCATACCCTTAATGCCCATAGATCTAGTATGGCCATCATGCTTCTACTGCGCAAGAGGCTTTGTTAGTGGGTCAGCAATATTGTCAAGTGTAGGTACTCTGCATATTTTCACATCCTCTCTATCTATTATCTCTCGAATGAGGTGATAACACCTAAGTATGTGTTTGGATCGTTGGTGAGATCTAGGCTCCTTAGCTTGTGTGATAGTACCATTGTTATCACAATAGGGATCAATGGGATCCACAATACTAGGAACTATGCCAAGTTCACTAATGAACTTTTTGATCCAAACAACTTCCTTTGATGCACTTGAGGCAATAATATACTCGGCCTCGGTTGTAGAATCAACAATTGTATCTTGCTTTGAACTTTTCCAGCTCATAGCGCCACCGTTTAAGCAAAACACATAACCAGATTGTGATCTAAAGTCATCCTTATCTGTCTGGAAGCTAGCATCGGTGTATCCAATTATAGCCAGCTCTGCCTGACCTCCATATATCAATAATGAGTCCTTAGTCCTTCTCAATTACTTAAGGATATTATTGACAGCTACCCAATGAGCATCACCGAGACTAGATTGGTACCTACTCGTTGCACTTAAAGCATACGAGACATCTGGTCGAGTACATAATATGGCATACATGATAGATCATGTTGCAGATGCATATGGAATCTTATTCATGTGATCCCTTTCTTCCTTAGTTTAAGGGGATTGTGTTTTTGATAGACACGGGCCATGTTGCATAGGTATGAATCCTTTCTTGGAATCATGCATATTAAAGCGTCTCAACACTTTGTCTATGTATGTACTCTGACTTAGGCCAACCAATTTTTATGATCTATCTCTATAGATCCTGATTCCTAATATATATGTTGCTTCACCTAGGTCCTTCATAGAAAAACATTTCCCCAACCAAGACTTTACTTGTTGTAGGGTAGGGACATCGTTTCCAATGAGTAATATGTCATTTACATATAATACCAGGAAGACGTCCATGCTCCCACTAACCTTCTTGTAGACACAAGGCTCATCTTCATTCTTGATGATTCCATATTGTTTTACTGTTTCATCAAAACAAAGATTCCAGCTTCTGGAAGCTTGCTTCAATCTATAGATTGATCTTTGTAACTTACATATCTTTTGGGCTTCTTCTGGTATGTCAAATCCTTCAGGCTGTGTCATGTACACATCCTCAAGAAGATTCCCATTAAGGAAAGCAGTTTTGACATCCATCTGCCATATTTCATAATCATGATATGCAGCGATAGTAAGTAAAATCTGAACTAATTTAAGCATTGCAACTGGTGAAAAGGTTTCATCATAGTCAACACCATGAATTTGTTTATATCCTTTTGTAACCAGTCTTACCTTATAGGTATGTACCTTACCATCCATGTCAGTCTTCTTTTTGAAGACCCACTTGCATCCTATAGGGTTAACTCCCATAAGAGGCTCTATGAAGGTCCAAACTTGGTTCGTGTACATGGAATCCATTTCAGATTGCATGGCTTCTAGCCACTTCTCAGACTCGGGACCAGTTATGGCCTCTTGGTAGGTCACAGGCTCATCTTTATCCATGAGTAATACATCACCTTGATCGGTTATGAGATATCCATATCTCTCAGGTAGGTGACGTATCCTACTTGACATACGTTGGTCTTGTTCTACTTGAGCAGGTTGCTCTTCCATAACTACTTGTGTTTCCTGCTCTAATTCCTCCATAGGTGTATCAGTGCTTTGTGATTCTTGAATTTCTTCAAGCTCTACTTTCCTCCCACTGATTCCTTTGGAAATAAAATCCTTTTCTAGGAAAACTTCAGTTCGAGCGACAAACACTTGTCCCCCAGAAGGATTGTAGAACTAATACCCTATTGTTTCTTTAGGATATCCCACAAATAAGCATTTGTCATATTTGGGCTCAAGCTTAGTTGAAATTTGTCGTTTCACATAAACTTCGCAACCCCAAATCTTCATGTAAGACATATGTGATTTCTTACCACTCCATATCTCATATGGTGTCTTCTCAACCTTTTTGGATGGAACACGGTTAAGTGTGTAAGTTGCTGTCAATAGTGCATGTCCTCAAAAGGAGTTTGGAAGATCGGCGTGACTCATCATGGATCGGACCATATCTAACAAGAGGAGTTCCAGGAGGAGTAAGTTGGGATAGGATCCCACACTCTTTCAGATGGTCATCAAACTCTAGGCTTAAATACTCACCACCTCGATCTGATCGAAGAGTTTTAATATTCTTACCTAGTTGGTTTTATACTTCATTCTTGAATTCCTTGAACTTTTCAAAGGACTCTGATTTATGTTTCATTAAATACACATAACCATATCTACTGAAATCATCAGTAAATGTGATGAAGTACTGAAAACCTCATATGGCTGGTATGTTCAGTGGTCCACATACATTAGTATGTATGAGGGCCAAAAGATCATTAGCTCTTTCACCTTTTCATGTGAATGGAAACTTTGTCATCTTTCCAATTAAACAAGATCTGCATGTCTCATATGATTCATAATCAAAAGAGTCCAAGAGCCCATCTATACGGAGTTTGGAAATGTGTTTCTCATTTATGTGGCCTAATCGACAATGCCAAAGGTAAGTTGGATTTAACTCATAAGATTTCATCCTTAGTATTAATGTTATAGATAGGAATTTCAAGATCAAGGACATATAGTCCATTGTTCATTTGTGCAGTAGCATAGAATATATCATTCAAATAAATGGAGCAACAATTGTTCTTTATTATAAATGAAAAACCAAACTTGTCCAAACAAGAAACGAAAATAATATTCCTGCTAATTGTAGGTACATAATAAGAGTTCTCTAACTGAATTATTAAACCACTAGGTAAAGTCAATACATAAGTTCCTACGGCTAAAGCAGCAACATTTGCTCCATTGCCAACTCGCAGGTCAACTTCATCTTTTGCCAAATCTCCACTCCTTTTTAGCCCTTGTACATTGGTACAAATGTGAGAACCGCATCCAGTAAATACCTATGATGTAGAAGTAGATAAATTAATTTCAATAACAAAAATACCTAAAGTTGAAACCTCTACTTCGTTCTTCTTATCTTCTAGCTACTTTTGGCAGTTTCTCTTCCAGTGTCCTCCGGTCTTACCGCAATGGAAGCAGGTGCCTTCATTTGTTATTCCTCCACTAGGATTCGAAGCAAGAGTTATGGGTTTGGGTTTGGCAACTTCATTGCCCTTCCCTTTACCGCCCTGCTTGGTGAGTCTTTTGTTCTGTCTCTTTCCATTTTCGATCATCAGAATGGACTTCCCTTTTGACTTCAGATTCTGCTCATCAGTTCTTAATATTGCTAGCAGTTCAGGAAGATATTTGTCCATATCATTCATATTGAAATTAAGGACAAACTGACTGAAGCTATCTGGCAACGATTGCAAGATCAAATCAGTCGCAAGTTCCTTTCCGAGGGGAAAACCCAACCTCCAAGATTCTCCACATACCCAATCATCTTGAGCACATGGGGACCTAGAGGTCTCCCTCAGCTAACTTGCCTTGAAAAAGGGCTTTTGAAACTTCAAACCTTTCATGTCTTGCCTGCTCTTGATAGAGCATCTTCAGGTGTTCGATCATATCGAACGTTGCCATGTTCTCATATTGCTTTTCCAACTCTGAGTTCATGGTAGCTAGCATGAGGCAAGTAGTTTCATTGGCATCATCGACATGCTTCTTATAAGCATCTCTTTCAGCCTTAGGTGCAGAACTAGGAGGTTCCTCTTCAGGAACAGGTTTCTCCAAGACATATAACTTTCTATCATGTTTGAGCATAATCCTTAGATTTCGGTGTCAATCCAGAAAATTTATCCCAAACAATTTTTCCTTATCAAGGATTGATCGTAAAATGTTGTTTGAGGTGTTTGTTGTCATCGTAATCTACATGAAAAATAATGAAAATATAAGTATCACTAAAATAACATATTTAATTAGGTCTTTAATTAAATATGCTCTCACTATTTTACTCAAAACAAATTACCCTCGCCATTTGATTTGGAAAATCCTGTTGGAAGATTTTCTAGTGGGTCAGGATCCACATTTCACTTTGTTTTAAATCCGCGTATGCGGATTACACAAAACTAGGTTATTTAGGTAGGAACTCCTTCCAATTGTATCTAATACAACTCTCGAATATTTTAGTTGGGTGAATAACTCCTTATTCCAATCCATCATATGGATCATTTCCAACTCTTACTTTTAAACGTATATAATCTTATTATAATTTGTTTAGGTAAGTTTGATCCATTGTTTTAGCAATTGGATATTACAATTATCCCATTGCACCTTACTAATATAGAACATGCACCTCGCGTAGGCGAAACCTACATTATTCAATACTAGTCTTGATGAGTGCTAAAACTTGGAAAGCATAAACTTAATATTTAATTTGAGGGAATTTGCAATTATTCTGATCTCACCGGCTTATTTATTATATAAATCGTCTCTCATATGCATTAACATACATTCACAAAATTGAAACAATTATGGCCCCTACCGCAATTGTTCTCCCAAGCCAATGAGAGAACCTAAGCTAACCTAATAACGATCTAAGCTTCTCCAAGCAAAATCTACAAGGTTGTCCTCCTTTGATGTTGTATTCTTTTCTTTCTTCATAATATTACATTATATAAAAGAAACTCGTTTTACATACGAGGGAGTGAGATGAGAAAACAAGTTACATTAAGAGATTAAAAGAGAGGCACGACACACATGTCATATTTTAAAATCCCCAAAACAAAATAAAGGAAAACTAAGGCCATAATCGATCACCACAAGACAATAATAATAAACACATTATTATTAATATTAATTTAAATTCTGTTAATTAAATAAAGAAAATTAAATTTTGGTGACTGGTCACACTACACAGAGTTAGCCGGGGGTTCCGCTGTCAGGGCAGCACCCCGCCGGAAAATTTTAATGAACAATTCATTTGAAATCGACGTCGTTTTTCGCATCAACACTTGATACTTTAAAGCACAACTCTTGTGCAGTCACAATCCTAATCGCATAACTCTTTGACAATACAACCATTGTACCATCATAAACCCTAATGCGGAAATTTCATACCGTCAAACACACCTCGATTGTTAATTCAGTATGATTGATCAACACTTCATTGCTTCACCATACTAGTGTTGAATCAAGAAGCAAATGATCATTGATCGCTCAAAGGAAAATAACCATTAAGTGTTTGAATGAACGAAACAAAAATAGTATATCATATATACCGTATTTTGCATTAGAATTACTTATATCATATATATTACTTGAATGATATCAATTGTGTAACCTATGGACGATCGATGTATCACTGTTTCACCATACTAACGTCGGATTCTGAAGCATAGTCAACATCAAGCATCCAAATCGTACACACATGATGCCAAGTTTAATTACTCGTTTATTATTGAATTCATTATGTCTTTTAATCATATTAACAAAAAAATAAACAGCTATCAGATGCATGGTTTCGTAAGTGGCTCTGATACCACTGAAGGAGAATAGCGATCCAAAACGCAACGAAATTTAAATTTTTTCTCCTTTAGTGATCCTTACGAATGGGAATGATCAGTGATAAAATCGTTACCTCTAGTGACGATTGAAACCTTTGATGCAGATCTAGGGAGTGATCACGAACGTTGAATGGTGACAATGTCTCTATTCAGTCCATACGAATGAATTCCTTTAGTCTCAGAGCTATCTGCTATGAATGAAGGCTTTGAGTGTGTGTGTGTATGTGTGTGTGTGTATGTGTGTGTGTGTGTGTGTGAGAGAGAGAGAGAGAGATGAAATTTTCATCTGAACAAATGCTTTTGCACAAGGGTTCTATTTATAGAACCACTTGTGTAGGCTGCAAGCTAAAAATCCCACTTAAGTGTATGTGGCCCATATCTTATGATATACCAAAATCACTTAAGCATGTGGTACCTTACCATACTTCGTATTCTACTTAAGTGCATTGTACCTTACGATGTTTTATAGTTCACTTAAGTGCACCGTACCTTACGGTGTTTCTTATTTACTCTATCTCTCATCAATCTGTCCTTTTATGTGTGACCCTGTAGGTTTTCGCGGCATTGGCAATTATATTAAATCACGTATTTAACATAATAAACAGTGAGCGGTATCTAGCAACATATCATTTTTACCCAAGACACAAAAATTTCATGTGATCTGACAAATCCTTTTGTGATAATACTTGTGTGCATAATTACCCTTTTGCCCTTATGTCTATGTTGAACACAAGGCATAGACCGTGTCATCCTTGTCCAGTTCAATATTGGACCCTTAGACATTTATCCTATTACGCAGGATGGGCAAATTCCATCTAGGTCACTTATGTCCCTTAGCATGTTTCGTGGAGTACCCATCAACTGTCTTTATTGTCATCCAGTTACGTACAATGTTTAATCAACAATAAGGCACTTGTCTCTACATCTAGGGTCCATAGTGGTTTAAGATCGAAGGGTGGTATACACCACTATCACCATGAGAATAACTTATGACACTTTGCATAACATTTTATATACTATTCTCATAGTGGGTCAATCCAGTATAAATATTACTCCTAATATTCATACCTATGTTTAAGACTTAATAACTCCTTATCCATGATCTATGAGATGCGATCATCAGTCTATATACATAGTAGTCTTAATGCTTTAATGTTATCCCATTTCACAACAAAGCTCGACTATGGATACTTTAAGAATGATGTCCTTATGTTTAATGGGATCTCATGATTAAGTCACACTTGATACATTAAACGGACTAGCTATTCTATGGACTTTATTAAACAAACATACTAAAGAAAAAAGAATTTTATTATCAATAAATAATTCAATACAAGTATCAAAAGTATTGGCCTCTAGGGCTTACACCAACAAGAGCATGATACCAATACAAATGATTAACAAATATCTTTGGATTCGGGTTATTGCAACCTTACTGTAGTATGTTTTCAAAATAAAATTTGTTTCAATTAGGTCTTTTGAATATTCTAATATGGCATGGTTCATAGTTTTTGAAACAAGGGATATAAGGCTTAAAATTTGATTTTAACCCAACTCATTCTCCTTGATGATCTCTAGTTTTATGCTAAGTTAATTTGACATATACATTCAACTTTCAAGAGGGTTTTGAAGTTGAATATGTGATGGTTTGAGAACCAATAGGGTTTTTGTTTGAGGTGACAGTCACCCACTTTTGTTTGGCAGTCACAAAATTTTGTTTTTGTCAAGAATTTTGGTTACCTTTTGATTCTTCATATGGTGGTCACCAAATCTTGTTTTTTTTGTTGGGGATTTTGATGACCTTTCTTTCTGCTTTTTATCCCTCATTTTTGTCTGGACTGCTTCTTTTAAGCTTTCAGTCCACTAGGATGCCCTGATTTTTGCCTAACTCGCCTTTTCTAGTGTTCGACTTAGCAGACTCTTTTTTTAAAATATTTTTTGGAACAATTTCTATGGAATTTATTCTTTTGGTTTGAAAAGGGTTGTGACTATTGTGCTATTGGTTGGTGAAGAACAACCACTATAAACTTCATATTTTTCATGATTTCTTCGACACTACATGATTTTGTGAATAAGAGCATGTGTTTGAACCTCATATAAGACGTTTTCCCTTGAAATTTGAATGCATAGTCAAATTAACTAAACAAGACTACCTTGCCCCCGTGTTAAGCGTAAGGATTTTTTTAATCCAGAAAGAAACACAATGTTATGGCCTCGAAGGGGTCGACTAGGGATTAACTCCTTAACTCCTTAGTATTTATGGATTTGAAACAATGCCTTTCATCGTCATCAAGGTTTTATTCAAAAGCATACCGTCAACAATTTTGGATATTTTTTTTCATCATCGTCCCTCCAATATTTGCTAGATAAAAAAGTTTGATAAAGAAAATAGAGAATGTGAAACATCGGAGCAGTGGGACATAGAATTGGGCCAAAGTAACAACAACCTCTAGGTCCACCTTCTCAGTTAGCACGTCTAGGATCTCCCCATGGTCGCTTCTGAAATTATTATGGTTGATAGTAGTTAGCTTAGAACTCAACATCTTCAGGATTTCTGTTTTAGGTATTGTGAATTTGTACGCAAAGGTATTCCTTCTTCCTGAACTCATTTTCAAATGCTTGCAGATAAACTCAAGTGTCTGAAAATCCATGAAATAATGGTCAGGTACTAAGAGCTTTGTTGTATTTTTATGTAGATGCAATGGAATATAAAGGGATGCAATTAGATGTCATGCTTTTTTTAGGAAATATGGTTTCAAATGTCCGGGTATGGATGACAAACATTTCTGACTGCTTTTCACATAAGGTTCTCACCAGGACAGTCTAGGGTTATGATAAAGGTTTCTAGAGTGATAAACCCACCATAAAAATATTGTCTCATACAACAAATTACTTACTGGACAATAATTCACTCAAAAAGATCTACTCTAAGTGAGGATTTCATGCCAACCACATGAGGGGTACATCTCGTGTCCAACACTATGAAACCATCGACTCCCAGAGTAATGGATCCTTCTTGAACATATTTCCATTAATAACAAATGACTTGTTACACAATAATACCTCCAAGGGAATCTATCTTGAGCGAGATTTTTGTGCCAACCCAACGAGGCATATGTCTTGTAGGACAATACTACACAACCATCATTCCTAGTAGGCCATTGATTTAATGTTCTAAAAATGTTCTTAGATTCACAAACCCAACATGAAGATATTGCTACCTACGAAAAATTACTTGCCGGACAACAATACCCTCAAGAGGATCTACTCTAGGTGAGATTTTCATGCTAACCCCAACAAGACATATATCTCACTGGCCAACACTATGCGACCATCGTCTTATCTTATGTTTTTTTCTCAAGACTCGGGAATATAGCCTTTCTCACAAGGTGTTTAAGCAAGAAGAATATCCACCACATCACATGAGAACCATGTGAGCAAATTCTTTACTTTGAATAAATTTTGAATGATAGCAAATTGTGTGATCATCATCCAAATGTTGGTTGTGCATTATCTTACATGATTCATTTGTGTTTTTATCCCATTCTATTGTTGCATGACTGTACATAAAGACCCACATTGATACATCTCTTAAAAGAACTCATAAAATCTATTTTGTGTCAGTATGTATCAACACATAATCCTATGCATCGATCCATACAGTATGTTGTAAACCACAAAATTCTTTTGTTTAGTATGTATCGATCCATACGAGTCATGTATCGATACATGGACAGGCAAAATGCTCTATGGATCGATCCATACGAGCCTTGCATCGATCCATGTTAGTTGAAATGTCCTATGTATCAATACATACGAATTATGCATCGATCCATGTTAGTTGAAAAGTCTTGTGTATCAATACATATGAATTATGCATCGATCCATGCTTACTTAAATTCCCCAAAAACTCATTAATCTTACAGTATGTATCGATGCATAACCTCATGTATCAATACATAAGTCTGTTTTATGTTCTAACAGCTTCTGTTTTGGCATATATAAGAAATGTTGTGACAGCAGTGACACAAGAGAATTCTGAGAGGGAAAAACAGTTGAGACACCAATCAAAGGAGTGTGTAGCAGCAATTGTTTGAGAAATTAGAAACCTGAAAGAGACTTCATCTTCTCCATCTTCTCAATCTCTTTTCTTCAAGAACATCAACGCATAATCATTCTTGTTCTTCGGATTAAAGGATCAAAGAGATAACGTTCAGTGGTAACGATCAAGGATCTAGCTGAGTTGAAGATTGAAGGGGGTTTCGAGGAAAAACCAACTGGTTTGTCCTTCAAGAACTGGAGTGTTCTTACGGGTTTGTTAGTCACGTTTACAGAACAGATTCAGCCGCAGCGTTGCGTTTGGAAATCGGGGGATTTCGCAAACAGGTCGTGGAACCGGTGAATTGTTTGCAATTTCTTGCAGGAAATTCTTGTTCGAGCTCAGATCAAGTGAAGGTTTTATACAAGAAGAAGATCTTGGGATTTAGAATTCTGTCTGTGTATTGAAACCTTGTATCAACGAATTCGGCATTATTGATAATTACAGTTCTCAATTTCATTTGAAATTGAGAGGGAGACGTACCCACACGCGAGGACGACGTGGGGAACTTCCTTACCAAATCTCTGCGTATCGTATTCTTTCCTTATCTCTCTTTATGTTTTCAACAGTTTCGCAATTTCAGATAGTGTGTTGTGGCTGCACTTTTTGTGATACAATAGTGGCAAGAAAACTTCTTTAACTAAAGTCCATTGTTGTTCATTATTGATCACATACACACCAACTGTTTGACAAAACTGTTAGCTGAATTTTATTCATTAGAATTAGGATTTAGTGATAAGTGCATTCAATTTGATAAGATTCCAGTGTTAATAACTTCTGTCATTCTAATTCAAATCCAGCAATAAATTCGCGTGTCCGGTTTTCTAGTAGCGGTTCAGAATAGACGGAAGTCGATTCGGGACTGAAATTTTCCGCCAAGTTTAAAAAACTCTGATAAAATTTTAAATCCGTTTATTTTCAAAGAGGTGATCTATTCACCCCCCCTCTCGATCACTAGCCACACCGTCTAACAAGTGGTATCAGAGCGCCGGTTCGCTGGTGCTCTGTGGCTGCCTGTAATAGTATGGATTCTGAACCAAAGGGGGCGTATAATAGAGCGCCTATTTTCAACGGTGAAAATTACGGCTACTGGAAAGACTGCATGCGAGTTCATATAAATTCTGTGGATAGGCTAGTATGGGCTGCCATTGAAAATGGTCCTTTTCAAATTACTATGACAAATGCGGCTGGCGCCATAGTTCCTAAACCAGAAGCTGATTGGAATGAGAAAGGTGAGAAAAAGTGGTCGTGTGATTGGAAAGCTCGAAATATGCTAATCTCAGCACTTGGTGTTGATGAGTATTATCGAGTATCTCATTGCACGACAGCTAAAGAAATGTGGGATGCTTTAGAAGTTGCCCATGAGGGTACTACTGAAGTAAAACAGTCCCGCATTAACACTCTCAATCAAGAGTTTGAGCTCTTTCGCATGAAACAAGGAGAATCTATCTCCGACATGCAAAAGAGATTCACTCATCTCACTAATAGGTTGAATGCACTTGGAAAAACTGTTTCCAATGAAATTGCTACTAATAAAATTCTGAGGTGTCTTAGCAGGGAGTGGCAACCTAAAGTAACAGCAATTAAGGAAGCAAACGACCTTACGAGACTTACAATTACAACTCTGTTTGGAAAGCTGGAAGAACATCAGCAAGCATTAGAAAGTCTTGAAAAGTTTGAGAACAAAAGTAAGAAGGAAAAGGAGAAGAAAAGAGACAAAGAGGGAGAGAAGAAGCCAATAGCTCTTGTGGCCTCTAGCTCTAAGTCCTCACGAAAAGAGCAAAGCGACAATGACTCAAGTAGTGACAAAGATTCGGATGATGAGGAAATGGGACTGTTTGTAAGGAGATACAATAGATTCATTCGAAAGAATGGAGTTAAGCATTCCGACAAAAACCTCATGAAATTTCGAAGACAATCTACAGAGTCGAAACAGGAAGAGAAAAAGAAGAGTAAAGGAAGAGGATCCTGTTTTAATTGTGGTAAATCTGGACATTATAAAACGGACTGTCCTATGAAGTATAAGGATCAAAGAAAAGCTTCACCAAAAGGGTACAGCAAACAAAGAAGAGCTTACATTGCATGGGAAAGTGATAGTGATTCATCAAGCACACAAAGCTCAAGTGATAGTGATGAAACCGCAAATCTGTGCCTTATGGCTCACACCAAAAATCTGTCCTACCACAAGAAGAAAATCAATGACAAGAAGGTAAAACAAGCATATTATAATAACTTCTCTTTTATGTCTTTTTCTGAACTGAAAATAGCTTTTGAAAAACTGCATAACAAAGTTGTAGATACTTTTAAAAGATTATCTTCCGACAAACAAATTTTCTTATTTTTGGAAGGTAAAGTATACAAAGCTGAAAATGATTTAGAATCGTTAAAAGCTAGTATTGCAGAAAATTCAAAAGATATTGGCATTAATGGATGTAGTAAAGTTAGGTATTGTGACGCTTGTCATATTTGGCAAAAAGAGGTAAACACTCTCAAGGTCAAATTAGAGAAAGCGCTACAACCTAAGGTTACTTATGTCGTTGACTCTAGTTTGTTTAAGAAGTCATTAAATCCACCATATGCAAAATACTCTTTTATTCCAAAGGATTTAATGAACAAGAATAAACAAACACATCATCATGGTTCATGTCATTATTGTTGTCGTGCTGGCCATACCATTGAGAAATGCAAGTTTAGGAGATTTCTTGTTCCTAAAGGCATTTATCAATGGATGCCAAAAGGCAACCATGTTAGCACTTACCCACTTGGACCCAATGAAAATTGGGTACCAACCTCTCTCATTTGATATTGTAGGATGAGTGTCTTGCTTCCGTAGATAGAAGATGGTTTCTTGACAGCGGTTGCTCAAGGCACATGACCGGTGACATATCGCTTTTCATAGACTTCAAAGCAAAGAAGAAGGGATATGTTACTTATGGAGACAATAACAAATGAGCTATACTCGGAAAAGGTAGTGTAGGTAATCCTTCCACCACTACTATTTCTAATGTCCATCTAGTAGAGGGACTTAAGCACAATTTGTTAAGCATAAGTCAATTGTGTGACATGGGCTATAAAGTCTCTTTCACAAAAACTTGCTGAACAAAACGTTGTGTTTAAGGGTGTAAGAGTAAACAATATCTATATGCTTGACCTTTTTGATGTATCTTTAACAAGTACTAAATGTCTAGTTACCTTGAATGATGATTCTTGGCTTTGGCATAGACGTTTAGCACATGTTAATTTCGATTTGCTTAATAAGGTTGTATCTAAGGATCTAGTAGTCGGTCTTCCAAAAATAAAATTTTCAAAAGACCACCTATGTGACGCGTGCCAAATGGGAAAGCAAACGAGGGTCTCTTTTAAATAAAAAAATATAATCTCAACTTCACGACCCCTTGAGCTTCTCCATATGGATCTCTTTGGACCTTCTAGGACAAAGAGCTTAGGTGGAAATTACTATGGTTTTGTAATTGTTGATGACTATTCTAGATTTACTTAGACTATATTCCTTCATAGCAAAGATGAAATTTTTTCTGCTTTTAAGAATTTTGCAAATCTGTCCCAAAACAAAATGAATTCCAAAATAGTTACAATCCGTAGCGATCATGGTGGTGAATTTCAAAATTATCACTTTGATAAGTACTGTGACAAGTATGGTATTGAGCATAATTTTTCAGCTCCTCGAACTCCACAACAAAATGGCGTTGTGGAGCGTAAAAATCATGTTTTAGAGGAGTTGGCAAGAACAATGCTAAATGAGGGTGGATTACCAAAATACTTTTGGGCTGATGCTGTTAGCATAACTTGTTATGTTTTAAACAGGATCTTAATCCGTCCTATTTTAAATAAAACCCCTTATGAGCTTTTAAAAGGAAGAAAGCCAAACTTGTCACATCTTCACGTGTTCGGTTGTAAATGTTTTGTTTTGAATAATGGTAAGGAAAATATTGGGAAGTTTGATGCAAAAGCGGATGAAGGTATCTTTCTTGGATACTCACTATCAAGTAAAGCATATAGAGTGTATAATAAGCGTTTACTTACTGTTGAAGAATCTGTCCATGTTTCTTTTGACGAGTCTTATCCGAAAAATGTCGGAAAAGGTATTTCTTTTGATGACGCAGGTGTATCTACAGAAGACATACTCAAGGAGGCTGTTAAGGAAACTGATCAGTCCAAAACAGTTGCCCATGAGAAGGAGGAAGATACTAGTCATGGAGAAGATGAGGAAGAAAAGACAGCTGAAGTGAATGAGCTTCCAATAGCTTGGAAGTCCTCAAAAGACCATCCTATCGACAACATCTTGGGAGACATTTCAAAGGGAGTAATGACCCGTTCTAAGATAAGTAATTTTTGTTCTCACTTCGCTTTTGTTTCACAAGTGGAACCTAAAAATGCCAAAGAGGCCTTGATTGATGAATTTTGGCTAATGGCCATGCAAGAAGAGCTTAATCAATTTAAAAGAAATGACGTTTGGGAACTTGTCCCTCGTCCGCAAGATCATCATATCATAGGTACTAAATGGGTTTTTAGAAATAAGCTTGATGAAAACGGAGTGATAACTAGGAACAAGGCACGTTTAGTAGCACAACGGTATAACCAAGAGGAGGGCATAGACTATGAGGAAACTTATGCTCCAGTTGCTCGCCTTGAAGCTATACGTCTCTTGCTTGCCTATGCGTGTTCTAACGATTTTAAGCTTTACCAAATGGACGTAAAGAGTGCTTTCCTAAATGGTGTCATAAATGAATAGGTATATGTCTCACAACCTCCTGGTTTTGAGAATGCTGAAAATCCAGACTATGTTTACAAATTAAAACGAGCTTTGTATGGTCTCAAACAAGCCCCTCGGGTTTGGTATGAAAGGCTTAGCAAATTTCTAATTAATCATGGATATTCAAGAGGTAAAGTGGATAATACTCTCTTTATTAAACATAAGGGAAAGCACATCCTTTTAGTTCAAGTTTATGTAGACGATATAATTTTTGGTTCAACTAACATACACTTGGTCGAAGAATTTTCTAAGGTTATGCAGGGTGAATTTGAGATGAGTCTCATGGGGGAGCTGAACTACTTCCTAGGACTGCAAATAAAGCAACTTGATGAGGGTACAGCAGTATGTCAAACAAAATACTGCAGAGAACTACTCAAGCGCTTTGGAATGAATGACTCAAAATCAATTGACACCCCTATGCCTACCAACGGAAATCTGGATAAGGATGAGCATGGTAAGTGCGTAGATGTCAAAAAGTTCAGAGGTATGATTGGATCTCTTCTATATCTTTCTGCTTCTAGACCTGACATCATGTTTAGTGTTTGTATGTGTGCACGATATCAATCAAATCCTAAGGAATCACACCTAAAAGCTGTTAAACGCATATTTAGATATCTTCATGGAACACCTAAATATGGGTTGTGGTACTCCAAAGGAAGTGATTGTAGTTTAGTAGGTTACTCCGATTCTGATTTTGCTGGCTGCAAATCAGATAGGAAAAGCACAAGTGGTACATGTCACCTGTTTTCAAACTCCTTGGTAAGTTGGCACAGCAAAAAGCAGGTATTTGTGGCTTTGTCAACTGCAGAGGCAGAATACGTTGCAGCCGGTAGTTGTTGCGCTCAGATTCTGTGGCTAAAGCAACAACTACAAGACTTTAACATTCAACTCAAACGTATTCTAATAAAATGTGACAACACTAGTGCCATAAACCTTACTAAAAACCCTGTTTTACACTCACGCACTAAACACATAGAGATTAGACATCACTTTCTTCGCGACCATGTTGAAAAAGAAGACGTTGTATTTGAGCATGTTGATTCTAAAAATCAGCTTGCTGATATATTCACTAAACCTTTGGCAACGGAACCGTTCTTCAACATTCGTCGTGAATTAGGAATCTTAGATCTCTCTCAATTGATGTCTTAAGCATGTTTATTCTTATTTATATTATGCCTCACCTTGGTTGATGAGATTTGTTTTAGCTATCATGTATACGTCACAAGATTACACCAACAGAGGTAATATCACTCCTTTCTACACTTCTTTTACAATTATGTGTATGTTAGAACAAAATTCCTCACTCTCGTTTATGTAAATTTCTTTGCATATATTGTTTAAACATTAAGAAACCGATTTATGAATCATACTTGGGCATAACTACCATGACATACTTCATAATGCATATCCATACTGCATAAAAATTCATTAAAATCTGGTTTGGCATCAGTATGTATCGATCCAAACATGTATGCATCGATTCATATCTTCTGCATTTCAAATTTTTCAAAACTGGTTCAGGATGCATCGATCCATCCGTCGCATGTATCGATACATAGACCTGTTAAAAACATAAATACATGATATGGATCGATCCATGGCCATATGCATCGACACATACTGATGTTATTTGAATTAAATGCATTTTTTTCTCTCTCATGGATCGACACATCAGCCACTCTTATCACATCCTATCTCAAGACTTCATATCAGCAGTACCCATACCTCCCAAAACCAGCGGCTAACCCTAATCTCCCTCATCATCACTCAATCTAAAACCCTAAACTCATTCCACTTTCCCTCACCCATTCAACACAATGCCTCCTCCTCCGCCTCCGCCAAGCTTCAGAGATTCTGATAGAGATGATGAGGAGTCCTGTGGTGGCCACAATCCCCATTAACCAATCATCATTTCATTTCACTGCATTTCATCTCATGCTGCTCAAGTTTTATTTGAATTGTTGCACAATATATGGTTTAGCTTATGTAATTCTTAAACTCTTTCTACTCCTTAAATGCTTTTCACTTTCTGTTTACCTCTATTGTTATTGCCCTTATTTGTCATTCTTTGTGAGTGATTCTTTACTTTGAAGCTTCCTTCTTTGTGATTGCTAGCTTTTTTATCAATTTTTTTGCCATGTCCTGCTACAACATGTTGCCTTGATAAACCTGTTTCTTCCTCTTTTTGATGTTGACAAAGGGGGAGAAATGCAGATATGCACAAACTCAGGGGGAGTATCACACATCTTGCCAAAAATTTGCCATCATCAAAAGGGGGAGTTTGTGAGCAAATTCTTTACTTTGAATAAATTTTGAATGATAGCAAATTGTGTGATCATCATCCAAATGTTGGCTGTGCATTATCTTACATGATTCATTTGTGTTTTTATCCCATTCTATTGTTGCATGACTGTACATAAAGACCCACATTGATACATCTCTTAAAAGAACTCATAAAATCTATTTTGTGTCAGTATGTATCAACACATAATCCTATGCATCGATCCATACAGTATGTTGTAAACCACAAAATTCTTTTGTTCAGTATGTATCGATCCATACGAGTCATGTATCGATACATGGACAGGAAAAATGCTCTATGGATCGATCCATACGAGCCTTGCATCGATCCATGTTAGTTGAAATGTCCTATGTATCAATACATACGAATTATGCATCAATCCATGTTAGTTGAAAAGTCTTGTGTATCAATACATATGAATTATGCATCGATCCATGCTTACTTAAATTCCCCAAAAACTCATTAATCTTACAGTATGTATCGATGCATAACCTCATGTATCAATACATAAGTCTGTTTTATGTTCTAACAGCTTCTGTTTTGGCATATATAAGAAATGTTGTGACAGCAGTGACACAAGAGAATTCTGAGAGGGAAAAACAGTTGAGACACCAATCAAAGGAGTGTGTAGCAGCAATTGTTTGAGAAATTAGAAACCTGAAAGAGACTTCATCTTCTCCATCTTCTCAATCTCTTTTCTTCAAGAACATCAACGCATAATCATTCTTGTTCTTCGGATTAAAGGATCAAAGAGATAACGTTCAGTGGTAACGATCAATGATCTAGCTGAGTTGAAGATTGAAGGGGGTTTCGAGGAAAAACCAACTGGTTTGTCCTTCAAGAACTGGAGTGTTCTTGCGGGTTTGTTAGTCACGTTTACAGAACAGATTCAGCCGCAGCGTTGCGTTTGGAAATCGGGGGATTTCGCAAACAGGTCGTGGAACCGGTGAATTGTTTGCAATTTCTTGCAGGAAATTCTTGTTCGAGCTCAGATCAAGTGAAGGTTTTATACAAGAAGAAGATCTTGGGATTTAGAATTCTGTCTGTGTATTGAAACCTTGTATCAACGAATTCGGCATTATTGATAATTACAGTTCTCAATTTCATTTGAAATTGAGAGGGAGACGTACCCACACGCGAGGACGACGTGGGGAACTTCCTTACCAAATCTCTGCGTATCGTATTCTTTCCTTATCTCTCTTTACGTTTTCAACAGTTTCGCAATTTCAGATAGTGTGTTGTGGCTGCACTTTTTGTGATACAATAGTGGCAAGAAAACTTCTTTAACTAAAGTCCATTGTTGTTCATTATTGATCACATACACACCAACTGTTTGACAAAACTGTTAGCTGAATTTTATTCATTAGAATTAGGATTTAGTGATAAGTGCATTCAATTTGATAAGATTCTAGTGTTAATAACTTCTGTCATTCTAATTCAAATCCAGCAATAAATTCGCGTGTCCGGTTTTCTAGTAGCGGTTCAGAATAGACGGAAGTCGATTCGGGACTGAAATTTTCCGCCAAGTTTAAAAAACTCTGATAAAATTTTAAATCTGTTTATTTTCAAAGAGGTGATATATTCACCCCCCCCTCTCGATCACTAGCCACACCGTCTAACAAACCATATAGCAGATAACATCAAATATAACACATATGAGATAAAAAAAAGCATACAATAGAGGAAAGCTAAACAAATAAAGTAAGCACTTAACACAAATCAAACTAGACTAGGATTGACTCACTAGAGGAAACATCCCCAACAGAGTTGCCAACTGTCATGACGCGAAAAATACCCGGACGTAACGAACGCCCGAATTACAATAGAGTTGCCACTGAAGTTTATTTAATCCAAAAGGAAAGGGAACAAATTGATAAAACCCAAAAAAAAAATGGTCGTCCCAACCAAATCGGGTTCGGGAGTCGGTTATGCAGGGGAATGTATTAGTACCCCTCGCATCCGTTGTACCCAACGGGAACCATCTAGTTAGTTTTGTGTTAAGTGTTAGCTTTAAAATGTTGGCATTCCTTCTTATTATTAAAATTTTGAAAGAATAAAAAAAGGGGAAAAAAGGACTAAAAATAAGTTTTTTATTAGGGTGCTTTATTGGAATAAGTTTAGTTCTACAATTATCCTTGAGATTGTATGATAACAAAGTGTAGAGAATAATTTTGTACTCTAAATATTTTGATGAGTGTGCAGAAAATAAAAAACTGATTCTGACTCTGAAGACATCCAAACTCTAAACTAAAGGATAAAATTAAAAACGTGTTTACAAACAAGTCAACTCTTTTGTGTCAAGTCAACTCTGATATTTCAAGTCAATGTTTCTGAACATAAACCATCAAGATAGACTCTGCTAAATATTATGACTACCAGCTTCTGAGAGTCTCAGAACCCTAATCTCCAAGACTCTAAAGTCTCACCAAGTTCTGAAGACAGACTCTAAAATCTACTCAAGCTTCGCCAACTTGAATAAGAAGCCTCTTACTAGAAGTACAATGCCAAAGTTCAACGATTGATTGATGTGATAGAAGAATAAAAGCAAATATACTTTATATGTAAAGTATTATACTTTGTACCAAAAGAAGTTTCTCACATCCCATCATCCTCACCGACTCTCTACCGCAAGCGACACTCTATTTTTGCATATGAAGTGACATTCATACAAAAATTACATTAAGGATATTCCAACTTCACCCTCCAAAGAATCTATTTCTTCCTATATAAAGAGGTCTTTGAAGATTGGAAAAAGTGAAGAACTGATTATATATCAACGCATACACTCAAAGAACATACGTGAAAGAGAAAAATAAAAGAAGTGTTTCTCACACTCATACACTTAGAACATTTCATCTGAATATATTAGTTAAGTGTAACATTTGATTTAAACTTGTGTATATGATTTATTGAAGCATCTTGTAAAAAAAACTTATTATCTTAACCTTTGGTTAATTTCCTTGAGAGACTAAGTGTAATCAGAATTCTCAAGAAGTCATTGACAATTAGTCCTTGGGTTGTTTTCCTTGAGAGACTAGGGTATAGTCATAATTTCTCAAGAAGTCTTAGAATGTGTGTCTTTGAGTTTGTTGTTATCAGTTTGATTATTGGATTAAGTCCTTATTGACAAGGCAAAATCACTCAGGCAGGTGGATTGGACGTAGCTTCGTTAATAGCAAACTAGGATAAAAATACTTGTGTTCTTATCATTGCCATTATCTTTGTTGTTTGATATAGTGAGTTGGACAAGTTTTTTAATCTTGAAACTCAACTCAAACCCCCATTTATTATGTTTCTTGCACCTTCAATTGGCATTAGAGCTCTGGTTCTGGTTTTGACTACTTTGTGTCAAACATTTAACTGTGTTAGATAAAGATCCATTACTTTTTAAACACATTATGGCACATGCAAACAATGATAAATATCATTATTCTGCAAAACCTCCAATATTTGATGGAGAAAAGTTTGACTATTGGAAAGATAGAATATAAAGTTTTTTCATAGATTGTTATGTTGACCTATGGGATGTGGTGTTAGTTGATTATACACATCCTGTAGATATAGATGTCACTAAGCTTGAAAGAAGAAAAATGAATGAACAACAAAAGAAGGATCGCAAAAATCATCATAGATCCAAAATTATACTGTTGAATGTTATTTCCTACTTTTAGTATGAAAAGATAATAAATAGAGACTCTATTAAGTCTATATTTGATTCTTTGAAAATGACTCATGAAGGAAATAAGCAATTTAAAGAGACTAAAGCCTTGGCTTGAATCCAGAAATATGAATTTTTCAAAACGGAAAAGGATGAAATGATTGAGGAAATTTTCTCAAGATTTCAAACTCTTGTAGTTGGATTGAAAGTCCTAAACAAAGGCTATACCACGCCAGATCATGTAAATAAAATTATCAGAAGTCTTCATTAGAAATGGAGACCAATGGTAACAACACTAAAGGTGTCAAAAAATATAAACAAAACTACTTTGGAAGAGCTTATAAGTTCTATGAGGAGTCATGAGATTGAACTTGAGGAAGATGAGCCTCAAATAAAGATCCAGTTTGTGGCTCTAAAATTCAAAGGTAAATAGAGAAGGCCAAAGCTCTTTAAGCTGAATAAGAAGAGTCTGAGGAAAGTTCAAAAGAAGAATATGAGTTGTTTGTACTCTCTAAAAGGGCCAACCAACTCTGGAAGAAAAGGTACGTGGACAAGTTGAGTCAACCTCTAGGAAGAAGAAGTATGGAGTTGACAAAGAAGTCACCTGCTTTGAGTGCAATCAACCTGGACATTACAAAAATTAGTGTCCCAAACTCATGTCAAAAATGAAATTCTTCAGAGAGAATAAAAAGGTTCTTATGGCTACCTGGGATGACTCGAAAGCTTCAGAGGATGACTTTGAAGACGAGCAGGCGCACATGGCATGATGACTAACTCAGAAGAATCTGACTCTCAATCAGAATCAGATTCAGAACCCAATAATGTATTCTCTAATCTTACTCATTCTGAAGTTGAGTCTTGGGTCACTGAAATTCTTGAAAAAATTTAGATTCTTAAGAATATACACAAGGATTTGAAAACAATCCATGTAGTTGGCTCTAAATCCCTTAGTGAGCTAAAGAAAGAAAATTATATTCTGAAAGAAAAAAAAATATTCTTGAAAAAGATAACTATGATCTAAAAAGCAAGAGTGTGGAACTTGAAAAGGAGATTCTTTCAGAAGCTCATATAGATTCTGATAATGTCATACATAAATGTGACATGGCTTTTAAAAAAAATCTCGCACTAAACATAGATAGAAGAAAAATGGCCTGCATGATATATGGACTAAGCATAAATAATAAAAGAGGTCTTGGTTATGTGCCACCCAAACACTCTAGGATAAAACCTAACTCTAAACAAAAGGTTACAGAACCAAAAGCTCTATACTCACATTTCACTTATGGATACACACATGATTATGCTGCACAAAAACCCCAGGTTAAGAAAGACTCTAGGAGAACTAAAAAAGGACCCAAAAAGATATGGGTGCCTAAAGATAAAATAATATATGTTACAGACATCCTTAGTAGTAGAGTTGAAACACCAGTCATGGTACCTGGACTTTGGATGTTCATGGCACATGATGGGAAGAAGACATATGTTCCAAATAACTTAAGCTTGGAGGAACCGTAGGTTTCAGAGGCAATCAAAAGGGTAATATTATTAGATCTGGAACTATTGGTAATGGATCTCTCCCTTCTATAAATAATGTTTTACTTGTTAAAGGTTTAATGCATAAACTATTTTCCATAATTTAATTAAGTGAATATGGTTATGATATTATCCTTAATAAAAAAATCTTGCAAAGATGTTAGTCAGAAAGATGGCTATGTACTCTTCAATGGAAAAAGAAAGAACAACATTTATAAGATTAGACTTTCTGATTTAGAAAATCAAAATGTTAAGTGACTGATGTCTGCGAACGAAGAGCAATGGAACAAACAAAGACGGTTAGGCCATGTTAGCATAACATGAGAAGGATCTCAATGCTTAACAAGCTGAACTTAGTCAGTGGACTTTTGACTTTGAAGTTTGCTTCAGATGCTCTATGTGAGGCCTGTCAGAAAGGAAAGTTTTCTAAAACTTCTTTCAAACCAAAAATGTTGTTTCAACCTCTAGGCCTTTGGAGCTTATACACACTTACTTGTTTGGGCCTGTGAAAAAAACCTCTGTCAATGGTAAAAATTATGGTTTAGTCATTATCGATGACTACAACAGGTGGACATGGGTCAAGTTTCTAAAACACAAGGATGAGTCACATGTTGTGTTTGCTACCTTCTTCTCCTAAGTACAAAATGAGAAATACTTTAAGATTGTTAAAGTCAAAAGTGATTATGGTGGAGAATTTGAAAATTTGAAAATCTCTTTGATGAACATGGAATTTCACATGACTTCTCTTGCCTTATAACTCCTCAGCATAATGGAGTTGTAAAGATGAAAAATAGAACTTTATAAGAAATATCCAGAACCATGATCAATGAAACAAATGTTGCAAAGTACTTCTGGGAAGAAGCAGTTAACACATCATGTTACATTCTGAACAAGATCTCTATAAGACCCATTTTGGGTAAGACTCCTTATGAGTTATGGAAAAACAGAAATCCAACATTTCATATTTTCATCCTTTTGGATTTTCTTGTTTTATTCTGAACACTAAAGAGAATTTAAACAAGTTTGATTCCAAAGCATAAAAGTGTATCGTGTTAGGATACTTTGAACGCTCAAAAGGCTAAAAAGTATATAACGTTGAAGAAATGCTTCTGGGATTGGTGTCTTTGATAGAACCTACTTCCATTGATGAAGCACTTCTGGACACAGACTAGATTCTAGATATGCATTAAGAGCTAAATCGATTCTCCAAAAATGATGTATGGGATTTTTTGCCTAGACCCAAGGGAATCCATGTTATATGAACCAAATAGGTCTTCAGAAACAAGTTGAATGAGCAAGAATAAGTGGTAAGAAACAAATTTAGATTGGTTACACAAGGATATAGTCAATAAGAGGGAAATGACTATACTAAAACCTTTGCACCAGTGTCCAGGTTAGAGTCTATTCGTCTCTTAATTTCCTTTGTTGTAAATCATAACATCATTCTTTATTAGATGGATGTTAAGAGTGCATTTTTGAATAGCTACATTACTGAAGAAATTTATGTACATCAACCTCATGGGTTTGAAAATCACAAAATCCCAGATTATGTTTACAAACTCAAGAAATATTTGTATGGTATGAAACAAGCTCCTTAAGCATGATATGAAAGACTAGGCAATTTTATTTTGAAAAATGATTTTACAAGAGGGAAGGTAGATACAACTTTGTTTTGTAAAACATTCAAAAATGATATCTTAGTTTTGCAAATTTATGTTGATGATATTATATTTGGTTCTGCTAATGCTACTCTTTGCAAAGAATTATCTAAGTCTATGCAGGAGAATTTGAGACGATCAACAATAACGTTATTAACAGTAGAGAATGAATACATTGCACCATCTGGTTGCACCACTTAGATTCTCTGGATGAAAAGTCAACTAGAAGATTATCAACTATATGAGAGTAATATTCATAAACTTTATGATAATACTTCTGGAATCAAACATCATTTTATAAGAGATTATGTTTAAACGGGTGTGATTAATTTAAAATTTATAGATACAAACCATCAATGGTTTGACATCTTTACAAAACCCCTTGTTGAAGATTGATTTATTTTTATTCTTAAAATTTTGAAAATGTAACTTTGTCCAGAATAAAACAAAAAATTTCAATATGTGTAGACTCTGAAGAGTAAAATATGACTCTGAGATATATTGGCTTTGAACTAGTTAGCCCTAGAAGGATATCTGGGTTAGAAGGTCTAAAGTCAGAACCCTTCTAGGATTTTTATTGTTTGGACTCAAAGAACTTAATATTAATGGTGGTAAATCAAGTTTTTTTTTGCATGGCTCTAAAGTAAGACAATTGGCCTTCGTTAAGGTCATCTGAATGTTTGATGTGACCCATTGGAATAATATTTCTTGGTCCAAAGGAAAATCCCTTCACTTACCTCCCCTTGTCAGATTGCCTTTTTTTTAATTTGTATTTCCTTTTTCAAAATGGTTTTACTGCTTGTCTTTTCAAATGTCTTATTTTTGGTCTTTTTCAATGTTCTATAATTATAACTTATGACAAGCGTGCCCTGTTGTGTGTCTTGATTTAAATATTATTATTGCAACATGCATTGGTAACTGTTGAGTCTGTTTTGTGTAGGCTTCTACCTATTACCTCATAGAACGTATTTACTCTTTCTTTCCCTCTCTATTTAAACTCCTCCTTAGCTCCTTTATTTTCATCTCATCTTGCACTTACTAAAATCACATTCTAAAAAGTTCCATATTCCTTCATGTTTTAAAAATATCATAATGTCTTTAGTATATGGAGTTGCTTACCCTCTTACCATTTCTTCTGAAAAATTTGTTGACTTCAATGAATTCAAAAGTCATGGTATTAATCTTCTAAGTCATGTTTATTACCAGGAGTGGAAGAATTATTTTAAAATGCTTGAATAACTCATATATCATGTTCTCATTAGATAACTTTGAACAAATGTTTCCCTCTTATAGCTTAGACAAGATTCTTCATGCATTTAGTCTAATGTTTTTGGAATTCCCATCACTCTAACTCATGCTCTGATTTCTAAGGCAATCATATGCAATGAGGTTGGGTTCATATATGTATGTACCCAAGAACAAGTCATTTCCTTGAAGAAATTCCAACTAAGATCCTTTCCACCAAGAATAATCTAGCTACTGTCTCCTCTCTTCTTCCCAAGTTGAAAATCTGGCATCAACTGTTGGTGTCAAACATTCAACCACGAGAAGATGCTCTGGAAACACTCACCTATGATGGCAAGCATCTTATCTTCTTCATATTGTCGAGGACTAAGGATAACATTCCATTCACTATCTTCAACTTCTTGAGGAAGATTATTATTGCCTCTCATGAGGGAATATCTTCTTTCATTCCTTTTGGAAGAGTTATTTTTGTAAGAAGGTGTTGTTGAGAATGTGCAGGAAGCTAAGTTAATCGAGGCCCTAGAGACTCACTAGAGTCTGAAGCTCGAAGTAGCTTGAGACAACTTTAGTGTTGGACTCTCCCCCCTTTAGTTTCTCCTTTCCCTATTTTCTTTTGTTCTTGTCTTCTTATTTTTTATGTTCTTTTGTATTTTTCTTCTTATTAATGAAATATTATTTTTCTTTTACTTTTTCTTTTGCATTTCACCTTCAGTTTTTATTTTATTTTAATCTTTTTGATTGATGACAAAGGGGGAGAAAATGAATATGTTTTTGATATATCTTGTAACCCAAATAAAACCCAAACAATGCTAAAATCAAGTTGATTAACAATTTTTTTCTAAGTCTTAACTCAGGGGGAGCTTACAAACCTCATTCTGAAAAAACTAAGAAAAATATGATAAGTACTCAGTGGGAGCTTATAGACCTCACTCTGAGAAAACTATGAAATTTGTTAAAAATAAAACTTAAGGGGAGCTTACAAACCTACCTCTGAAGTTTCATAAATATGGTTATTCAAGTAAAAATTGTTCATCAAAATACATGGATTTTGTAAGAACAAGATTTGGTTATGCATCTAGCCTTATGTTTTGATGATCAAAACTCATAGATTCTTATAGAATAATTTTGTACCCTAATTAATTTGTTTAATATGTAGATACTAGATTCAAGTTCTGACTCTGAATGAATCACATGTGATGTCATCAATTTCTGAACCTAGTGCACACTGACTCTGAGATACGTGGTTTAGAAGATAATCAACCTCAGGATTTTGTACTTCAATGCTTCTGACTCTACGCTCATCAAAAGCTTTAGAACTCTATTTCTTATGACGCCTATATGCTCTGAAGCCCTACGCTCTCAACAACTCTGAATTGTGTCACCATACTCTGAAGACCAGGTTCTGATGAACCGTGGCAAGACTCTAAAGACCAAGTTTCTGAAGTTACTCTCAACCAGATTCTTACTTTTCTCTTATGAATGCTTCATCACCTAACTATCAGAATCCTATGAGTATTGAAGATAAGATCAAAAGGTTTTACATAAGGAAAATAGTACATAATACAGGATCAAATAATCCTTCCACTACACTGATTTTGTGGGCTAAGGACTGTACTATTGTACCATTTTGCCTCCCATTTTCACGAGCTGTTATGCAAGGATACAACTGCATTTTGGTATTCCAATTCTACCCTCCAACAAATCATTTCATTGCATATATAAAGGATACTTGGAAGAATGAAATAGGGCTACGCATTCTAAGAGATTATTATTACGTGAATAATGCACTTTGAGAAATATTTTGAGAGAAAAGAAAACACACATAGATCTTTTGTTCCTACTCTTCATAGAATATATTTGTGTGAAAAACTTGTACTCATTTGTGTATTCTTATTTCTTAGAAGCATTTTGTAAACACACCTTTGTATCTTAATTTGTTTGATTATATTTTCCTTGAGTGACTAGAGTTTAGTCAGAATACTCAAGAAGACATTGACTATAGGTCTTTGTGTTGTAATCAGTTTGGTTATAGTGGATTAAGTCCTTATTGATAAGGAGACATCACCTTGGAGGGTGGGATAAAGGTAGTTTTGTTAACAGCAAACCAGGATACAAATAATTGTTTTATTATTTTTGTCCTTTGTTTTCTGCTTGTTGGGTTGGGTTGAAAACTTTTCATTTTTAGAAATCTAATTCAAACCCCAATTTCTTGTGTTTCTCGCCACTTCAATTGGTATCAGAGCTCTGATTCTGGTATTGATTGCATATCAAACACTTTATCATGTCAGATAAAGATCCAGTTTGTGAAACATAATGGATCCTATCCCACTTCCAGCTGCTCCTATTGCTGATAGAGATCACTATAGTGTAAAACCTTCAGTTTTTATGGAGATAAATTCGATTACGAGAAAGATAGAATAAAAAGTTTCTTTCTTGGCCATGACGTAGAACTATGGGATATGGTAGTTGATGGCTATACATGTTATATTGATGGAAGTGGTAATAAGGTGGAAAGAAGAATGATGACAAATCAACAAAAGAAAGATTACAAGAATCACCATAAATCTAGAACCATCTTATTGAATGTTATTTCATATATTAAGTATGAAAAGATCACTAACAGAGACACGACAAAGTCTATATTTGATTCTCTGAGAATGACTCATTAAGAAAACACTTAATTTAAAGAAACTAAGGCGTTGGCCTTAATACAAAAGTATGCATCCTTCAAGATTGAAGACAATGAAATTGTTGAGAACATGCTCTCGAGGTTTCATACTCTCATTGCAGGACCAAAGATTCTGGACAAAGGTTATTCTATTGCGGATCATGTAAATAAAATTATCAGAAGCCTACCCAAGAGATGAAGGCCTATGGTAACTGCGCTGAAACTTTCTAAGGATCTAAACAACACAACTTTGGAAGAACTTGTAAGTTCTTTGAGAAGTTATGAGATAGAGCTTAAAGAGAGGATGAGCCTCAAAGAAAAATTAAATATGTGGCTCTGGAGTCCATGGGAATGTCTGAAAAGACTAACTCTTTTCAAGCTGAAGAAAATGAAGATTCTAGAGAGGACTCATAAGAAGAAGATGAACTATCTCTTCTTTTCGAATGTGTCACTCAACTTTGTAAGAAAAGACAAAGCAAGTTCAGAGGCTCTAGAAGGACAGGTGGACACTCTGAGTCTACATCTCAAAATAAGAAGTCAGGTGTTGGCAAGGATGTTATCTGCTTTTAGTGTAAGGAGTCGGGTCGTTACAAGAATGAGTGTCTCAAGCTGAAGAAAGACATACCAAAGAAGAAAGACTTCAGAGGAAAAAAGAAAGGTTTGATGGCAACCTGGGATGGCTCTAAATCATTAGAAGATGACTTTGAGTAAGATCAAGCTAATGTGGCATTGATGGCGAGCATATAAGCATTTGATGAGAAGATTCAATCAGAATCTATGTCAGATTCTAAAGAGCTATTCCCTAACTTATCTTGCTCTGAATTAGAATCTTGACTTTCTGAAATTCTGGAAAAGTATCAGAAGCTTCAGAAGAAATACAAGGATCTGAAACAAATCCATGTATCTGAATCTGAAGCATATAGTAAGCTTGAGAAATATTTTTCCACTTTGAATTAAGAGAACTTTATTTTAAGAAATGAAAACTCTGCTCTTCAAAGTAAAAGTTCCAAACTTGAGGAAGAAATTCTTTCAGAAGCTTCTGTGGATTCTGAAACTATCATAAAGAAATATGACAAATCTTTTCAAAAATTTCTTTCTAGAAACATATATAGAAGCAAGATGACTTCAACAATCTATGGAGTTAGCAGAAGTGGAAGAAGAGGAATTGGTTATGTGCCTCAAGAAAAACCTATTTCAAAACCTAAGGCAAAACCAAAAGCTCTAAACTCCCATTTCTCTTATGCTTATACTCAAAATGATAATTTTGCACCAAGACCCAAGTTTTCTAAGAACTCTGGAAGAACTAACAAGAAATGACCCCAAAAGACGTGGGTACCTAAGGACAAGGTAGTATATGTTGCAGACATCCTTAGAAACTCAATTGAATCACCAGTCATGGTATAGCGGTAAATTCATGACCATCAAGCTATGGATAAGCTTAACGTCAATAAAACCAAAGTCGCCACCGTGCTTTTATTGTTTCCAAAGGAAAATGGAAAAGTACGAACAAAACCCAACGATAAGAAGTTTTCAAATCAAAACTAATAAAATGCCAGAGATTACAGGTAAAGGGGTTGGTTACACAAAGGGAAAGTGTTAGCACCCAAAGTGTCCTAGGTAATCCTAGGGATCCCCTTTTCATGTGTGCATATGGATTTGGTATAAAAGATGTTTGAGAAAAATAAAGTGCGGGGGTGAGAAAAGAATTCATTGATTATATTTTTGTGTTTGACAAGACCTTCGGACTTGTACCTACGTACCAACATAAAAATGAGAGATCAAAACCTCGTAGTTCATGGTAAAAATTTCAAATAAGTTGGTGAATTGCTTTTAACTAAAGTTAAGAAGAGAAGGCCCAAAGGGCCAAAAATTTGAGTGAAGTTGTTAGTTCTTTTTGTCTTTTAAAATTTAAGTCAATATGGTTAAGTTCATTTACAAGCTTGGTTTAAGAAAGAGTTTGAAAATTCTATGGCATAAGGTCAAAGTTTCTAATCATTAAAACAAAGTCTAAGTTTGAAAACACAATCAAAGAAAGTTTTTGAAAAGGGGGAGAGATTTGAAATTTAAGAAGTGGGAGGAGATGAAGAGGCTATCCTAAGCACAAATTTAAAAGTAAAGAGTTGAAAAGATCTGACTAATGGGATGCAATCCAACAGAAAAGAATGTCATATAGAAACCCATTTTCCTTTGGGCTTTAATCAAGCAATGATCAATTAACAATGAGCAATATCCAGACATCATGAAGATCAATGCATCAAATAAACATAGCCACATCCAAGCAAGCAACTCCAATAGCTAGAAGTCTTCATTGTCTTTCAATGTATCAGATAAAGTATTCCTTGATCAAGTCAAAACAAAGCATCAAACACAAGATCACAATAACGATTAGGCGTAAAGGCAGAGTAGCAAATGAATTTAAACAAATCCCAAGGCTTGCATCAGATGAAAGATCAGTTCAATATAGATCAGTCTCAAAATGTTGGCGTTGGACAAAAGTTCAAATCAAGATCAATAGTCCACCATATGTGTTTTAGGGTTTTTGTTATTATTAGGTATTTTAAGGTCCTAAGACCATAATCAAAATCAAAACAAATAAGGAAATATATACAATCACAAAGTATGACTCAAGTGAGGAAAGTGAGAATAACATAAACATAAACAAGTTACATGAAATGTAAATGGCAATGAATGATAAATGACTGAAAGTAAAATTGCATAAAGTAAATTACTTGAAAGTAAAAGCATAATGAATAAATGTTAGTCAAATGTTATTCAAAAGTTAGTCAAATATTAGTGATGATTTTTAATTGATTAAGTCATTGTTTGGAGAACACTCAATCATTCATTCACAAATATGAATCCTTGAACCAAGACATCTTCCATGAGAAGGGCTCTAACTTTGATGATTCAACAAGTATGCCACTAGCTCTCATGAAAGGAAAAAAGGTCAAGTCTCCAACATAATGCCATGAAGAATGAGAGACTTACAATCTCACTTACTAGAATGTTATGCCTTGAGTGTCAAATTTAGCTCTCTGTTAAGCAATCGTAATTGGACTTATATAGAAGTCACAACTATCTGAGGCCGGGCAATAAAAATTTAGGTGTTAATGCATGTTAGAGATTTGGTATGAAGAACCAAACTCCTAAAACATACTACACACTAAAAGAAAAAATTAAGAGGGAATGACCTATCTCTGTCATACTTGTATTGATTCATCTGACACAAGGCCATCTATGAACCAATTAGCCTTTAGACATTAGAGATTTCATTGGTCAAATGAGGGAATGAGGAATAATAGGGATGAAGATGAAGAGGGAGGGGAAGATAGAAACACAAATTGACCAAGGGAGGATTTTCATTAAATCAAAACCATCCATTCATTTTGGGAGATGAAATGTACATTTCATCAATCCCTTAAATACAATGGTTTTGATCCAACAAAAGTCAAATCAACATTGACCAAGGCCCAAACAGAAAGTCAAACATAACAAGACCACAAAAATGGCTCAACAATATTTTTAAACATTTAATCAATTAAAAATCAATTTAAAAATGAATTAAAATACATTTTAATTTGGTCAAAACCTAAAATCCCTTCAAAACACCAAATAAATGGCCAAAGGATTTATCCTAGGTCAAACAAGGTCAAAGGACCTTAGACAAAAAAATTCACTATTTTTTGAAAAGTCAAAAGTATTTTTAAACAATTAAAAACATGCATAAAAACATTTAATTCATGAAAAATATCAAAATTAATCCAAGAAATAGTTTTAATTTAGAATATGGAAGAGAAAAATATTTAAAGATTTTTGGTGAAAGTCCCATATTTTTTGGATTAAAAATGAAATTTCTGTGAATTAAATAAAATAGAAGGATTAAACATAAAATCAGAATTTAAAATAAAATAAGAAAAAGCAAGGGCCATCAGATCTCCCTCATTAATTGAGAAGGCAAATCTGGTGGTCACACGTGTGGTGTCTACCATACAACGAAGTCAATGCGTTGCAACGTGGGTAATTCAAACCAAAGGCCAAGATTAGACCATTGAACCACAATCAGATGGATGTGAAGCTGCCAACACACTACAGGAGCCCTAGCTCCGGTCATCTTCTCTGGTGGACCTCACCGGACTGGTCCACCTTCAACTCAATGAAAAATGAAAAACAAGGACACTATTTCAAAGGAAAAATGCTCAGGAGCTCGAAACTGGCCTCAATTTTCTTCAATTCCAAGTATATTGAAAGATACATGGATTTGAATTTTGAGGATCATGAACTGAGTTGCTTCGATTTGACCTCAAAGCAACTCAATCTTGTTGTCTACATTGGTAGGACATTAGCCAACCAAAAATAAAAGAGAATGGTAAAAAAATTGAGAGAGAATCGAAGAGAGAATGTTTCTGAAAAATCACCTTTGAGGGAGCTTGAATCTTGCTTGATATTCCAATTGGCCTTGGCTTGACTTTAGAAGCTTACAGGAAGTGAATTAGATCAAAAATTGACTTGGATTCTTGGAGTTTCAACTTCAAAATAGAAGTGAAATTGAAACTCGATTTTCAATTGAAAACCTGCAAGTTTATCCTCTAATGGTGAGGGGTATGGTTGCAGGATCAAATCTTGGGCAAGGTGTCCCCAATTTTGAGCAAAAGGGGTTGTATTTATAGGCTATGCAATTGATTTCCACACACTTCCATCAAAATGCCAAAAATAGCAATTCTCACTTGCATGGATGAATGGGCGTCTGATAGGGCCATGAAGTGATTTAAAAAGGTCCAAAATTGATCATAAGCAATGCTGAAAGTGTGTCATGAAGTCATGCAATTGGAATTGGGAAATGGTAATGAGATTCATCCAAAAGGAACCTTGAAAAAAGCCATGCGTAGGTCATTCAATACTTGGCCAAATGAAGTGACTTTGGACTTTTTGGAAATGTGAGATCAAGGGGAACAACTTTCATGTTGAACACTTTTCCATTTGAAGCTTGGATCGTGATGAATTTTGAGGCGGAAATTTGGAAAATCAAACATATTTGAAAAATTTCTAAGTACCAAGTCAAATGTTCACTTTTTCCACCTTGAATAACTTTTTTTATGGGCTTCAAATGGAAAATGTTCCTTCATCAAAGTTGTATCTCTTTCAAACCTATTCAATTTGGTCACAAATTTGACCTGATTTGGATTTAGCATGAAGGAGTTGTTCATTTTATAAGTTGAGGAAAATCTCTTGTTCAATGGTAATGGCCCAAAATGACCTATAATGTTTCCTCTTGGCACATGCCCTTGCAAGTTGAATTTTAAGTTTCTCAAAGCATAAAAGTTAGATAGGACATCTCGAATTTGATCATGAAACTTGTATGGCCTTCATATCATAAAAAGTGAGCAAGTTATGGTCCTTGGAAGTTGACCTCCTAACTAGGGTTCAAACAAAATGACATATAATATTTCACCATAAAAAATGACTTTTCAAGTAAAATTAGATTTTTAACTCAATGTGAAAGTTGTTTGTAATGTCATAAGGAGTAACTTTGATCTTGGAATCATTTTCATATGACAAATATTATAGGATATAGGGTCTAGGGAACCCCAGTTTTGACCATTTGACTTTCTTTGGTCAACCACCATGAACCGACTTACAAACTTGAAGCTCTCTTGATCTCATGGACTCATGTAGGATCATATATGCATAAGATGATGTATAATGAAGTATACATTGATATACTTGATCAAATTTTAAAGAAACTTGCTGAGGAAGTCACACAAGATACCCAAATGAATTAGGGCTTCTGAGGCAAACAAACTTCAAAATCTTGATGATTTCTTGATAAATATGATAAATGAATATCATGGGGACCCATATATGATGTCTAGAACCAATTTGAACCATCTCTTGATTGATCTCATTTCATTGAGGGTCTCAAACCCTATATAGGAGCTTGATGAGGCATTGGTGGATGCACACACTACCTACAAAAGAAGTACAACTATACATAGATATATTTTTGGCATTTTGGTTAGTGAATAATTAAAAACAAATTATTATACAATCAAAATATGCTTGGTGATCTCTCCTAATGAATACCCAATGAATGGGGGGGTAAGGAGGATTCCAATGTGTGATCCCAAAGCCAATGCATATGATGAGATAACATGAGGGATCTTAGGGTCAAAATTGGGGTCTTACAGTTGCCCCTATTTAAGGACGTTCTAACTGAGGATATGAAGGTTAAAATCTTTATATCGACTCAGTAGAATGGACTTAAATAACAACATATATAAACAAATTTTGGTCCCTAAGAGACCTCATGATGCATATGATATGAATGTTAAAAGTAATCTTTATGGGGAATATATTGCCACAAAGGAAAAGAATTCGGAGAGACTGAAAGTCCATATGAGCATAATGCATTCCATAAGGAAAGTTCACTGAGGAGACAAAGACTCTGAGGGGATAAAAGTTGTGCGTAGGCCAGACTACGTCTTGAAAAATGCTGGAGATGTGAGGGGAATTTCCATGAAAATAAATCAATGGAAGGACTCAGTATGAGGATAAGGGAAAATCTGCAGGGGAAATAGGTAAATCAGAACAAAACTGAAATACTTGAATCAAACAAGAAAAGGCGATTCCACTGAGGAAATGCGCACTCAAACTCAACTGGGGAAGAATGAACTTCAACACAGAAGTACCAGAGATATATTATCTATTACCGGTTACTGGGTAGAAAGATAATATACTCTAACAGAGAGACATCAGTTACCGGTTAGAGTAAACATATCAAGGATGGCTCGCTGAGGAGAAAGAGGTGTATTCATTACCTGTTACTGGGTAAGA
The DNA here is from genome assembly GCF_024323335.1 of Lathyrus oleraceus. Classification (NCBI taxonomy): domain Eukaryota; kingdom Viridiplantae; phylum Streptophyta; class Magnoliopsida; order Fabales; family Fabaceae; genus Lathyrus; species Lathyrus oleraceus. The sequence continues at coordinate 59,619,140 of NC_066584.1, forward strand.
ATAACCTACCGGGGAGAGAACTCAAATAGGGTTTATAACGTCCGGTTACTGGGAAGAAGACCAAAGAGAGAGTATTTGTCACCTAATTAAAGTGAACATATCAAGGATAAACTCAAAGGAAGAATATTCGTCATCGGTTAGGATGAACATATTAAAGATAGACCACCTGGGGAAAGGGGAAGAATACCCGTTACCGGTTAGGGTAAACATATCAAGGATAAATTGTCGGGGAGAAATAAGAATTATATCTATCAGTTACTGGATAGAATACCAAAGAGAGAATATTTGTCACCGGTTAGGATGAACATATCAAGGATAGACTCAAAGGGGAAGAATAAAATAGGAATTACAACTACCCGTTACTGGGTAGAATACCAAGGAGAGAATATTCGTCACCGGTTAGGATGAACATATCAAGGATAGACTCAAAAGGGAAAAATAAAATAGGAATTACAACTGCCGGTTATTGGGTAGAATGCCGAAGAGAGAATATCTGTCACCGGGGTTAGGATGAACATTTCAAGGATAGACTCAGAGGGGTAAAATAAAATAGGAATTACAATTACCGGTTACTGGGTAGAATACCAAGGAGAGAGTATCTGCCACAGCTTAAAGTGAACATATCAAGGATAGACTCTCTGAGGAATAAGAATAGGGATTACAACTACCTTTTTACTGGGTAGAAAACCACAAAAGGAAGAATATTTGTCATCGGTTAAAGTGAGCATATCAAGGATAAACTACCCGGGGAAACTTGAAAATGAATCCGTTGAGGAAAGCAAAGGAAGTAGATTACATTTTATCGGGTATTCAGCAAAAGTAAAGTACTTAAGAATCGAGAAGAATATTACCAGTTACTAAGTAATAGACTCTCAGGGGACCAAAATATCTATCTAGCTAATAACTAGAAAGAAACAGTCAAACAAAGACTCAACCCAATGAGGATATAACTCAAGGGGAGTGGTTTTATCCAGATAATTAACTGGGGAGGAAACTGAAATAATCATCCACGAGGAAATAACTCAGTGGGGAATGAGAAAGGTTAAACTCTTTCTGCTTAAGGGGTTGACACTCTACAATTGAAGGAGGACAGACACACCAAATATGCACTGGTAAATGATATTACCGAAGTAGGGGATCAGAATAAAGAATCAAAATGTGATAAGATGCATAATGAAATATCTGATGTTGTATTTTACGCATGAATATGCATGTATGATTATGATTATGCTGATAAAACAACACAAAGGATACAAACAACAAGGATTTAAATCACTGCTGCAACACTCGGCTAATCTCAACATGATGGAAACACCAACTTGAGAAGATGCTAAGGATGAAAATAAATTATCTAGCTTTGGAAAAATCAATTATGGATGAGAAAGTCATAGAGAACAAGCTTCTAATCAATCACAGCAAACTCTACGAGGAGAGAGAGCACTTGCTTGAAGGATAATCAACCAAACATGTCGAGGATAGAGAAAAGATCAACTGAGGATCAAAATTGTCAACACTGCGGGGAATTTTAGGTCAACACCATGTTAAATGGGAGACAACCTTGCAGGGGACAAAATCAAATACTGCTCTAAATTAAATACTGTCGGGAAAGAGGGAATTTCATATTAGAAGACGCACTTTGTCGGGGAACACAAGAGATAAAACTTTGCATGGGTATCTAAGCAAATTGTTGGGGATGCTATGACCAAGATCATCACATTCCTCACTAATCAACAAATTCTTCTTGGAAATTGTGAAATAAACCAATTCCAAGGTAAAGATAATCGTATCTGATTCACACAAAGGAGAAACTGCCGAAGTTATGCAACACAATTATGCAAATGGAAAGCAAATAAAGATTCCGGATCTCCAGGGTCTAATCGTAGGACTGGGGGATACCAAACATGAACACGTCAGCTGGGGAACATGAATTCACAAAAGGGATCAATCATTAGTTCAACTAAAGATGAGACCCATTGGCTTTACTAGGGATGATGAAATATTCAGGGAGAAGCTCATCAACCAAGCCAGGGATAAATGACGAATTGTTGGGGAGGAAAAAAGTTACCAAACCAAATGCTTGGGAAAGACCAACAATACTTCACACATCAAGACTTACCTGTTCTCAGATTGCTGTTGACATTCCTTGCCGAAATCGATTATTCTTAAAGCGATTATTTTTATTATTTTAAGGAAAAAAAATTATTATTCGTTAATTTATTTTAAAATTATCATCATAAAAATTCAATTTTATTTAGCAGAAGTAAATAAGAAATGGAAATGATTGGATAAAAGCTCAACTTTATTTAATAGAATGGTAGTCCGTAAATGGCATGAGTCCATAGATCTTTACAAAGTTGAAAATGGTAATTTACATGGATCTACCATGTTATTGTTCAAGTTTGGTCCATTATTAGTAATGATCTTACTTGGCACACCATAACGACATATAATATGATTCTTGATAAACCTCACAATAACTTGCTTGGTCACATTTACGTACGATGCCGCTTCAACCCACTTTGTGAAGTAATCAATAGCCACCAGAATAAAACGATGTCTGTTTGAAGCTTTAGGCTCAATCATGCCAATCATATCGATTCCCCACATGGAGAAGGGCCATGGAGAGGAAATGACATTCAACAATGTCGGAGGAACATGAATTTTATCTACATAAATTTGACACTTGTGGCATTTCTTCACAAACTTGCAACAGTCAGATTCCATTATCAGCCATAGTAACCTGCTCTCAACATCTTTGTTGCCATAACATTTCCATTAGAATGAGTACCAAAGGAACCTTCATGGACTTCAGTCATCGACATGTATGCTTCGTGTCTATCCACGCATCTGAGCAGAACCATATCGAAGTTTATCTTATAAAGCACATCACCATTTAGGTAGAAGTTGTCAGCTAATCTCCTCAGAGTCTTCTTATCTTTCAAAGATGCCCCAGGCGGGTAAATCTGACTTTGGAGGAAACATTTGATATCAAAATACCAAGGCTTTTCATCTTTGACTTCTTCGACGGCAAACACATGAGTTTGCATATCAAGATGCATCACAGTCAAATTAGGAACTTCATTCCAAACTTTCATCATGATCATTGAAGTCAACGTTGCAAGAGCATCTGCCATTCGGTTTTCATCTCGAGGGATATGATGAAACTCAACCTTTATAAAGAAATTTGAAATCCTCCTCGCATAGTCTCTATATGGTATAAAACCGGGTTAATTCATCTCCCATTCACCTTTGATCTGATTCACAACCAAGATATTTTATTCTGAGATCAATGGCCTCTTCGAGCCCCATAATGCAAGCTTCATACCCAATCATATTGTTTGTACACTTTAAGGTCAATCTAGCTGTAAAAGGAAAATGAGTGCCTTGAGGAGTAATAATCGCTGCCCCAATGCCATTACCATATGAATTAATAGCTCAATCAAATACCATGCCCCAATGGGAACCAGGCTCTGGCCCTTCTTCAAGCAATGGTTCATTACAATCTTTCATCTTCAAGTATAGAATCTCTTCGTCATGAAAATCATATTGCACTGACTGGTAATCTTCAATGGGTTGGTGACCCAAATGGTCAGCCAAGACACTACCTTTAATAGCTTTTTGAGATCGGTATTTAATATCATACTTAGATAACAACATCTGCCAATGGGCAATCATCCCAGTTAAAGCAGGCTTCTCAAAAATGTACATGATTAGATCCATTTTGGATATTAACCATATAATATGATTAAACATATATTGGCGCAGACGCTTAGCAGCCCAAGCCAATGCGCATCATGTCTTCTCAAGCATAGAATATCGAGTCTCACAGTCAGTGAACTTCTTACTGAGGTAGTAAATTGCATACTCTTTCTTTCCATATTCATCTTGTTAACCAATAACACATCCCATAATTTCTTCAAGCACAGTCGAATACATAATCAACGGTCTTCCTTCAACAGGTGGAGATAGAATCGAAGGCTCAAGCAGATACTCTTTGATACTATCAAAAGCTTTCTGGCAATCTTCGGTCCAATCACAAGACTGATCTTTCTGAAGAAGCTTGAATATAGGCTCACATGTGGCAGACATATGCGATATGAATCTTGAGATATAATTTAAGTGGCCGAGAAAACCTCTGACTTGCTTCTCAGTTTTGGGCGCATGCATTTCTTGTATTGCTTTGACATTGGCAGGATCAACTTCAATACCCTTCTCACTGACAATAAATCCCAACAACTTAGCAGAACGAACATCAAAAGTACACTTATTGGGATTCAAGCGGAGTTTGTACTTCCTCAAACGCTAGAATAGCTTCAACAAATACTCAACATGTTCTTCTTCATCACTTGATTTGGCAATCATATCATCAATATAAACTTCGACCTCTTTATGCATCATATCATGAAAAAGAGTGGTCATACTCTCTGGTATGTTGCACCAACATCCTTTAAATCGAAAGGAATCACTCTATAACAGAATGTTCCCCAGGGTGTAATGAATATGGTCTTCTCCATATCTTCAGGTGCCATCTTGATTTGATTATAACCGGAAAATTAGTCCATAAACGAAAAGACTTTGAATTTAGCTGTATTGTCTATCAACATATCAATGTATGGTAGAGGAAAATCATCTTTCGGACTAGCTTTGTTCAAATATCTATAATCAACACACATGCAGACTTTTCCATCCTTCTTAGGGACAGGTACAATATTGTCCACCCGCTGCGGATACTCTGAGGTTACAAGAAAACCAACATCAATATGCTTCTGCACTTCCTCTTTGATCTTTACTGCCATATCAGGATGAGTTCTTCTCAACTTCTGCTTGACTGGCGGGCATTCTGGCTTCAACGGCAATTTATGCTTCATAGTCTCGGAATCTAACTCAGGCATGTCTTGATAGGACCAAGCAAATACATCAGAGTACTCTCGAAGAAGATCAATCAACCCTTTCTTAGCTTCTAGACACATTTGAGACCCAATCTTGACTTCCTTCATATCATCCTCGGAACCCAAGTTGACCAGTTCAACTTGCTCTTCAAACGGATAAATGGCTTTTTCCTCGTGCTCAAGCAAACGAGATAATTATTAGATATTTCTTCATCATCAATCTCTTCCTCGGCTTCAAACACATGGAAATCAAAGTTTGGAGAGGGAGTAGGATCATTGTATTCAATGGGTTTGAGAACCAACCAGCATAATGATTTGATATTTTGATTTTAGAGGAGTGAAGTGCAAACAAATATTATGCAGATGGAAGATTATTATTTATTTATGTTTTTTTGTGATTACCATTTTCAGAAAAGAAAAAAAGAAGCAAAAGTAAAATAAAACATCATAGATGTGGATGAATAAAATTGTATTTTATTGATGATAATAATAAAAACGCCCAACAATGTTCATTTCTCACTTAGGCATAAGAGAATGATTTTTCTTAAAACAATAATGAACAAATTACTTAGAACGGTGAATAACGATAGGAACATCAACAATAACTCAATTGTTGCAAGTCTGTCCATGCATCATAAAGTTGGCGCGAGCTTTGTCTTCATCACCACTGTCTTCAATAATGGCAGTTGAGTGTTGAATTCCCATTAATGAACCCTCCACTGCAAAAAATTGGTTGCATAACTTTGACTTTGGCTCTAAACGGCCCTGGTTAAAATCCTAATCCAACTTTATTCTTGTTCTCGGTAATCTCTACCACACGACCTCATTTGTCAATGTTGCCAGCCTCAATAGCCTCTTGTGCATCTTTCAAAGAAGACATGGGTGCCCTAGTTTTCTTTATTTCATTAGCAACAGACAAGGCTTGGAACTGTGTTCCAACTTTTTCCTCATCATCAACATACGTGAAAGATGACAAATGACTCACCAACAACGCTTTCTCTCCACCAACAACGACAAGCTTTCCGTTCTTCACAAATTTCAGCTTTTGGTGTAGAGTACACATCACTGCTCCAGCTTCATAAATCCATGTCCTTCCTAACAAGCAGCTATAGGCCAGGTGGATATCCATTACCTGGAAAGTAATTTGGAAATCACTCGAACCTATCTTTACTGGAAGGTCCACTTCACCAATGACAATTTTATGAGAACTGTCGAACGCTTTGACAATTACGCCACTGTATCTCATTGGGGTGTCTTGGTAACAGAATCTTGACCAAGTTGATTTTGGAAGCACATTTAAAGATGACCATGTATTAACTAACACATTGGACAAAGCGTCCTCCTTGCAATTCATAGAAATATGTAACGCCAAATTATGATTTATGCCTTCTTCAGGAAACTCTTGATCACAAAAACTCAGATTATTACAAGAAGTAGTATTAGCAACTATATGGTCAAACTGATCCACGATCACATCATGCTCAACATAAGCATGTTCCAACACTTTCTATAACGCGTCCCTATGCGCTTTGGAATTCATTAGCAATGATAGCATGAAGATCTTTGACGGAGTCTAAAGCAGCTACTCTACAACATTGCATTCACTTCTTTTGATCAATTTTAACACCTCATCATCGTTAGTCTTCAACTTGCTGGACTCACCAGACTAACACGTTGGAGCACTAACCAGATTTGCTACTAGAATCTCTGCCTTCTTACTTGCTAAAACATCTTCTACTTCTTTTGGAAATACTAGACCAAACACACAAACGCTACGGGTCACCTTTATTATATCTGCAATATTCACCATGGAGTCTGCGACTGGTAGAGGAACCTCTCGACCATCTTCAATCATAGTGGCATTATATTGATATGGCATAGCTTTATCAGATACATAGGGGACGGGGCCCACTAGCCGTAAAACTAACGGCGTTATCGATATGTTGACATTGTTGTTGCTGCTACTATCAAAATGAATAACTACCCATTCAGGGGTCTTGAACACTGACACAATCACATTCACACTTCCCATATCCCTTGATTGTTGAATCTAGATTACATTCTCATCCATCAACTTCTGGATATCTCTCTTGATAATCATACACCCACGGGGATTTGTGCTACAAATGACACAATCGTCATGGTCATGTTCACAGTCACTGATTAAACATAAAGTCTTATGCATCTCCACCAGAGATCTTCGGATACGTCTCACATTAAAAACTCAAAAATTCCCTGGAAAATCGTCCACCATGTTGACATAAGTGTTACCATGAGCAGGCAACAACTTGGCTTTCACATTAGGCGCTCTGTCCTCAAAGGACATCATACCACTCTTCACAAGCTTCTGAACTTCATACTTTAATGAATAACAATTTTCTATATCATCGCCAGAGGCCCCCCTAGCGAAAAGCACAATGTAGGTCAGGTTTGAACCACCATGGAAATGGCTCGGGAATTTGTGGAGGATTTCTTAGTTGGATGAGATTTTTTAGGACCAATGATGGGTGTAATTCTACATAAGTCATAAGAATAGGGTCAAAGGAGACCTTCTTCCTCTCAAAATTTTATTGATGACTGAAGCTAGCGGAAATATACCCGAACGTATCGCAATATCGAACATACAACAGAGTCGCCATCGAACTTTATTTATCCCCAAAGGGAAGGGAAAACATCGATAAAACCCGGGGGAAAGAGATATACTGGGTAAGGTAGTCGGTTATGCAAGGGGAAGGTATTAACACCCTAAACATCCATGGTACTCCAAGGGAACCGTTTTGATTGCTCTCGCTCGAATAGGTGTTATATCTAAGAATTACTCACAAAAGAATGAAGGGAAAGGAAACAAATAGGCAAAGTGCTTGGTGAGGATAGGGACCTCATGCATACGTATCCTCATAGTGCAATGAGGAATTCAGAGCTTCGTAGTTCAAGGAACTAGAGGCGAGAGATGAAAAGGATTGTGATAGCAATATGGTTTGAACCAAACAATAATATTGTTTGAGCTCCAACAAGGGTGAAAAGATGAACCCATGAGTAAGGTGGTTATTACCAGTACGTGGACTAGTAGGACCGCCACTATAGGGTAAAGCCGAAAAGACGAAGAAATAGGTGTTTGGGCACAGTCTCAAACATCTCTTGGTTCACAAGGTGACGCAAGAAGAAGCACAAAGAGGTAGTGTATTTGGCTCAAAGGTTACTGGTATATCACGTGAAGTGAAGGAAAGGTAGAATATAAGCGTATCATGGAGATGAACGGAATGAAGTGACCGAAGTCACATAATTGAATATTTGGTGATAAGTGATTGAAGAAGTATGGTTTGAAACCGAAAGGTGAAAGTGTATTAGAATCCATAAGAGAAATAGGATTTGTACCATAGAGGGAAAAGGCTTTAACCGATACGTGGACTAGCAGGCCGCCACTATAGGGTTTATAGCCAAAAAGAAGGAATTAAGTGTTTGAGGTTGTAGCCCAAACAACTCTAGGTAGAAAGATGAACTGCATTAGGTGTCCTAAAAGGGTGTATATGGAATTCCAAAGAAAGTGTATTTAGATGTCAAAGGAATAATATGTCATTAGGTGAATGATTTATGATCGAAGGTAGATTATGAGTAATGAAATATATGAATGATGCCCTAAGGCGAATGAGGAATAATTAAGAGTATGCTCGCCAAGGATTCACATCCTCGTGCCTACGTATTCTTATTGTGCAATGAGAAAGTCAGAGCAATCGTAGTTCAGAACCACGAGAATAGAGAGAGACATTTGTCTAAGCAACGGGGGCTCACAAGACAAACACCAATTCAAGGAACGATTGCAGTATGACAATACAAAGAATAGTGTCACTTGTTGGGGAAACAAATAGTTCAAGATCAAAGGAGAATAGTATCTTGGATTCAAGAAGGATATAGTCTCTGAATTGAAGAGCAAGGTAGGCATTTGCCAATACGTGGACTAGTAAGACCGCCACTAAAGGGTAAAGTCAAAAAGAAAGACTGAATTAAGTTTTTGGGCATATCCCCCAAACAACTCTCGATTGAGAAGATGGATTGTCATTAAGACATCCCAAAAGGATAGACAAAGAGTCTAAGGAAAAGTATGATTGATCTCAAAAAGATGGTATAGATTGAGTGAATGAAGAATGATTGACTGATGGAGAGGGTAGCAATAGCTAAGGTATATTTATAAATAAGATAGCTCGCAAAGAATATGGATTCTCCTGCCTACGTATCCTTATAGTGCAATAAGGAAATCAGAGCTTTCGTAGTTCAGTCCACTAGGGCTGAAAAGAAGGATGATTGGAGGCAAAAGAATGTGATTGAATGATTGAATAGAAATGGATAGAATGATGAATGAAGTAAGAGAGTGAATTGATAAGAGACTAGACAGTCAATCGATAAGAATCACACTAAAGCCTATGAATAAGGGCGAACACTTTGAATATTTGGGGCGTACGCCCCATACGCAAAGTCGTTCTAGACGAGGATATGAGAGACTCCATCTCATCATTCCTTACTACTTAAGGCTCATTTCGCATGATACTTCTCTTAACTGACAAGTTGTTAGCGAAGAATCTTCATTGTTGATCCTTGTGTCGATGTTAATCTTGTGCGAAGAAGACTTGGTAGTTTAATCGATTCGTATTATACTAAAGTCTATGAATAAGGGCAAACACTTTGAATATTTGAGGCATACGCCCCATACGCAAAGTCACTCTAGACAAGGATAGGAGAGACTCCATCTCATCATTCCTTATTACTTAAGGCTTGTTTCGTACAATTTAGAATCGTGTTTACCAAGTGTTGACCTTTCATTTATTTTGCATTATCCGCTGCTTAGTGTGACTGAGGATGCCTTGATTGAAGATCTTGAGTTGAGGCTTCGAGCTCCACAACTTAGAAGAAAAATCTTATTAAGTGACTGATCGGGAAAATAGCAAGTGTACTATTTTTACCGATGTAGTAATGAAAAGGAATTATCCTGAGTATCGATCTCGAGGACTGCGTAGGAACTATCAGTGTTGGTAATGATTCAATTAAACAAAAGAACCTGTGTTTGGTAAGTGAAGAGTAAATTCGCTCTGTAAAATATAAAGGAAAAATAGAGAATTTTAACACAGTAAAGTTAAGCATGCTAGGTCCGAGGTGTATGAATTGCTTTGAAATAAACTTAATCCTTATTTTATGACATCTATGTTAGAATCATTCAATATGATTCTCAAGAGTAGTTTCCCCTAATTCCTTAGCCAGAAACCATTAACATTCAATTTTAAATCCAAATTCCTTAGCCATTCAAAAGAATATTAATCCCATGTATGAATATCAAGAATTTCCCACCATCACTATTAGATCCTCATTCCTAAGAGAAATTAGCGATGTTATTATACACATAGTGATAAAGGGATTTGTCCGACCTCCTTTACCTCCAAATCAATACCTAATTTTCCAATACGGCAAGCATTACACTCGTGTATAACAAATTGAATTCATAAAAACATAAACATTCATAAAATTGTAGGAAGAAGGTTCATTACAAAAGCAATTCAGGGACACCCCCTAGCATAGGGGGGTTTAGCTCATCATACTATTCAAAGAAGGTACAAATTTAAGATTAGACATTACAAGAGATTAGATAGCTTTGATCTTCAATTGCTTCCGCGCTTGATGATCTCCGTTCTCCAAAAATCTTGATTCTCCTCTTCTTTTTGTCCCGTCGTCCCTTTTTTCTTCTTTTCTTAGGTCTAAATAGTACAGTACACATTACAGCCAAGCCAAAAAGTCAAAAATGCCCTCCGGGATCACTTCATGAGTGAAAATAGGAAACCAGAAAATTCAGTGCGCCTGCCAACACGGGCCGTGCCAAGCAACACGGTCGGTCGTGTTGGCTCTCTGGTTTTTGTATGGGAAGAAGTTGAGCTTGCAGCACGGGCCGTGTCAGGAAACACGGGCCGTGTTTGGCTCCAGGATTTTATTTTTTTCTTTAACTCTTCCATCCTCTTCCATTGTTGCCTTGGCACTTCCGACTCTTCAACTACTTCTAAAACATGCACAATACCATGGAAACGACATCAAACGCATCTAAAAACTTAAATTAACACCAAAAGCAAAATAAGCATAAAAATACTCAAACATGAAATACTTAAACTCAAACACTAAAACTCAAAATAAAGTGTTACCACATTGATGAATTTTGGCCGAAAACATGATGAAAATCAAGTAAAATGGTGACCGATCAGTGACCAAGGGTCTTTTGGTCACTCCAATTAGACTGTGGGATTATACAAGTTCAAAGGATTTAATTAATCAAGCTTGCTTTTGATCAATATAATCATGGGTTTATTTTGATTTGAAGAAACTAGGTTAGCACCTAATCTAATGGTTAGAATTGAATTAGAAAATCCGAAGGGTACATGTCATGGTTAGTCAAAAATTCGATTAAAAGACTGTTAAATTTCCTAAGGGGACATGTTATTGTTAAGATTTTAGGATTAAAATTCTAAGTTAAATTCTATTCCTAAAGGAGCATGTGATTATGAGTAAAAATGTCCAAAGTTTCCCCTAAAGGGAAAATGGTCTTTTGACAATTTTTATGGTTATTGAATCAAGAATTCTAATTATGACAATTCTAGTTGAGCTCAGCTAAATTCTAAACTATCCTATTGCAAAAACGCTACTAGGTACTAAATTGTTCAAATATCTAAAAATGTTAATATTCCTAAAAATTCATATTCCAATCTAGCAATATTTCTAATATTTCGGAAATCCTAATTAACTCCTAATTGGTCTCATTACCCTAAATTCTAACAATCAAAATTATCTAATTAACAAAACAAATAGCAAACAAAAACAAATAAAATAGAATGGGCCTTTGCATGACAGGGGTGCAGGTTTGGTTTGGATGTGCAGGAAGAAGAGAGCAAGATAGATTCCAACTGTGTGGGCTTCAGTTGCCAAAGCCCAATGTTGAACAAGATTCTTTTCAGCCAGGGGTACAGCGGAAAAATTGGAGTGAGAGGGTGTCATACCCCAATTTTGTTCGGGCATTTTAAAACTTCCGTAAATTCAATTTTAATTTCAGTTTGCATCATATGTATAGCATGACATGCATTTCATCATTAATAATACCTAAAATATCAGTCGGAATAAATTCTAGAATATGCAGACAAATTGGTTAAATCATTCCCTAAGTTCGTGCAAAATCAGCGGGTAAAAAGTTTCGAAAACAAGCTTGCAAACGTCAGTATTATTAATCTACGGTTTGCGTAGTTAACCTGGTGTGGTCGTTATATTTTTCAACGAATTTTTCAGTTGCATTTTGATTCGTCTGAACCTTTTAACCATGAAAAATTATTTTAGAATTAAAAGAAACGCTGTATTTTTCCAATAAGTTTATTTCGCGTTGATCATTTTAGTGTATTTAATTTAATTTTTCAAGTATTTTTATCCGATTTTTTATTTGTTGATAATCGTTTTTATTTTTGCTTTTAAGTTAAGATAACAACTATATTTAAATGGAAATCCTTTCAATACTATATTTAAATCCTATTTGTCTTAATTAATTTTTAAAAATTAATCTAAAAAATTCAAGTAATAAAAGGAGAATTTGTTCCTACCAGACAGCTGGCACCAAGAGAGAATCTTTTTTTCCTCTATCAGTATAATACAAGGACGTGGCTTTTGGTTGAAGGAGGACGGATAAAGATAAAATATGAAAAGACTGGATTGGCTTCAGCTCCAACGTCTCTCATTAGCTGGCAGAAAGAGAAAGAGAAATACAAAAAATAACGAAAAATAAAAAAGGGTTCAGGAAGAGTTTTCTGAAAGGAAGAACCATGAGGGACCTTATCCTCCTTCACACAAAACCCCTCAACCACGATTGTAAAAGGCAGAACAACAAGAACCCAGCGCCCACTGTCGGCGCAACCGTACAACACCACCTCCATCCTTTTCTGTCTTCACCTCACAAATCAAACCCAAACACTCTCATTCTTCTCTTCTCCATCGTCACCTTCTTCTTCCTTTAACTATCATCATCGTGGAACCCCATTCCACTCGTCGGAGCACAATTGGAAATCACCTCCGCCTCCACCATTCGCTCAACCGCGCCGGCCAAACCCTCTTCTCCTTCACCCCAACCTTTGTTCTTTCTCTCCGTCCACCCATTTTTTCCGATCCTGACACTTCCTCCGTATCTCAAACCGCGGACCACACCACCTACCTCAACAATGGCGTAAACCATCATCTCCACCTCCAACCGACTTCATCCTTTTTCCAATTTGCATAAACAAAAAAACACCCCCAAGCAAATCCTTGCAAATGCATTTTCCAGAAACGATCCACCGACAACTTCAACCACCTTCAACCTTGTCGTTCGAATCACCCTCACTACTATTAATCAACCTTCCTCCACCCAGAAAATTTCTCAAATCGTCATACACATTGTACCAGTCATCGTTCTCGTATGTCATCGTTACTTGGGATTTTGGAATTATTTGATTTTAGTTTAACAGGTTGAATCGTTTCGCTGGATTCGTGTTTATGAGTCAAAGAGCGGATCCAGGTTCAAGTTCAGCTGAGAGATTGGAACGTTGCATTCACGCAGGTTCGATGAAAGAACAATCAACAACATCAGTTTTGTTTTCTTTTTCGAATTTTTACGCACGAAAGGGAGTATTCGGCAACGATTTAATTCTGCAATAGCAAAAGTAATACACACATCGCCACGAATTTGGTACCACCTGCAACTTCATTGTGTAACGATTACGATTATAATTCTGTTATGCGTGCATATGTGTTTTTCTTTCAATTATGTCATAATGTTTTGTCATTTGATATTAGGTGAAATTAATATTCTGTTTGGTGAGTGGTATGTGCATTATCTAGACTGTGTTGTAATGTGAATCTGATTGCTTATGATTCTAGAAATTAACTGTGAAAGTGAATTGCAATAGTTGATGTTTTGGATCATAATTTTGTTTCCTGAATTTGTACTGTTTTAGTTGATAGAGAAAAAATATGTTGGATTTGTTAAGTCTGATTTAAGTTTTCATTTTTCCATTTCTGCCATTTCACAAGAGGAAAAAGAATGTTTTTTACTCTCAGTTTGTTTCCTCTTAATTATTACTCAATGTAGTGCAGACAAATAAAAAGAGTTTTATATTTTAATTATCCATATCTTGTTATTATTGAAGTGAATTGAAATTAAAATTGGGTTTTTCTCCTAGCACTTTGAGCCCATTATTTATTTTGCACCTCCCATTTGTAAATAAATGTGTTTTGTAGAACTCTATTTCATTTTATTTTAATCGGATTTTTGGATTCGACAATTACATGTCGCTATGCCACCCAACTTTCAATACATCAATATGATATTTTCGTCGCGTTTTGGTCCCTACTTACGACACTTCGATTATGTTGTCGCTATGTACAAATCGGCTATGAGCACATTGTGGTTAATATGCATCAATTATTATGTCTCGATTTTGTCGTTTATTCCATTTTCATTTTAATTGAATTAATTAATTAATTGAATTTTTTTCATTAGTTAGATTCAATTAATTAATATTAATTAACTTGATTATTTTATTTAATTAAACAATTTTGATAATTAAATTTAATTAGTTCAAATTAATCGATTTAACTGAATTTCTATCAATCAATTTTGCTAATTAAAAAATTGATCGATTTCTTTCACTATCACCATTTCAAATCATCCTCAAACTTGATTTTAGTCAACCAAATCCATTTCATCATCGATCCAAAACCATGTTAAACCATTAAAACCAAATAATTCTCTATTCGATATCGAGCCTCCATTTCCATACCTTTATAAGTCGGTCGCTTTTAGCATCGCCATCAACCTCATGTAGCTTACTCTTGGGCTTTCTTACAATGAGACCTATTCGGTTATTAATTAATCGAGTAGATGATTGATACACTAAAAATAACCTAAGTTATCCGCAGACGTAAATTTAAAACCTCGATCCAACATCGAGTATTTTTATTCAAGTCAAATTAAAACACATAACCACGATTAACCACCATTCCATTTAGAAATGAAAAAGGGGATGGTTTTGAGCCTTTAACTCCTCTCCTCGATTGTTTGAATACGAGTTCTCTTACTCGGTTAGTTAGACAACTGTCATTTCTTTACAAACTTCTAACTCAATTAAATCAAATCATTTTCATAATAAACAAAACAAAAAGGAAGATGGTCTTGAGCCTTAAATTCCTCTCCTCAAATACTTGGATATGATTTGCCTTACTCAGTCATTCAAGTATTTATCGTTTATCTAAAAGCATCAACAATACACAAACTTATTCTCATAATCACTCAGATGAAAAAGAAAGTGATCTAGAGCCTTCTATTCCCTTTCCCGACTATTAGGACGCGAGTTGCCTTACTCGACTATCCGAGTATTCGTCATCCATTCAAAACACCTTAACTATTATCAAATCCTTTTACAATTAAAGATGAAAAGGGATATGGTTTAGAGCCTTCGATTTCTCTCCTCGACTATTACGATACAATTTACCTTACTCGACTATCCGAGTATTCGTCATCCATTCAAAACACCTTAACTATTATCAAATCCTTTTATAATTAAATATGAAAAGGGAGATGGACTAGAGCCTTCGATTCCTCTCCTCGACTATTAGGAAGAGGAAGTCTAAATCAACTTGATGTGTACTCTCTCAAGAGAAAGAGGAAGTCTAAATCTTCTAGTGATTGACCTTCTGGAACTACTAGACCCCCTACCAAGGTTACTAGTACATCTGAGATTCTGAGAGACACAATGAGACCAGAAGAAGAAGTTGTCAGTTCTGAGACTGATATGCCTTCTGAAGTGACCACTCCTCATACTAGACCACATGGTAAGTCCCATAGGACTAAGACTCCATTTAATTTTGTTAGTTCTGCTTTTTCTATTTCATCTACTCATTTACAACCAACTTCACCACCATTTTCATACATTCCTTTTGGAACCATTACAACACCTATTCCAAAACAACCAAATGTTTCTTTAACAATCCCAATACCAATCCAGACAATAATTGAATCAACCATCACCATTACTATTCTAACTCTTTCTCAAACAACAACAACAACCACTGCCCCAGTTACCGCAATAATTAATCTACCATAAATTCCATCAACATTTCTCTCCCAAAATTTAAATCCAATTGAAAACACCACACTTGAACCAACCCCCACTATCACAATTGAACAACCATATTAACCACCACCACCACCAACTTCTGAACAAATCCCCACTGACCCTTAACCTGATCAACTAAAAGAATACTCTTCTGATTCAATCTTTTCCATACTTTGTTCAATCACTCTCAAAATACCAACAATACATGTCATCCCATAAGACACACCAACACCACCATCTCCACCCCCTCAACTTAACCTAATAGATGAACCTATTTTTGATGCTTTCATGGAAAATATCAGAAATAATGTAACTTCAACTCCTGATTCTTCAGACTAACCCATAGACATCTCTTCTGATATCGAAATAGAATCTGAACCTGAACCTCGCCCTATCACAAACCTTGAGGAAATTGATGATTTAGTTAGACAAATCGAATCAGAGGGAAATGGGCATCTCTATTTTGTAGTATAAGATTGCACAAACTGTTTCAATCCTGCTCAAAGTGATGTTGCCTAGGTTGACCTCATAAAATGGATGTACTCATGTTATAGGGAGCTTAAGGAACTATGGTATACAGGTGCTCAGAGAAGATTCAATTACAAGTTGTATGAGTATTTAGAGCCTCATGTAAAATTATTCTCTCCAGGAACTCCTATAAGAGCTCCTCCTCCTCCTGAATTTATGGTCTCAGAATCTATCACTTATGAAGTAGAAGTTGATGCTATGAGCACTTCTTCACATGTGTCTGCAATAGCTACTTGTCGCACCTCGAAAAAATGGGGATACGACTTCAAAGCGAAGCGCGATCGCACGCTCGCAATGATGGACTGAACAGAGTCGCCACCGAACTTTATTTATTCCTAAAAAGGAAAGGGGAAATATCGATAAAACCCAAGACAAAAGAAAGGATAAGATATGGTCATCGCAACCAATATCAGGGTTCGGGAGTCGATTACGCGAGGGGAAGGTATTAGCACCCCTCACGTCCGTTGTACTCAACGGGAACCATTAGGTCAGTTGTGTGCGTTAGTGTTAGTTGAAATATTAGGCTTTTCGAATTATTAGGTGGGAAAGAAAGAAAGGGAGAGAAGAAAATGTTTTTGGATTTTTTAACGAAGGACTAAACCTAAGTTTTTTATTAGTGGGCCTGACAAGATTTATAAATCCTGCTCCTACGTATCTCAAAAGAGAAATCAAGGCTTACGTAGTTCTGGGTAGAAAAATGTTTGTTTGTTGGTCGATTTTAGCGAAAGCTATATTGTATTAATCGACGAAAACATTGTTTTACCCAAAACAGATGAGGAGTGGACGCATACCACACATCGAACGGATTTATAGATCTACATTCGGAAAAGCGTCGTTTATCTCTACTCAACAATCGTGGCCGAAACATTGTTTTGTATCACTTAAGACAATATATCTTTCATTTATGAAAAAGGTTTTTGATTAGTCGCACGGCGGCGAGAAAAAAAGTTTGATTGGTTGGATGTATTTTGAGTGATGGCGAGAACTTGGATGAGCGAGATATACATCTCGAATCCTAGCCTCAGGAGGGCACGGT
Organism: Lathyrus oleraceus; assembly: GCF_024323335.1. Taxonomy (NCBI): domain Eukaryota; kingdom Viridiplantae; phylum Streptophyta; class Magnoliopsida; order Fabales; family Fabaceae; genus Lathyrus; species Lathyrus oleraceus. The sequence goes on from NC_066584.1 coordinate 59,636,752, forward strand.
ATACACCATGTTCCATTTCCATCTTTATTGAAGAAGTATTAAGGTAGGAATTAGGTATTTTGAAGTTTGAAAGACGAGTACTTGTGACCTACAAGCTCTTACAGCTTGGGTCTAATACTCGGGACTACGTCTGGACATTCCACCCAGGCAGTCTGTTTCTTTCCAAAATTGCTAAGAAAATGATTCGAATATTTATGAATGTTTTTTGGAGGGAAGACGAATATTTATGGCTTGCAAGCTCTTACAGCTTGAGCCTAATATTCGGGATTACGACTGGATATTACATCCAGGTAATCTTTTTCTTCCACGCTTTACTTAGAAGGTGATTTGAGGTATTTAAGGATATTTTGGCGAGAAGACGAATATTTATGACTTGCAAGCTCTTACAGCTTGAGCCTAATATTCGGGATTACGACTGGACATTCCATCCAGGTAACCTTTTTCTTCCAATTTAGAAAAGGATTTGAACATTATGTTTGATTTGTGAAATGATCTTGAAACGATTCACATTTATTTTTGGAATGTATTTTGAAATTGAGGAAAGTTGAAATCGATTTTAAATCTCCTAAATCGCAATGCAATGGAGTCGATGCAATAATTAACTTAATAATCTAACTGAGCGATAAAAAACAGAAATCTATTAATCAATTAAGCTATAATTAAATAAATCAAAATAATGAGCAAATAATTAGTTACTAATAAAAATTTAAAAGAATAAAAATGTGTGTATATTGACATGTGGGTGTAAGTTAGTAAAAGAAGCTTGAAAAGGCCCAAGGCCCACATCCGATAAAAAACCTAATCTATATATAAAAATTAAATAAATAAATAAAATTACAAAAGAAAAAATAGAAAGAGAGAGGGAAGACGGTGCTTCCTTAAAGCAGAATGGGGGATTTTAAATTTCAAAATCCTCCACTTGTATTGAGACACGTGACCATGGGATAAAGACAAAACAACAACCCACTCTTGTCTTCCTCTACTTCAACGTGAGAAAAATGCAAAAACCTGTATCCTCTTTTCTCCTAACACACCAATAATAACAACAACTATTAAATACTGAAAAATGAAAGATGTTACCGAATCCGCGGTTGCTTCCAAAGATCTGAATTCATAGCTGCTTGTTTTTTGGTTGCATGGTTGTCGTTGCGTCTCGCAGTGGGTGGCGACATGTTTCCGGCGGAAAACCAATCGGTTCTATGGTGGCGGGAGGTGTCAAGGTGCGGCGGTCAATGGTTTATGTGTGATTTCAACCGGTGGTTGTGAGCGGTTCGGAGGTTGACGAAGGGTCAGGCGACGGAGGCAGATCCGGTGCTGGATTGGTGAAGGACGGAGGATGACGGTAAGGCTGGCGGCGAAATCCACGGTGGGGATGTTTGTAATTTAGAGTGAAGGTTTGTTTGAAAGAAGGTTATGACAATTAAGCGGTGGCCGACGAAACGACCTTGACAGCGAGGTGATTGTTTTGTGATGAAGGCGGTAGATCTGGCGGTGGAGGTGGCTGTTGCCGATGGATTAAGCTTGATTAGAAAACTGTTGTTGTTTCGCAAGCTGAAGTGTTGGCCATGCAGATGAAGACAGACCTAATGCCACTGTGTTTGCGTTTCTCATTCCATCAACACCATTAGTATCACCAAAATTTCTTCCTCTGTTTTGTGTTATATGATTGGGCTGTTGATTTACAACTCCACATTGATTCCGCACACCTCTCCACATTAAGTTCTGTTTGTTTTGAACATAAAAGATGAATAAGGTTTTGAGGTTCATCTTCTTGCATAGCAGTAGTAGGTTCTGATGAGGTTGTTGTGTTTCGGCAATGAATGTTGGCGGCGTGGTGTTTGTATTAGAGGCAGCCGAAGGTTTGTTTGATTTGGTTGCCAACAAGGTGATAGTTTCACTGACGGTGTATGGTTATGAGTTGGAAGAGTGATGCAAGTTGTAGGCATATGGATTTCACAGAAGAGAGAAAAAAAAAAAAAAAAAAGTGGTTTGTGTGTTGATGCGTGAGTGGGATGGATGAATCGGATTTGTATTCCGATTGGAAGTTGGTTGGTTGCCTCTCGAATTTAGGTTTTTTTTCTTCTCTCCAAATCATGGCCGCCCTCACTGTATCCTTTCTCTTCTATTTATGCTCTAGATTAGGGTTTCAAATGATGCTCAGAAGTTCGAAAGGAGAAAGTTCCAGGATTGCTTTTTGATGCTCAGAGATGATTGCCCTGTTTGATCATTGGACTCGGAAAGGTAATCAGAACATATGCTTTTCCTTCTGGCTTTTGTCTTAATCCCAAATTGGGAAATTTCTGGAATCTTTACTGCCTTGGCTAATTGTATGTTTTTTTTTACTGCAGTGATATTTGGAGCTTGGTTTGATTGCAATATCTGAAAGCTGATTCCGAATACATGCCATTTCACTTGCCCTTTGTGCACAACATTCATGTGTAATTTGGGAACTTGGTATGTCACGCGCATTCAATTTTCTCTTGTGTGTTCTATTGGCGTAATGATTTAAGAAGTTTGAATGAATTGTGTTGTTTCGATTGAATGTATTGCAGGTTTTGGAACAAGCTGGCACAGTTTGCTAAAATGGATGCAGGGGAATGTTGGGCAAGAATCATGGCTATGTAGCTTCAGGGTTTTGCTTTGACTGATTATGGTAGGTTGCAACTTGAGTGGAATTGGGCTTCACATGAATTTGCCTTGACCGTCATTTGTTGCTGTTGAATTTCGAATGTCGTCTGGATTTGGCTTAGCTTAGCATAGTTTTCACTGAGTTTTGGATTTTTAGCTTGCACTGCCGTGTGAAGCCTTGGCTGTTGCGACTTAAGTTGTTCTTGTGCTGATTGTTTCTTGGTCATGGATTGAGTGGTGGTTCATGAATCAATGTTCTTGAGTCCTGAATTCCTTATTGTTTCGAAAATTTGGATGTCCGAAACTCTTGGGAAATTTATTGAATGGCTTTTTCTGGATATGTTTTATTGCAGGTTTTGAAATGTATTGGATGGCTTAGGATTCGTCTATTGGTGCCAACACAAGTTGAGCACATGCTCCAATTGAATTTTCATCAATTCCACGACACAGCTGTAACAGATACATATCACGGGCCAATGCGACATGATTTTGAATGGTTTGGGGTAGAAGCTGCCGATGAGGATCAGGTACATCTCTGTTGCTTAATTTTAATGCGTTTTGCTTAATTGGTCTCGTTCTGTGTACTGATCTGCTGGCCTGATGTAGGTTAGCACTCTTGGTATGAAATCGTGGTGTTAATAAAGCCCGCAGGCAAAGGCAGTCTAGTACCGGCTTATGCGCATCCAGTAGGCATGTAAACAAGAACAGAGTGATCAGCAGCTAAACAAACTCACCCATGTTGCGAAGCCTTCATTCAGCCATAAATGGGCCCACAGCTCCATTGTAACAAAATTGCCAAACCATTGATGTGTTAGTTCATGAGCTACAACAATTACAACCCTCTGTTTGTTAGCAGCAGCAGAATGTTGATCATCATAGAGCAAAGCAACCTCCCGGTATGTAACCAAACCATAATTCTTCCATGGCTCCGGCAGCAAAGATCAGGAATTGCAACCACATCCAATTTTGGCAAGGTGTAAGGAGTGTCGAAGTAACCCTTGTATAGTCCCAAAGTTTTCACAGCAACATCAAGTTCAAATTTCCCTTGGTTTGCCTTGCCGAGTAACAATTGGATTACTTTGGGATTTTGGTCTGTTTATGGTGCTCAATGCTCTCACATCACGGCTTATACGGTACGAGACCCCATGGACCAAACTTCTTTCTTTGGTTAGTATCTGTTTCTTATCACTTGTCCTTAACCCCGCCTTTCTCGTTTAATGCCGAGTTGGTGAGCTTATGAATAATTGTTGCATCTGATGTTTGTGGTCCAGGGGTTAATGGATAACAAACTGCGAATGCACACTTAACAAACGGCAGCAAGTTGCAGTAGAGAAGAAACAGCCATAAGCTGCAGTGAATCTTAAGGCATCCAAAGCTTCTAACGAGAACCGAAATCAAAGCTGTTGCCGAGACAAACTGCAAAAGCTGTCAATGGAAAATAGAAGCAGCAACAACCAAATGACACGTCACAGAGTTGCTACAAAACCGCATACCACCAAACTCCATTCAGCGGAAAACACGTGCAAGCTTCAACGACAACATCAGCATTGCAATTCAAACACAACCGTCGAATTTTCAACCCGGTTACTCCTTTGCTTATGTCTTGCGTATTTGGCAACCAAGCATTTAGTAGCACATAAAGAAAAGAAATGTTTTGATCGTGTCCAAGATTTGAAATTGTGTTCACGTTGCAATTTTGAATATATTGAAGAAACTTGCAGTTCAATATGATTGGTGTGGCCACAGTTACAGTTGCAGTCAATAGCAGTTTGTTTTATACGTCACATACCATATTACCAATGCAACCCTAAAGTAATCAATCATGTTCTTGGGTTGTGTAGTATTCATGTGAATAATAAGAAATATGAAAGTTTTTTCATGCTTGTTGTCTAGATAAATCTCATGGGCTTCATGCTCTTTTAGCTCATACAAAATATAGTAGTGCTTTTGAACTAATCCAAACAAATCTATTTGGGGGGGAGGGGTTTCACTTGCTCCATCTAGAGGTGAATACACTTATTATGTCTCCTTTGTTGACGCTCATACAAGGTACGCTTGGATATACATGCCGAAGCAGAAAAGTGATGCTCTTAATGCACTTGGCATAATGCACAGACTCACACGTCCACACCCATCAGAATGGTACTTCGAAATGAAGCATAGACAAATTATGAAAATGGGATTGGCCTTCACCGTTATTTTCCTTACATAACAAGCAACTAGAGTACAAGACACTGAAAGTGTCTAGTCGATCATGCTACCCTCACTTGAGGCCATACAATCAACATGAACTAGATTTCGGAAGCACCAAATGTGTTTATCTGGGAGTATCTCCACTACACGAGGGTCAAAAACGCTTGGACAAAGATGGATGTGGATTTTGGGTATAGTTTGGAACAAAAATGGATTTAAAAAAAAATTGGGTTATTGGATATTTGATTATAAAAATGGATATGGATTTTTAGGAATAATCCAATATTAGTTTGAATATCAATTTAATTAATAATAACAAATCAGCAAAAACCAAATTAAAAACAAATTAATCTATAATTCATTTAAAATTACTTGGATATCAACTCTAACATTCATTTGGAAATTAAAATCGATTAGAGTTTTAATCATTAGTAAAAATAAACAATTAAGATTAAATTGACGATTGGAATTAAACTTAATTTGGAATTAAAATCAAATTAAAAATAAAAAAGAGTCAAGATATTAAAATCCATTTTATAATCAAAAGCACCATGATCAAAACAGCCTAGACAATGACCAATGTGTAACAAAAATATGGATTTGGGAATGGATGTATGCAAATGAATTTCAGGCCAAGTGCCAATCAAAAATAAAAAAATTCAGGGTCAAAATCGGGGTATGACAGTTGCCCCTATTTAAGTATCTTCTACTAGATCATATGAAGCAGGACACTCTTCATATGATCATAGTGGGAGATGGTTAAATACTAAAAAAACCCGGATTTTGATCCTGAATCCCTATGACATGGTGTGATATGATATGATATGACATGACATGATATGCATGGATGCAGGATTTTTTTTTGTAATTTTCCTCTGCTAGGGATATGATGGACCCTTGACAGGAGATGCTACTAGGCCGACCAAAACTGTGGGGAATGCGGATGATCCACAGGGAGACAGACAAATGGTAAGAAACAACTTGCTGGGAAAACAATCCTGCTGGAGAATCAGACACACACTGGGGAGTATTCAAAGTGAGATTTGATAAACGGCACTTAGAATACAACCGAGCAAAGAAAAAGATGCTATGACAGGTTCATATAAGACCTGACAACGCTGGGGAATAATCAAGGAGAAAACTCTTCAGAACAGGTTCATGTATGACTTGACACCGGAATAAGGGTTCAATGACAGGTTCGTACATGACCTGAATGGTATTGAACAAAGAATCTTCAGAGCAGGTTCAAGCATGACCGGACCCCGGAATAAAAAGGTTCAATGACAGGTTCATATAAGACCCGAATAGGATTGAACAAAGAATCTTCAGAGTAGGTTCAAGCATGACCGGACCCCGGAATAAAAAGGTTCAATGACAGGTTCGTATAAGACCTGAATAGGATTGAACAAAGAATCTTCAGAGTAGGTTCAAGCATGACCGGACCCCGGAATAAAAAGGTTCAATGACAGGTTCGTATAAGACCTGAATAGGATTGAACAAAGAAAGGAAAAACTCTTCAGAGCAGGTTCAAGGATGGCCTGACCCCGGAATAAAAAGGTTCAATGACAGGTTCGTATAAGACCTGAATAGGATTGAACAAAGAATCTTCAGAGTAGGTTCAAGCATGAACGGACCCCGGAATAAAATGGTTCAATGACAGGTTCGTATAAGACCTGAATAGGATTGAACAAAGAATCTTCAGAGTAGGTTCAAGCATGACCGGACCCCGGAATAAAAAGGTTCAATGACAGGTTCATATAAGACCTGAATAGGATTGAACAAAGAATCTTCAGAGCAGGTTCAAGGATGACCTGACCCCGGAATAAAAAGGTTCAATGACAGGTTCGTACATGACCTGAATAGGATTGAACAAAGAATCTTCAGAGCAGGTTCAAGGATGACCTGACCCCGGAATAAAAAGGTTCAATGACAGGTTCGTACATGACCTGAATAGGATTGAACAAAGAATCTTCAGAGCAGGTTCAAGGATGACCTGACCCCGGAATAAAAAGGTTCAATGACAGGTTCGTACATGACCTGAATAGGATTGAACAAAGAATCTTCAGAGTAGGTTCAAGGATGGCCTGACCCCGGAATAACAACAATTGGACTCTGACCGTAAGCAATGGACTACAACCAGCTTTTAACGGATTTTGCCAACAACAATTGGACTTTGAAATGAGTTCTAGTAACAACTGAGCTTGGAATAATGCCTAGCAACAACTGATTTTTAGGAGACACCAATGAGTCTTGAAACAATTCCAGGGAATGACATAGGGGTTCTGGAATTTCGTCAGAATAAAAGTGACATGTCTGGGAATTCATCAGAGAGTAAAAGAAACAAATTCTGGAAATGCATCAGAATTACAAGTGATATTCCGGAAATACAACAGAATATAGACACATCTGGTAATATATCAAGGAAATTCTGGAAATACATCAGAATATAGACACATCAGGTAACACCTCAGATAGATGGTGAAACATCTGGAAATACATCAGACAAGTTGTGGAAATACATCAATAAACCAAGGAGTAATCCGGAAATTCATCGGATAATCCAAAAAGAAAATGAACCTTAATGGAAAACTTTCTAATAGGTGTCAACTGGGTTGGATTTGAAAATGACTGCAAAAACCGGATGATGGTTTAAGGGCACCAAAGACAAATTGGAATTAGAGGTCAAAGGATATAGGATCAACAACAAGACCTGGGTCAATGCAAAATGAGCACGAAGTACATTTCGGCCATGCATGATTTGTATTCTTTTATGCATGATATATGAATGATCATGCTATGAGAATGCTGACACCGGGCAGACTGGGAGTTTGTAAAGGCTTTTTATGGAAGCTCATGATTTCTCAACACCGAGAACTTAACCAAATATTTGTGATAGATGTTGTCAAAGGAGAATTCTATCCAGCTTGATAGCCACAACTTAGCCAATGGATTCTTTTGGAGGATCAATGAATCGTGCTAGCATAATTTTCAGGCACTCGTCTTAAACTCGATAGTTGTTGACGTATGGCAGAATTTGTTTGAGCAGTTTGAAAGCACGAAGAAAGAGGTTCTGCCCCTCTGTGGCTCATCTTGCCCCAGTTTGTTGGGTCTTTGGAAATGTTCACCTTGAAAGTGAGTTTGGAAACAACTTTCCATGAGACTACCTCGAGACGACCTGCCCCAAGCGTTTGTAACTTGCAGCGGTCCGAACTTGACTAACCAAATGCTGGAATGGTAGACTCTTGATTGATTGTCCTTTGGATAGCTGGACTCATTGAGCTCCGAGGTGGCTTGCCCCGGTCTAAGTCTTGAAGCAAATTACTCTTGGCTAACTGAACCTTGGAGTGACTGGACTTACTGAGCTCTGAGGTGGCTTGCCCCGGTCTGACTCTTGAAGCAGATTACTCTTGGCTAGATGAACCATGGGTGACTAGCTCGAATTAACTGATGCTCAAAGTGATTTGCCCTTGACTAGACTTCTTTCACTCCATCAAGTTCTTCAACTGTATATTGAATTTCTTTGATGCTAAGTGTTGACTTGCAAATAAGATTGTTCATTCAAAAATGGTAATCTTAATGCAATGCTTATGCAAAAATTTGAACTCAAAGTTTATTGATATGAATGGGTGAAATACAGTGAACGAGTCATCGATAAGAACACAATGGTGACCAAGTCATTCACAGTATGCAAGTTGGTGCTATCAAATGATTAACAAAAATCGTTTGGAGTCAAGTTAACACAACCTTGTTATAGTATGCTTTCAAAATAAACCCTGCCTCAATTAGGTCTTTTAAGGGTTGTAACGTGGTCTGGTTCGCGGTTTCTTGAAACAAAAGGATATAAGGCTCAAAATTTGTTTTTACCCACCCCTTCTTCTTGATGATCTCCAGATCCTATGTTCAGTTAATTCAATACATGCATTCGACTTCGAAGGTTCGAAGGTGTGATGAGGATTCAAGACGAATTTTCTTGAAATGGCAGTCACCTTATTTTATTTTTTTTGTTGAGGATTTTGGTGACCTCTTTTGATTGATTTTCTTTATCCCTAATTTTGCCTGGACCGCTTCTCTGAAGCTTTTGGCCCATCGGGATGCCCTAACTTTTGCCTAAGTCATTTTGTGGTATTTGACTTAGCGGGCTTTTTTCTATTTTTAAAGGTGTTGACTGCCACATTATTGGTGGATGAGGATCAACCAACACTAATTTTAGCTTTTCTTAACTTCTTCGACACTTCAACGTGTGCGCGAAGGATAACATGTGGTTGAACCTAATTGGAGGGTGTACATATGGACGATTTTTTTTTGAAAGATCGACTGCATGATCAAACTATCTGAACATAACTACCCTACCCCAGGTTAAGATTAAGGGTTTTAGATCCAAAATAAACACCAACTTCTAGGCTCAAAGTGGTTGACTAGGGATTAACTCCTTATCTCTTCAGTGTTTGGGGATTTGAAACAATGCCTTACATCATCGGCAAGGTTTTCTTCAAAAGCATACCACAACAATTTCAGGTGTTTCGTTTTCATCATCCTCCCTCCAATCTTTGTTAACACAACAGTTTGATAAACAAAAGTGAATGAGAGGAGTATTTTTGTTTTTTAACATAAATGAAAAACGAGTGAATACGAATGGATCAATTCAAAAGATGCATAAACATTTCATTAATCTTACCAACTCAAATAAAACAACAATGTTTAAAAGCAAATAACAACCAACATGCAAAGAAACTACAAAAGAAGTGTTGAAACAACCAAAAGATTGCCAGCTTTAGGGAATTGACTTCTTCAATCTTGATCCATTAACTTAGGGGAACACCCTTTGAGATCTTCGCGCTTATCCGGTCGATGGGTTAACATTTACCACCAAGCTTCCTTCTTGAAAGGCTATGTACCTGTTGTCAATCAGTTGCTGTACTTTGGCTTTGAAAGCGTCACAGTCTTCAGTTGAGTGCCCTTCTGATCCGGCATGATATCCACATTTCTTAGTTGGGTTATACCCGGGTGGGTAAGGTTGTGGAACCGGTTTAAGAGACTTGGGAACCACCAACGAGTTTTGAATCAGAGGTTGTAGGAGTTGGCTGTATGTCATGAAGACCGGATGTTGAGGATCATTTTTCCTTTCCAAGTTACCTTGAGGCCTTTGCTGATTGTGATACCTCGGGCCTTGGGCTTGTTGATTTGGATGAGGGGTAAACCAGGATTGTTGGCAATGAAGACCAGAAGGTGGGGGTTGCTGGTACAACACTTTGGGCATTGCTAACTGCTCATTTTCAGCCACTTGAAAGTTGGGATCAACAAGCTTTTTGACATTGGCAGGATGATCTTCAAATTCTTTTCCTTCAGTCTCATCGTTGTACGCATGTCTCTTGGATTCACTACTCACTTCTCCTTTTCTTTCATTGGTTAGGGTCGCGACATTGGAAATCCAAGACGGTATCTCAATGCTCTTACCAGGAAACAATGATAGCTCACTAGCCATATCCCTGACATCTTCCTTGTGGTACAAAACCTTGAGGGGTATCAAGGGTCCTTTCCCTTTATCATTACTTGGCCCAGAGATCAAGGTATATGTACTTGAGACTTCCTCCTTGAGTGTTGGTGACCTTATGTCAATCAATCTTTGCAGCTTGAGCTTAAAACTCACGCATTCCTCGATGGAGTGCCCCATTGTTCCAGTATGGTATTCACACTTGATCTTCGGGTGATCTTCTTCAAAGACTAAGCTCTTCTTGTTAATCAGTCCTCGTACCAAATATTTTAGCGCACAGCAAGAATCTAGGTCATGTCCCAATGCCCCTTTATGGAATTCACATGTTGCATTTGGATTGTACCATGGCAGGTATGGTGACACAGGTGTGAGAGCTCGAGGGGTTACCAAAGTATTCTGGATCAGTAGCGGGTAAAGCTTGCTATATGGTACCGGAATCGAGTCATTGTGATCCTTGTTCCTCTTGTTCTGATTCTGATTTTTATTCTGAACCTGGCTTTGGTGACTTTGAGGAGGAATAGCCAGAGGATGTTGCTGATGACGTCTTGAGGGAGGTCCATATACTGGTAAATGAGGAGTTGCCACATAGAACTTCCCTTGACTTGAGGTAACACCGGATGGATGCGGGGTTGTAGCTCTCTTTGTTGCAGCAGTGTATATTGGGTGACCCTCTTTTCTCAACAAGACTTGCAGGGTTTCCAAGACCCATCTCATTTGGCTCTTCAAAAGATTAAGTTCCCCCTTCAGCGCTTCTTGGCTTTTCCTTAGCTCGTCCATCATCCCCTGAGACATGGTTCTTTGTTCTAAACGCGTGTTGAGAATCACTTTGCTTCACGGACAAAAGATGGATGAGTTTTTTTTGGTATTTTGTCTAGAGAATGACATGCATTATGATGCGATGCAAATGCAATGGAATGCGAATGAATGCAATGCAAGCCATGCACATTTGTTTTTTCTTTTCATACACGGGTTCAAAAGTCTGAGGTACTGATGAATCTGATTGTTTTCCAAGAATAGGTTCTCACCGGGTAAGATCTAAGGTTTTTTGAAAAAGTTCCTAGAGTCATGGATCCATTAGACTGTTTGCTACCTGCGGCAACTTACTTGCCGGGCATCAACTCCATCTAAAGAATCTACTCTAGGTGAGGTTCTCGTATCGATCTAACGAGAAATACATCTCGCAGACCCACACTACGCAACCATCTTTCCTAGTGGGATAAAGAACTACGGTTCTACAAATGGTTCTCAGAGTCATGGATCCTAAAGAAAATATCGAAGCTTACGGCAACTTACTTGCCGAGCGACAACATCCTCTCAAGAATCTACTCTAAGTGAGGTTCTCGTACCGACCCAACGAGAAATACATCTCGCGGACCCGCACTACTCAACCTCGTCCTATCTTATGTTTTTACTCGAGACTCGGGTAAAAAGTCTTTCCCACAAGGTTTGCAATCAGAGTATCCAAGTACCAATAATCACAATAGAACCAATATACAACAGATATCAATATAACAATAAAGATATTAAAAGCAATAAATAAGGGAAAAGCCATAAATTTAAACAAACAAAGGCACACAAACGTCCTAACTAGGCTTGACTCGCTTAGGGATGTTCCTTGTCCCCAGCAGAGTCGCCATCTGTCGCACCTCGAAAAAATGGGGATACGACTTCAAAGCGAAGCGCGATCGCACGCTCGCAATGATGGACTGAACAGAGTCGCCACCGAACTTTATTTATTCCTAAAAAGGAAAGGGGAAATATCGATAAAACCCAAGACAAAAGAAAGGATAAGATATGGTCATCGCAACCAATATCAGGGTTCGGGAGTCGATTACGCGAGGGGAAGGTATTAGCACCCCTCACGTCCGTTGTACTCAACGGGAACCATTAGGTCAGTTGTGTGCGTTAGTGTTAGTTGAAATATTAGGCTTTTCGAATTATTAGGTGGGAAAGAAAGAAAGGGAGAGAAGAAAATGTTTTTGGATTTTTTAACGAAGGACTAAACCTAAGTTTTTTATTAGTGGGCCTGACAAGATTTATAAATCCTGCTCCTACGTATCTCAAAAGAGAAATCAAGGCTTACGTAGTTCTGGGTAGAAAAATGTTTGTTTGTTGGTCGATTTTAGCGAAAGCTATATTGTATTAATCGACGAAAACATTGTTTTACCCAAAACAGATGAGGAGTGGACGCATACCACACATCGAACGGATTTATAGATCTACATTCGGAAAAGCGTCGTTTATCTCTACTCAACAATCGTGGCCGAAACATTGTTTTGTATCACTTAAGACAATATATCTTTCATTTATGAAAAAGGTTTTTGATTAGTCGCACGGCGGCGAGAAAAAAAGTTTGATTGGTTGGATGTATTTTGAGTGATGGCGAGAACTTGGATGAGCGAGATATACATCTCGAATCCTAGCCTCAGGAGGGCACGGTATACACCATGTTCCATTTCCATCTTTATTGAAGAAGTATTAAGGTAGGAATTAGGTATTTTGAAGTTTGAAAGACGAGTACTTGTGACCTACAAGCTCTTACAGCTTGGGTCTAATACTCGGGACTACGTCTGGACATTCCACCCAGGCAGTCTGTTTCTTTCCAAAATTGCTAAGAAAATGATTCGAATATTTATGAATGTTTTTTGGAGGGAAGACGAATATTTATGGCTTGCAAGCTCTTACAGCTTGAGCCTAATATTCGGGATTACGACTGGATATTACATCCAGGTAATCTTTTTCTTCCACGCTTTACTTAGAAGGTGATTTGAGGTATTTAAGGATATTTTGGCGAGAAGACGAATATTTATGACTTGCAAGCTCTTACAGCTTGAGCCTAATATTCGGGATTACGACTGGACATTCCATCCAGGTAACCTTTTTCTTCCAATTTAGAAAAGGGTTTGAACATTATGTTTGATTTGTGAAATGATCTTGAAACGATTCACATTTATTTTTGGAATGTATTTTGAAATTGAGGAAAGTTGAAATCGATTTTAAATCTCCTAAATCGCAATGCAATGGAGTCGATGCAATAATTAACTTAATAATCTAACTGAGCGATAAAAAACAGAAATCTATTAATCAATTAAGCTATAATTAAATAAATCAAAATAATGAGCAAATAATTAGTTACTAATAAAAATTTAAAAGAATAAAAATGTGTGTATATTGACATGTGGGTGTAAGTTAGTAAAAGAAGCTTGAAAAGGCCCAAGGCCCACATCCGATAAAAAACCTAATCTATATATAAAAATTAAATAAATAAATAAAATTACAAAAGAAAAAATAGAAAGAGAGAGGGAAGACGGTGCTTCCTTAAAGCAGAATGGGGGATTTTAAATTTCAAAATCCTCCACTTGTATTGAGACACGTGACCATGGGATAAAGACAAAACAACAACCCACTCTTGTCTTCCTCTACTTCAACGTGAGAAAAATGCAAAAACCTGTATCCTCTTTTCTCCTAACACACCAATAATAACAACAACTATTAAATACTGAAAAATGAAAGATGTTACCGAATCCGCGGTTGCTTCCAAAGATCTGAATTCATAGCTGCTTGTTTTTTGGTTGCATGGTTGTCGTTGCGTCTCGCAGTGGGTGGCGACATGTTTCCGGCGGAAAACCAATCGGTTCTATGGTGGCGGGAGGTGTCAAGGTGCGGCGGTCAATGGTTTATGTGTGATTTCAACCGGTGGTTGTGAGCGGTTCGGAGGTTGACGAAGGGTCAGGCGACGGAGGCAGATCCGGTGCTGGATTGGTGAAGGACGGAGGATGACGGTAAGGCTGGCGGCGAAATCCACGGTGGGGATGTTTGTAATTTAGAGTGAAGGTTTGTTTGAAAGAAGGTTATGACAATTAAGCGGTGGCCGACGAAACGACCTTGACAGCGAGGTGATTGTTTTGTGATGAAGGCGGTAGATCTGGCGGTGGAGGTGGCTGTTGCCGATGGATTAAGCTTGATTAGAAAACTGTTGTTGTTTCGCAAGCTGAAGTGTTGGCCATGCAGATGAAGACAGACCTAATGCCACTGTGTTTGCGTTTCTCATTCCATCAACACCATTAGTATCACCAAAATTTCTTCCTCTGTTTTGTGTTATATGATTGGGCTGTTGATTTACAACTCCACATTGATTCCGCACACCTCTCCACATTAAGTTCTGTTTGTTTTGAACATAAAAGATGAATAAGGTTTTGAGGTTCATCTTCTTGCATAGCAGTAGTAGGTTCTGATGAGGTTGTTGTGTTTCGGCAATGAATGTTGGCGGCGTGGTGTTTGTATTAGAGGCAGCCGAAGGTTTGTTTGATTTGGTTGCCAACAAGGTGATAGTTTCACTGACGGTGTATGGTTATGAGTTGGAAGAGTGATGCAAGTTGTAGGCATATGGATTTCACAGAAGAGAGAAAAAAAAAAAAAAAAAAGTGGTTTGTGTGTTGATGCGTGAGTGGGATGGATGAATCGGATTTGTATTCCGATTGGAAGTTGGTTGGTTGCCTCTCGAATTTAGGTTTTTTTTCTTCTCTCCAAATCATGGCCGCCCTCACTGTATCCTTTCTCTTCTATTTATGCTCTAGATTAGGGTTTCAAATGATGCTCAGAAGTTCGAAAGGAGAAAGTTCCAGGATTGCTTTTTGATGCTCAGAGATGATTGCCCTGTTTGATCATTGGACTCGGAAAGGTAATCAGAACATATGCTTTTCCTTCTGGCTTTTGTCTTAATCCCAAATTGGGAAATTTCTGGAATCTTTACTGCCTTGGCTAATTGTATGTTTTTTTTTACTGCAGTGATATTTGGAGCTTGGTTTGATTGCAATATCTGAAAGCTGATTCCGAATACATGCCATTTCACTTGCCCTTTGTGCACAACATTCATGTGTAATTTGGGAACTTGGTATGTCACGCGCATTCAATTTTCTCTTGTGTGTTCTATTGGCGTAATGATTTAAGAAGTTTGAATGAATTGTGTTGTTTCGATTGAATGTATTGCAGGTTTTGGAACAAGCTGGCACAGTTTGCTAAAATGGATGCAGGGGAATGTTGGGCAAGAATCATGGCTATGTAGCTTCAGGGTTTTGCTTTGACTGATTATGGTAGGTTGCAACTTGAGTGGAATTGGGCTTCACATGAATTTGCCTTGACCGTCATTTGTTGCTGTTGAATTTCGAATGTCGTCTGGATTTGGCTTAGCTTAGCATAGTTTTCACTGAGTTTTGGATTTTTAGCTTGCACTGCCGTGTGAAGCCTTGGCTGTTGCGACTTAAGTTGTTCTTGTGCTGATTGTTTCTTGGTCATGGATTGAGTGGTGGTTCATGAATCAATGTTCTTGAGTCCTGAATTCCTTATTGTTTCGAAAATTTGGATGTCCGAAACTCTTGGGAAATTTATTGAATGGCTTTTTCTGGATATGTTTTATTGCAGGTTTTGAAATGTATTGGATGGCTTAGGATTCGTCTATTGGTGCCAACACAAGTTGAGCACATGCTCCAATTGAATTTTCATCAATTCCACGACACAGCTGTAACAGATACATATCACGGGCCAATGCGACATGATTTTGAATGGTTTGGGGTAGAAGCTGCCGATGAGGATCAGGTACATCTCTGTTGCTTAATTTTAATGCGTTTTGCTTAATTGGTCTCGTTCTGTGTACTGATCTGCTGGCCTGATGTAGGTTAGCACTCTTGGTATGAAATCGTGGTGTTAATAAAGCCCGCAGGCAAAGGCAGTCTAGTACCGGCTTATGCGCATCCAGTAGGCATGTAAACAAGAACAGAGTGATCAGCAGCTAAACAAACTCACCCATGTTGCGAAGCCTTCATTCAGCCATAAATGGGCCCACAGCTCCATTGTAACAAAATTGCCAAACCATTGATGTGTTAGTTCATGAGCTACAACAATTACAACCCTCTGTTTGTTAGCAGCAGCAGAATGTTGATCATCATAGAGCAAAGCAACCTCCCGGTATGTAACCAAACCATAATTCTTCCATGGCTCCGGCAGCAAAGATCAGGAATTGCAACCACATCCAATTTTGGCAAGGTGTAAGGAGTGTCGAAGTAACCCTTGTATAGTCCCAAAGTTTTCACAGCAACATCAAGTTCAAATTTCCCTTGGTTTGCCTTGCCGAGTAACAATTGGATTACTTTGGGATTTTGGTCTGTTTATGGTGCTCAATGCTCTCACATCACGGCTTATACGGTACGAGACCCCATGGACCAAACTTCTTTCTTTGGTTAGTATCTGTTTCTTATCACTTGTCCTTAACCCCGCCTTTCTCGTTTAATGCCGAGTTGGTGAGCTTATGAATAATTGTTGCATCTGATGTTTGTGGTCCAGGGGTTAATGGATAACAAACTGCGAATGCACACTTAACAAACGGCAGCAAGTTGCAGTAGAGAAGAAACAGCCATAAGCTGCAGTGAATCTTAAGGCATCCAAAGCTTCTAACGAGAACCGAAATCAAAGCTGTTGCCGAGACAAACTGCAAAAGCTGTCAATGGAAAATAGAAGCAGCAACAACCAAATGACACGTCACAGAGTTGCTACAAAACCGCATACCACCAAACTCCATTCAGCGGAAAACACGTGCAAGCTTCAACGACAACATCAGCATTGCAATTCAAACACAACCGTCGAATTTTCAACCCAGTTACTCCTTTGCTTATGTCTTGCGTATTTGGCAACCAAGCATTTAGTAGCACATAAAGAAAAGAAATGTTTTGATCGTGTCCAAGATTTGAAATTGTGTTCACGTTGCAATTTTGAATATATTGAAGAAACTTGCAGTTCAATATGATTGGTGTGGCCACAGTTACAGTTGCAGTCAATAGCAGTTTGTTTTATACGTCACATACCATATTACCAATGCAACCCTAAAGTAATCAATCATGTTCTTGGGTTGTGTAGTATTCATGTGAATAATAAGAAATATGAAAGTTTTTTCATGCTTGTTGTCTAGATAAATCTCATGGGCTTCATGCTCTTTTAGCTCATACAAAATATAGTAGTGCTTTTGAACTAATCCAAACAAATCTATTTGGGGGGGAGGGGTTTCACTTGCTCCATCTAGAGGTGAATACACTTATTATGTCTCCTTTGTTGACGCTCATACAAGGTACGCTTGGATATACATGCCGAAGCAGAAAAGTGATGCTCTTAATGCACTTGGCATAATGCACAGACTCACACGTCCACACCCATCAGAATGGTACTTCGAAATGAAGCATAGACAAATTATGAAAATGGGATTGGCCTTCACCGTTATTTTCCTTACATAACAAGCAACTAGAGTACAAGACACTGAAAGTGTCTAGTCGATCATGCTACCCTCACTTGAGGCCATACAATCAACATGAACTAGATTTCGGAAGCACCAAATGTGTTTATCTGGGAGTATCTCCACTACACGAGGGTCAAAAACGCTTGGACAAAGATGGATGTGGATTTTGGGTATAGTTTGGAACAAAAATGGATTTAAAAAAAAATGGGTTATTGGATATTTGATTATAAAAATGGATATGGATTTTTAGGAATAATCCAATATTAGTTTGAATATCAATTTAATTAATAATAACAAATCAGCAAAAACCAAATTAAAAACAAATTAATCTATAATTCATTTAAAATTACTTGGATATCAACTCTAACATTCATTTGGAAATTAAAATCGATTAGAGTTTTAATCATTAGTAAAAATAAACAATTAAGATTAAATTGACGATTGGAATTAAACTTAATTTGGAATTAAAATCAAATTAAAAATAAAAAAGAGTCAAGATATTAAAATCCATTTTATAATCAAAAGCACCATGATCAAAACAGCCTAGACAATGACCAATGTGTAACAAAAATATGGATTTGGGAATGGATGTATGCAAATGAATTTCAGGCCAAGTGCCAATCAAAAATAAAAAAATTCAGGGTCAAAATCGGGGTATGACACTACTGTATCTAGAACAAAACTAGTTATGGATGCTAAAGACTCTGGTTTTGTACTCACTCCCTTGGTGTCGAAGACTGTGCAAGAGTTGAAGAATGAGAATCAATTGGTTAGATCTCGCCTGGACAAGCAAGATGAAATTTTCAAGAAACAGGCTGAAACAAACACCAAGATTGAAGGAATGCTTCATGCCATCTTTTAAAAAACTTATTATTTTCATGTTTTTTTTTCGTTCAAGTTTTTCTGTATATTTATCTTTATCTACTTTAATGAAATGAAATTTGTTTTGTGTTATTACTTTGTCTCTATCTTTCTGCATTTTCTTTTTGATTGATGACAAAGGGAGAGAATAGTGGATATGGTTTTGATACTTATCTCCTTTATGAATCCCAAACATTGATTACGATAATTCAATATGTTCTTAATCTAGAATCTGGGAACTTTTATTAAGTTCACCATTATTGTTAATTTTTTTAATCAAACTAACCAGGTTATTCAGAACTTCTTGATCATAAGGCATCAACCAGACATATATGGTCTTTCTAACTAAGATTTGATCCAAGTAAGTTTCCAACCATACTTTACAAGAAATTGATAATTTCTAATCAAGTTCCGATATAAGTTCGATCAAGACTTTGACAATATAACTCTTCTGATAACCTGGCATTATGATATTTGAAATAAAAAAAAAGATATGAAGATATGCTAACCAGGTTTCCCCGTTCAGGGAAGTTATTTCTTTCATGTTGATTGAGATATTTTATGTTTTAAGATTATTTTAAATCTTAAATTAAGAGGGAGCTAGCAAACCTAACTCTGAAGTTCTAGATTAAAAAATATTTTTAATAGTATAATTTTAGGGGGGGGGGGGCTTACAAACCTCACTTTGATATTTTTATTTGATTAAACCAAGTAAAAAAAATCATCAAAATTTATGGTTTTGTCATCATCAAAAAGGGGAAGATTGTAAGAATAAGATTTGGTTATGCATCTAGTCTTATATTTTGATGATAACAACTCATAGACTCTTAGAGAATAATTTTGTACCCTAATCAATTTGTTTAGTATACAGATACTAGATTCAAGTTCTGACTCTAAATGAATGACATGTGATGTCATCAGATTCTGAACCTAGTGCACTCTGACTATGAGATATGTGGTTTACAAGATAATCAAGCTCTGGATTTTGTACTTCAACGCTTCTGACTCTACGCTCATCTAAAGCTTTGCTACTTTGTTTCTTCTGACGCTGATATGCTCTGAAGCCCTATGCTCTCAACAACTCTGAACTGTGTCACCAGACTCTGAAGATCAGGTTCTGACGAACTGTAGAAAGACTCTAAAGACCAAGTTTTTGAAGTTTCTCTCAACCAGATTCTTACTTTTTTCTTATGTATGCTTCATAACCTAACTATCAAAAGTCTATGAGTATTGAAGATAATATCAAAAGTTTTTACGTAAGGAAAATAGTACACAGTACAAGATCAAATATTGCTTCCACTACACTGATTTTGTGGGCTAAGGATTGTACTATTTCACCATTTTGCCTCCCATTTTCACAAGTCGTTCTGCAAGGATACAACTGCATTTTGGTATTCCAACTCTACCCTCCAACAAATCTTTTCATTGCCTATATAAAGGAGACTTGGAAGAATGAAACACGGATACATATTCTAAGAGATTATTATTACATGAACGGTGCACTTTGTGAAATATTTTAAGAGAAAAGAAAACACACACTATAACTTTTGTTCATACTCTTCATACAATATATTTTGTGTGAAAAACTTGTATTCATTTGTGTATTCTGCTTTCGTAGAAGAATTTTGTAAACATGCCTTTGTATCTCAATCCGTTTGATTGTATTTTCCTTGAGTGACTAGGGTTTAGTCAGAATACTCAAGACATTGAATGCAGGTCTTTATGTTGTAATCAGTGGGGTTATAGTGGATTAAGTCCTTATTGATAAGGAGAAATCACCTTAGAGGGTGGACTGAAGGTAACTTAGTTAACAGTAAACCAGGATAAAAATATTATTTTTATTATTTTTGTTCTTTATTTTCTGCTTGCTGTGTTGGATTGAAAAAGTTTTCATTTTTAGAAACCCAATTCAAACCCCCCATTTCTTGTGTTTCTCGTCACCTTCAGATTTGTCATCATCAAAAAGTGGGAGATGGTTAGGACAAGGTTTGTTCTACATAGGGGTGGCAAAACGGGCTCGGCCCGCTGGGCATGCCCGTTTTGCCCGCACTGTAATGCAGGACGGGCCAAGGATTTAGGCCCACACCCTCTAATGTGTCCACCCCGCCCCGCCCTGTTTTTTTCGCGGGCTTTTGCTGGCACGTGCATTTACATAATTTTTTGCATTTTTAGGCTTAAAGAGTGCAGTGCCCGCAGGCTTTCCCCACCCCCCCTAACTTTTTTGCGGGGTGGGCCTAAGTTTTAGGCTCACATCCTCAACTATGACTGCCCCACCCCGCCACATTTTTTTGCGGGCTTTTGCGGGGCGGGCATGCCCGTTTGCCACCCCTAGTTATACAATTATCCTTGAGTTTTTGTGATAACAAAGTGTAGAGAACCATTTTGTACTCTAACAATTTTGCTGAGTGTAAAGAAAATAGAAAACAGATTTGGATTTTGAA
This sequence comes from Lathyrus oleraceus, assembly GCF_024323335.1. Taxonomy (NCBI): domain Eukaryota; kingdom Viridiplantae; phylum Streptophyta; class Magnoliopsida; order Fabales; family Fabaceae; genus Lathyrus; species Lathyrus oleraceus. Next base: position 59,657,648 of record NC_066584.1, read on the forward strand.
GACATTCAAACTATGAACCAAAGGATACAATTAAAAGAATTTTTACAAACAAGTCAACTATGATGTGTAAAATCAACTCTAATTTGTCAAGTCAATGCTTCTAAACAGAAACCATCCAGATAGACTCTGATAAATATTATGACTACAAGTTGTTGGATGTCTCAGAACTCTGATCTCCAAGACTCTGAAGTCTCACCAAGTTCTGAAGATAGACTCTGAACTCTACTAAAGCTTCATCAACTTGAATAAGAAGCATCTGACTAGAAGGAAAAAGCCAAAGTTCAACGACTGATTGATGTGACAAGGGTACAAAAGCAAATTTACTTTCTACATAAAGTACTTAAAAGAAGAAGGGTACTATTATGTGTTATGTTTCTTTGTTGTATATGTGGTTTATATCTCACATGTCCAACAAGGGTCGTTTTGCCAAGAACAAAGGCAATCTTAAGTGGTCTAAGAGGATCATGTCTCTAATAGCTGAAGATATTCTATGGTACTCTAGAGCTTATTATGATGTCAAGGTCATTCTTAATTGTGGTAATTTCCCTAATGTACCCGTCATAGGTACAAAGGGTGTAATTAACTACAATTAGAGGTTGGCATTATGTCAGTTGGGTTACCCGTTGTTATACAAGCCATATGTAGGAGTTTGTTTTGTATGAAAGGGTTTACAATCTGGAGTTGCTAAAGTAGATCGCCAGAGGTTGGAGGGAGGTTCATCTTCAAGGAAGGGCTGAGTTAGGGAAAAGGAATTGCATTACCAAGGAAGCTTATACGTAGTGGGTCAAGGATAAGGTTGAAGAAATTTTGTTGTCATTTTCGTCTGAGCCATCTATGAACATCCAACAGCCTATACTTACAGTTGTTCCTACCTACGAGGTTAGGAAACTCAAGGAGACTTTCAAGAGCTTAGAGAAAGAGAATACTGATCTCTAGTCTAATCTTGGTAGGCTTACAAAGGAGGAGGAAGACTTGGAGCTTAACCTCAACCAGAAGAGAGCAATGACACTCCCAACATTGGAGGAAGTCCAATAGGAGCAGACCAAGAGGAGGAAAGTAGGTGAAGCCTTAAAGGGGATGTTGACAACCTATTTGCCAAGAAGAAATAGCTCGCAGACGCATAGTATCAAACATGTAAGATGGAAATCAGTTGCCAACATCGGCTTAAGAAACTTTGAGAAAAGTTAGAGAGTTGCAAAAAGGAGTTGAAAGAAGAAAGAATATGTACTAAGCAGTTGGAGGTTTCTTTATTTCAACGCCAAATAGAAATTGACAAACGGTTTAAGGAGATTCGAGGGTTGAAAGATCAAGCGTACAAAAGTAAAAAATATACCGATCAACTTCAGTAAGAGGCTAAGCATAGGAAATGAATAGTCATTATCTACAAGTTTTCTTGGATCAGAATGAGTTGTTGCTGCAATACCTTTTAAGTAAACTAATTCAGGTTATACTTTTAGGATGCACAGTGCTGGTTGACTAGGATATAGTGGTTGCATAAATACTTTGGGGGGTGGGGGTTCATTGTTATCATTGAGAAAACTTGTTGTAGCCCTTGGGGAAAAGTTATAATAATTGTACTCTTTATCTCATTATTATGAATATAAAAGGGTTCTTTTCATTATCAGTTTTATCTTATGCCTTTGCTTCATATCCTTTATGTTTACTTACGATAAATAAAAACTCAAGGATATCCTTGGAAAATCTTATTTGGAAAATATAATAATCAAAATATTTTTGCATAATATATCATTCATTCATATGCACTTTTCTATCCAAAAACAAAATGCTTACGCCCGTCTTCATCCTCTTCAGAAAGACGACGACTCGACATCGGTATAACACCAAAGCCAACAATTAAATAATCATGTTTGAATATGAACAAGAAAATGTTTTAACCAGAGAGGCCTTAGCTCAGCTATAAGGTCAGATGGGTATCATCCTGGAACATCTCCAAGCTCAGAGGGACAATGCTACTATTGTCAATCCAACCGATGCTACTGATGCAACTACTGCTGCTGACATCGCTCTTGTTATGGCGGATCTCGTTGACATTATTTTTAAAGCAGTTACGATAAGCCAATCTCTCTTTCAATCTGGCTTTAGTAGGTTTACAGCTGCCTACCCATGGGGAATGCCTCATAACTAGACTCCACAATTTGCTAGTGGGAATCCTTTTGTGTCGTACCAGCCATTCGATGTTTCCTCTTCCAATGGGAATTCTGCTGCCTTCCAATGACGGATGTAGAATCATTTATCTTCTCAAGGGGTTTAAACTAAAGAGATTCATCAGCCTGTTGTGAATGTTGAGGACCAAGATCCCGAGTTTCGCGTCCATATGATCAATTTCCAGATTCCTGCTCAACTAGCTCAGACGAATCCTTATGTGTCTGCTCCTATGGTTCAACCACTTCCGAACAATGTTGCACTCCAGTATGCTTATTTTGGGGCACCATTTGCTCATAATGTGCAACCTAGGGGAAGTTTTCTCAAGAGGGAACTGTAGGTGTTTAATTGGTTGCATTAGATGGTAAAACACTAGCTGGATTCTAATGTCTTGACTGATGTCATGACATGGTGTGTATGTGTGACTCCACTGTAGGTTAGAATATCTAACTGTACTCTGATGTCTTGACTGATGTCATGACACACTTGAGTAGTTACTGCAGGATTAGCTAATACAGGATTTATTGAATGTTAAACTGGATGTTGTGACATTCATCCCTGTCAGCAGATACTAAGGAATAGAACAGCTGGTGTTCTGTTAGAACTTAGTATTTATTTCCAGTCTGGTTATCAAGGAAATACCAGACCTGGCATAAGGCCTACTGTCTGAATGTCAAACTGGATGTTATGACATTCATCATTGACAGCATATACTGAACAATAGACAGAGTGGTGTTCTGCTATACTTCAGCATGTTTCTTAGTCTATTCTTCAAGAGGATAACAGAACTGACTTAAGGCCAAATGTGTAAATGTCAAATTGGATACTTTGACATTTATTAATGTAAGTTGTTACTGTAGTATGGTCATTTTGGTCATATACAGGTCAGCAAAATTGTACAGTCTGTTTTCTGGAAAAACAGACTTAGCATATGATCCTTGATGTCAAGCTGAATGTCGTGACATTCATCCCTGACAGCATATGTTATATTGTAGGTTGTTCAGTTTTCTGTTTCAGCTTTTTCTCAGGCTATTCTTCAGGGATTCAACTGCTGAGAGAAAATCCAGGAAATCAACAACCAAGCTACATTTAATGAACCTAACAAATAGCCTATTTGTTAGTAACCTAGATGTGGAATTTAGGGGAACTCGCGTGACCTTAAATTCAGGAGAATACAAGTGCAAAGGCCCAAGTACTGCAATATAAAAGGAAGTCGTTCCTTCATTCAGAACTGGGGATTTTGAGGCGTGAAGATTTAGTGTGTCCATCATACTTCACTGCTGTATTTTTGTGAGTCTTGTATTAGACATATCTTGTAAGCCAAGTCATTATCACGTAGATGATTGCTTTGGCATAGGGTGTTCATTGAGTTGTAAGTGTTGTGTCGCTCAAAGCTTTTAAGTGTGAGTGTTGTGTATCTTGATTAAAGTTGTTAAGCACAATCAAGAGTTGTTTGAAATGTGACTTCAAAATTGTCTTTAATATTGATTAAAGGTAGTAATCACTGAGGTGATTGAGGGGGAGTGAGTAGGAACTCTGATCTTAGAGTAAGATTGAAATTGCATTGGGTAGGGATTAAGTGAAGAGTTGTAAACGGGTGAGTTTAGCTTTGAATTAATACTACTGATAGTGGATTTCCTCCCTGGCTTGGTAGCCCCCAGATGTAGGTCATGTTGGACTGAACTGGGTAAACAATTACTTGTGTTATTTACTGCACTTACTTTTTAGTTCTGCATAATTCTTGTCTGCGCAGAATTGGATGTCATAACAACCCGTGTGACATCTAAAGTCTGATAACTAGAATTTCAATTGGCATCAGAGCAGGCACCCTGCCTGTTAATTTCTGGGTGAGATCTAGGGAAGTTACTTTCTAGTACCATGGACAAGGATATAGGACACTCAAATATACCACCCATGTTGGATGGCTCTAACTATGATGACTGGAAGCCTCGTATGATAGCCTTCTTAAAGTCTCTAGATAGTAAAGTCTGGAGAGCTGTCAACAAAGGATGGGAACATCCAACAAAGACAGGTGAAGATGGAGTCAGTGTGCAGATTCCTGAAGAAGAGTGGGACAAGGAGCAAGAGGCATTAGCTCTTGGAAATTCCAAGGCCTTGAATGCATTGTTCAATGGAATCAGTAAGAACATCTTTAGGCTGGTGCACCACTGTGAACTAGCTAAGGAAGTGTGGGATACCCTCAAGGTAACCCATGAAGGTACTTCCAAGGTGAAGATGTCCAAACTTCAGATGCTGACCACCAAGTTTGAAAATCTGAGGATGAAAGAGGATGAGACTATTCATGACTTTCACATGAATATTCTTGAGATTGCAAACACCTCTGGTGGACTAGGTGAGAAAATGGCTGAAGAGAAACTTGTAAGAAAGATTCTCAGGTCCTTGCCTAAGAGATTTGCTATGAAGGTCACAGCCATAGAGGAGGCGCAGGACATCTGCAATATGAAGGTGGATGAGCTAATTGGTTCTCTCCAAACCTTTGAAATGGGCTTGTGTGAGAATGCTGAAAAGAAGAACAAAAGTGTAGCTTTTGTATCTAATGTTGAAGAGGAGTCAGAAGCAGGATACACTGGAGGTGATGAAAGCATATCAGAAGCCTTAGCCATGCTTGGGAGACAGTTCAACAAGTTCGTGAAGAAGATTGATCAAAGAGGTAGACCTAATGTCAAGAACATCCTGTATGACATTAAGAAAAGATCAACCTCTGAAGAGAAGTTCAACCACGGCAAGGGAATCCAGTGTCATGGTTGTGAAGGGTATGGACACGTCAGAGCTGAATGCCCTACTTACCTCAAAATGCAAAATAAGGGGCTAGCTATCACATGGTCTGAAGGAGATTCTGAAAGTGAATCTGAAGGAGAATCTGCTAAACACGTCACTGCACTAACCAGTGTTTGTGCCACTGATGATGACTCAAGTGCAGATGAACTGACCTTTGATGAACTTGCTGCAGCTTATAAGAAGTTGTGTGTCACCAGTACAGAAGTACGTGTACAAGGAGAAAAGCAGAAGAAACTCATCAAGGAGCTGGAAGATGAGAGACTGAAGCATCTGACGGCCATAGAGGATCTAAATGGTGAGATAACCCTGCTGACCTCCAAGCTGAATCAGATGACTAAATCCATCAGAATGATGAATAAAGGAACTGACACCTTGGAAGAGATCCTAAAGGTAGGACAGAAGTCTGGAACCACATCTGGTTTAGGCTTTGGGAAAAGATCCTCAGCTGAACGCAAACGCCCAAAGGCTAAAGTTTAGAAATCCAAAGGGAAGTCACATCCAATGTCTCAACATCGGGGAACCAGGATGACTAATCATTAGAAGAGGAAATTCCAGAAATGGAAATGTCACCACTGTGGTAGGCTTGGGCATATAAAAGCCTTCTGCTACAGGCTTCATGGTTACCCGAACCAAGTCCCTCATGTCAGACCTAAGCATAAGACATTTAGGCACCATGTCTCCAGCAAGAAGCGACAATGGTATGCTAGGTTAGCCCACACAACTCTAAGAGCTTCTACCAAAGAAGAATGGTACTTTGACAGTGGATGCTCAAGACATATGACTGGTATGGAAAATCTATTGGCAGATATCCAACCTCACACTACCAGCTATGTGACCTTTGGTGATGGTGCTAAAGGAAAAATAAAAGGTGTGGGTAAGCTGGACTGCTCTGGAGTTCCAAAACTGGATAATGTGTTGTTAGTAAAAGGACTAACTGCAAACCTCATCAGCATAAGCCAGCTGTGTGATCAAGGGTTCTATGTTCAGTTTACTAAGGAGCTATGTATTGTGACGAATGGTGACAATCAGGAAGTTATGAGAGGATCTAGGTCCAAAGATAACTGCTATCTGTGGGAACCTAAAGTCTCAAACTTCTCCACAATATGCTCTTCAGTCAAGGAAGAACAGGAGGTGAAGCTGTGGCATAGACGCCTTGGACATCTCCACTTACGGGGAATGAAGAAGATCATATCCAAGGAAGCAGTCAGAGGAATTCCAAAGCTGCTTATTGATGAAGGAAGAGTCTGTGGAGAATGCCAGGTGGGCAAGCAAACCAAGATGTCACATCCGAAGCTGGGACATCCTACTACTTCCAGAGTTCTGGAACTGCTGCACATGGACTTAATGGGACCTATGCAGGTTGAAAGTCTGGGGGGAAAGAGATATGCATATGTGGTGGTTGATGACCATTCCAGATACACGTGGATAAGTTTCATCAGAGAGAAGTCAGATACATTTGATGTCTTCAAAGACCTGTGCATCAGACTCCAAAGGGAAAAGGGCAGCTGTGTTGTCCGAATTAGGAGTGATCATGGTACGGAATTCAAGAATTCTAAGTTTGATGAGTTTTGCTCGTCTGAAGGAATTAGTCATGAATTCTCTTCCCCTATAACTCCCCAGCAGAATGGGATAGTTGAAAGGAAAATAGAACTATCCAAGAATCTGCCAGAGCTATGATTCAGGCAAAGAAGCTCCCTATGCACTTTTGGGCTGAAGCTATGAATACTGCGTGTTATGTTCACAACAGAGTCACCTTGAGAAAAGGAACCTCCTCCACTCTGTATGAAATATGGAAAGGCAGAAAACCCACTATGAAGTACTTTCATATCTTTGGAAGTAAATGCTACATTCTCATAGATCGTGAACAGAGAAAGAAACTGGATCCCAAAAGTGATGAAGGTATATTTCTAGGATATTCCACTAACAGCAGGGCGTACAGAGTGTTCAACTACAGGACCAATGTTCTGATGGAATCCATAAATGTCATTGTGGATGATAAAGAGGAAGGAATCGATGTCATAGAGGATATTGCAACATTCCCTGACAGTTCAACAGACATTCCAGTCAAGTCTGATGAAGTACAGGAACCTCCTCCTGAATGTGAAGTAGATGCAACCACCAAAATGCCATCTATCAGAATTCAGAAAGACCACCCTAAGGATCTTATCATAGGGGATCCCAGTAGTGGTGTGACTACCAGGTCAAGGGGAATAAGCTCAAATTCCTGTTTTGTTTCCAAGGTTGAACCCAAGAATGTGAAAGAAGCCCTGACTGACGAATACTGGATCAATGCCATGCAAGAGGAACTTGAGCAGTTCAAAAGGAATGAAGTATGGGAGCTAGTTCCAAGACCTGAAGGGACCAACATCATTGGTACCAAGTGGATCTACAAAAACAAGTCTGATGAGAAAGGAGTAATTACTAGGAATAAAGCAAGACTAGTAGCTCAAGGATACACTCAAGTTGAAGGGGTTGATTTTGATGAGACGTTTGCTCCTGTGGCTAGGCTTGAGTCCATCAGATTGCTGTTAGGTATAGCATGCATTCTGAAGTTTAAACTGTTCCAAATGGATGTGAAGAGTGCATTCTTGAATGGCTACTTGAATGAAGAAGTCTATGTGGAACAACCTAAAGGGTTCTGTGATCCTAACCAACCTAAGCATGTATACAAGTTGAGGAAAGCCTTGTATGGGTTGAAGCAAGCACCTAGAGCATGGTATGAAAGGTTGACCGAATTTCTGACCTCAAATGGATACAGAAAAGGTGGAATAGATAAAACCTTGTTTGTGAAGGATGAAGACGGCAAAATCATGATTGCTCAAATCTATGTGGATGATATAGTCTTTGGTGGTATGTCAGAACAAATGGTAACACATTTTGTTCAACAAATGCAATCTGAGTTTGAAATGAGTCTGGTTGGGGAACTAACCTACTTTCTTGGAATGCAAGTCAACCAAATGGAGGACTCTATGTTTCTCTCCCAAAGCAAGTATGCCAAAAACATAGTTAAGAAGTTTGGTATGGATAATGCTAGGCACAAGAGGACTCCTGCTCCTACTCATCTGAAGTTAACCAAAGATGATGGAGGGCCTAGTGTTGATCAATGCTTGTATAGAAGCATGATAGGCAATCTATTATACCTAACTGCAAGTAGACCTGACATTTCTTATGCAGTTGGAGTGTGTGCTAGATACCAAGCAGAGCCTAAAGTGAGCCACTTGAATCAAGTCAAAAGGATTCTCAAGTACATCAATGGGACTTGTGACTATGGGATGTTGTACTCACATGGGTCTGAGCCTGTCCTATCTGGGTACTGTGATGCTGACTGGGCTGGGAGTGCTGATGACAGAAAAAGCACATCAGGAAGATGTTTCTTCTTGGGAGACAATCTCATATCTTGGTTCAGCAAGAAGCAGAATTGTGTATCTCTGTCCACTGCAGAGGCTGAATACATAGCTTCTGGAAGCAGTTGTTCCCAACTGGTTTGGATGAAACAGATGCTCACTGAGTACAATGTCACTCAAAATGTCATGACATTGTTCTGTGATAATCTCAGTGCCATCAATATTTCCAAGAATCCCATCCAACACAGCAGGATCAAGCATATTGACATTAGACATCACTTCATCAGAGATCTGGTGGAAGACAAGGTGATCACCTTGAAACATGTAGCCACGGAACTTCAACTGGCTGACATATTTACAAAGGCTCTGGATGCTACTCAGTTTGAAAACTTAAGGGGCAAACTGGGAATATGTCTCTCTGAGAACTTATAGCAACCACTGATGTTTGGGATGTATAGTTTAATATCTCTGCCTATTAAACAATTGGAACTATGCTCTGATTGGTCAACAGATCATAGCTATGCCACTTGCAACAAGTGTGGCAACAAGAGGGTAAGGAGACATCCTAACGTGAGAAGGCCTATGCACCTGCAGGAATTCAAGGATGTTGTTCATGCAGGAGTGGTTCTGGATGTCAGAAACAAAGTCATGGCATCTGATATGGTTGTACCTACAGTAAAGCAAAAGTGGGTGATTACTTGATCAAAGCTGTGAAGCAAGATCAAGTGGGTGCTAACTTGGTTGAAACTGTGAAGTAAAACCAAGTCTGTAATTCTGTCATTTTTTTTCTGTTTATGTTGTTGGCTTTGGCAACATTTTTGACAAAAAAGGGGAGTAACAGGGTGATACCCCAGACAACAGATTGGTCTGTTACAACAGACTTTCATGACAGATTCGAAACTTCACTCCCCTGCAGCTGATGTGTGTTGAAGTTTTTATTTAACTTCTGTACCTCTGTATGTGTGCTGCAATTAGAAGTTTTTATTTAACTTCTGTATGTGTGCTGTTATGTGAAGTTTTATTTAACTTCCATGTGTGTGAGTGTGCTGCCACTCTGAGTGTATTAGCTAGGTCTATTTCCTGCTAGATGAGTGATTCCGCTGCTATGAACTCTGTTATGGGGATCAAAGTGTTTTAGCCAAAAATTTGCCAAAGGGGGAGTTTGTAGGTGTTTAATTGGCTGCATTAGATGGTAAAACACTAGCTGGATTCTAATGTCTTGACTGATGTCATGACATGGTGTGTATGTGTGACTGCACTGTAGGTTAGAATATCTAACTGTACTCTGATGTCTTGACTGATGCCATGACACACTTGAGTAGTTACTGCAGGATTAGCTAATATAGGATTTATTGAATGTCAAACTGGATGTTGTGACATTCATCCCTGTCAGCAGATACTAAGGAATAGAACAGCTGGTGTTCTGTTAGAACTTAGTATTTATTTCCAGTCTGGTTATCAAGGAAATACCAGACCTGGCATAAGGCCTACTGTCTGAATGTTAAACTGGATGTTATGACATTCATCATTGACAGCATATACTGAACAATAGACAGAGTGGTGTTCTGTTATACTTCAGCATGTTTCTTAGTCTGTTCTTCAAGAGGATAACAGAACTGACTTAAGGCCAAATGTGTAAATGTCAAATTGGATACTTTGACATTTATTAATGTAAGCTGTTACTGTAGTATGGTCATTTTGGTCATATACAGGTCAGCAAAATTGTACAGTCTGTTTTCTGGAAAAACATACTTAGCATATGATCCTTGATGTCAAGCTGAATGTCGTGACATTCATCCCTGACAGCATATGCTATATTGTAGGTTGTTCAGTTTTCTGTTTCAGCTTTTTCTCAGGCTATTCTTCAGGGATTCAACTGCTGAGAGAAAATCCAGGAAATCAACAACCAAGCTACATTTAATGAACCTAACAAATAGCCTATTTGTTAGTAACCTAGATGTGGAATTTAGGGGAACTCGCGTGACCTTAAATTCAGGAGAATACAAGTGCAATGGCCCAAGTACTGCAATATAAAAGGAAGTCGTTCCTTCATTCAGAACTGGGGATTTTGAGGCGTGAAGATTTAGTGTGTCCATCATACTTCACTGCTGTATTTTTGTGAGTCTTGTATTAGACATATCTTGTAAGCCAAGTCATTATCACGTAGATGATTGCTTTGGCATAGGGTGTTCATTGAGTTGTAAGTGTTGTGTCGCTCAAAGCTTTTAAGCGTGAGTGCTGTGTATCTTGATTAAAGCTGTTAAGCACAATCAAGAGTTGTTTGAAGTGTGACTTCAAAATTGTCTTTAATATTGATTAAAGGTAGTAATCACTGAGGTGATTGAGGGGGAGTGAGTAGGAACTCTGATCTTAGAGTAAGATTGAAATTGCATTGGGTAGGAATTAAGTGAAGAGTTGTAAACGGGTGAGTTTAGCTTTGAATTAATACTACTGATAGTAGATTTCCTCCCTGGCTTGGTAGCCCCCAGATGTAGGTCATGTTGGACTGAACTGGGTAAACAATTACTTGTGTTATTTACTGCACTTACTTTTTAGTTCTGCATAATTCTTGTCTGCGCAGAATTGGATGTCATAACAACCCGTGTGACATCTAAAGTCTGATAACTAGAATTTCAGGAACTCCAACTGCTCAGGCTTTGAACCCTGCCTTGTTATATCACATGTATCCATAGTTCATGCCACAACCACCACCTGCTTAGAATTATGCTCAACCTCCTCTAAGGATTGCCACTCAAAGGGTCCCCAGGTTCAATCAGCCCAGGCCTACATATTATCAAGTCTTAGAGGAAATGATATGTGTTATTGAAGGTTTCTATGGTCATGGTTTGAGTGCTAAAGAATTGTGCTTAGTGGCGAATGTTGTGCTCTGACAGATATTCAAGGTACCTGACTTGCCCAAGTACAAATGTTTGAGTTATCCTCGCAGTCACATCACTATGTAATGCATGAAGATAGCTTATTATATTGACAATGATGATTTATTGATCCATTTCTTCCAAGACAACCTATTTGGGGCATCATTGGATTGGTACGTGAATTTTGAATTGGGGAAGATAAGAACATGGAAAATTTTGTCTAAGGCATTCTTGAATCAGTACAAGTATAATCTTGATATGGCTTGTACAAGATTGTAGCTATAAAATCAGTCACAAAGGTCTAATGATACATTCAAATAGTACGTACAAAGGTGGTGTGAGATGGCTTCAAGGGTCAGACATTCTTTATCATACATATAATTGGTAGATATCTTTATGGGAACTCTTCAGGGTTTGTACTATGAAAAGATGGTCGGTAGTTCATCTTCCAATTTTGCTAATATGGTCGTGATTAGAGAAAGAATAGAAAGTGGGCTCAAGTCAGGAAATACAATTGGCGGTAATAGTAATCAACAATCTGCAGCCAAGAAGCCTCCGAGTGGTTATACAAAGAAGAAGGAAGGAGAAACAAATGTTGTGATGGTAAGTGTTCCTCAATACCAAGCTCATATGGCCCCTACGTCGTACTTTCCTTATCCATATGTAGTCGCTGCTCAGTTCCAACAACAACCCTTCAAATATCAACTGCACATCTAGCAGCCTCCCAAGTCTCCACAACAACAACAACCTCCTCAGGGACAGGCTCCACAAACACAATATTAGAACAACAAAAAACAGAATCAGAATCGTCGTAATCAGGGTCAGAATCAAAATCAAAATCCAAGGCGTCTACAATATACAAAGATCCTTGTGCCGTACACTCAGTTATTTCCCTACCTGGTGCATGTAACAACCATTGTTCCTAAAGAGAACCCATCGCTAGTGTTTCCTTATCCGCCAAAACACAACCCTAATGTGTCATGTCTTTTCCATGCAGGCTATATTGGGCATTCAACCGAAGACTATTTTATGTTCAAGAATAGAGTACAAGAACTTATTGATCAAGATATTTTGTCTTTCATTTAGGAGAATCCAAATGTGAAGACCAATTTGTTTCCCAATCATAGTAGTCTGACAGTTAACGCGGTTCTTGAAGAAGAAAGAACATAAGTGGTTAGTCTAGTGGGTGATTTGAAGACTCAATTATCATTTATCTCAGAAAATTTATAGAAGCATGGTATTTGGGTTGGTGTTCATGACAACTGTGACATATGCAAGACCGATCCAGATAAGTGTGAAAAACTCAAGGGCTGTATCCAAAAGTTGATGGACTAAAGGGTCTTACAGTTTGCAAGAGCTAGAGTCGTGGAAGAAGTTTCTATCATTGAGCCAATCGAGATTATGTACCGAAAGAAGAAGATTAAGGATACAATAAAGAAAATACAACTCATCAACATTTGTGTTCCCGCTCCTTTTCCTTACCAAGATTCCAAGGAAATGCCCTGGAAATATGATGCAACTATTTATCTTGATGGAAAAGAGATCTAGTTTTTGATACAAAAATTGACAACATAGCAGGTATAGGTGGGATGACCCGAAGAGGTCGTGTGTTTGCGCCAAAATATACTCCTAAAGTTATTCAAGCACTAGTGGTGGTTCCTACTCCTCCTTCCCGGATAGGGACATATGTATTTACTCCCTCTATTCCAGTTGGTACACCTAGTTCCTTTATGCCAAAGGGTACTTCCAGTAGCACAGCTGAAGCGGCCACTTCTAAGGGTAAGAAGAGTGATGTCAAGATTGTTGACCAGTTAGGTCAAACTCCTTCCAAGATTTGAATCTTATTATTTCCACTCAGTTCGGAGGATCATCGCAAGGCTCTACTGAAAGTTCTTAACATTGCCCACGTGATGCAAGACATTACAGTTGATCAATTTGATGATGTAGTGGCTAACATCACTGCAAGTCAGTACCTTGGTTTTAATGAAGCAGAATTGGTAAGGGCCCTCTCTCCGGTTGGGGCTAAATTGTGAAAGTAGCTGAAAAACATGATCGCTTTGGTCTTGGTTGCCATATTACTTCTTGTCATCCAGGTGCAAGGGGTGTAAGAAGTTCAATCCAATTCGATTCAGCAGTGCAGGCTACCAGTATGATCTTTCTATGGCAATGGTGGATGGTGCAAGCTCCAGCAAGCCAACAGTCTCCGGTTTCGTCCGCAAGTGTCCTCTTGGATTCAAGTTAGACAACTAGAGAGCTATTGTGGTCCTTGTGGTATTTTCATAAAAGATGTAATGCATTTTGTTTTTCTCATCCATTGCCCTTGCCCGAGGCATGTGGATAGCTTGTAAGGGTTTCTATTATTTTTAAACACATTGTGAAATCAATGAAAGGCAGTTTTTTTACATTAAAAAACAAGATCCCTTTTATTTCTGTTTTTACTTTTTTCAATAAAATAAAATGGCAAAAGTTTATATTTCTTTGTTGCATTTTTTCAAAAGATTATTTATAAAATAAGCTCATACACATGCATAGCAAATAATTCCACTGAAAACAACTTGGCTATAATTCGTTGTAAATCTAGGTTTCTGATCAACCAAGCCGAAGACGACAGTGAGGAAGATTACGAAGTACCAGCTGAACTTGAAAGGCTTCTTGAGCACGAAGAGAAAGAGATTCAACCATACAAAGAGCCGATATAAGTGATCAATCTGGATTCCGATGAAGTCAGAAGAGAAGTCAAGATATGGGCGTCTCTCACAGAGTATGTACATAATGAGTTGGTCAAGCTACTTCGTGAACATGTTGATGTCTTCGTCTGGTCTTATCAAGGCATGCCCGGGGTGGATACCAATATTGTTGAACATTGCTTACCGCTCAAGCCCGAATACCCTCCAATTAAATAGAAGCTTCGCATAACCAGGCCAGACATGGCACTGAAGATTAGAGAAGAGGTTAAAAAGCATTTTAATGTTGGTTTCTTAGCCATTGTTGAATATCCCCATTGGGTTGCTAACATCGTCCTGGTTCGAAAGAAAGATGGGAAAGTTAGAATGTGTGTGAATTATCGAGATCTTAACAAAGCGAGTCTGAAGGATGACTTTTCTTTACCTCATATTGATGTTCTAGTAGACAACACTAGTCAATACTCAGTCTTTTCCTTCATGGATGGGCTTTCAGGGTACAACTAAATAGAGATGGCTCTAGATGATATGGAGAAGAAAACTTTCATTACACCTTGGGGAACCTACTACTACAAAGTCATGCCATTTGGTTTGAAGAATGAATGAGCAATATATCAGCATGCTATGATGACTTTCTTTCATGATATGGTTCATAAAGAGATTGAAGTTTATGTAGACGATATGATTGTAAAATCCAATACTAAAGACGACCACTTGGACCATTTGAGAAATCTATTTTCCAGACTCCTGAAGTTCAAACTAAGGTTGATACTGCAAAGTGCACCTTTGGAGTCCGATCTCGCAAGTTGTTGGGGTTCATTGTGAGTCAGAAGGGTATTGAGGTGGATCCCGTTAAAGTCAGAGCAATTCAAGACATGCCAACTTCTAAAACAGAAAAAGAAGTTTGAGGTTTCCTTGGACGGTTGAATTACATTTCAAGGTTCATCTCTCATTTGGCGGTTATTGCTACACGAAAAAAACTGACACTGAGTCGCCACAGAATTTTATTTATTCCAAAAGCGGAAAGGGAAAATATCGATAAAACCCCATAGTGAGAGGAAAAATTGGTCTCGCAACCAAAACTAGGGTTCGGAAGTCAGTTATGCGAGGGGAAGGTATTAACACCCCTCACATTCATCGTACTCGATGGGAACCATCTAAGTTGTCTACATGAATGGATGTTAATGTCTAAAAGTTTACTTGCTAAAATGGAAAATGGTTAATTTTTTTATTATTGTGCTCGCCAAGAATTAGGACCCTTATGCCTACGTATCATCATCGTTAGATGAAGAATCAAAGTTCTGTAGTTCATAGTAGAAAATGGTTATTTTGTTGGTTATTTTTACCTTGAAAAGGGGTTTGAGTGATGCCCAAATGCGCAAAAATGAGTTTGATGAGTTGATGTTGATTTTAGGTTTTTGAAAAGAGATTGTTTTGTATTGGAATTACACTAGAGACTATGGGTAGAGGTGAATATTTCAGACAACCAAGTCAAGCGTCTTGTGTCCAAAATACTCAAAGTAAGGGTAGGAAAGCTCCATTCTTACTCATTCTCCACAACTTAAGGCTTGTTGTTTACCCGTGATTTCTGATAAACAACCGCTAGTCCTCCAAATTTATATATTTTTGGTAACTTACAGGATCGACTAGATTGATCCTAGGACATGTGTCTCAAGAATTATTATTACGGTGATTTGACTCATGGTTAAGTTTGTTTCTGGTTTATGGACAACGAAAAGTGTTTTGACAACAATTCTAAACGACACTTATGACTTTATGAACAAAGTGAATGACAGTAACTTTGTAGTAAAAGGTTTTTTTAAAGATAACGAAAATACTTGGAAAGGGTAAAGATAAGTGACTCGAAGCAAATGCTTTAAGTTTTGAGAAAGTACTGGAATGAAGACTTGGCGAAATGTAAATGCAAAAGTAAAATTGATGATAAAATGCTGAAAATAAGGGCAATTCAACAGAATAAAAGGCAGTGAATAACTTTAATTTAAATGACTTGTATGAAATAGATAACATGAACGAAATTTGTGGTGTTCTTCATACATACATTTTCAGCGTAAAACTCTTTTCTCTCGCTCTGGTACTTCGAGTATATTTTGTGAATTTCTGTATATCTGTTTGAACGCACCTTGAATCTAAAACTAAGACCCCTATTTGTAACAATTTGACCCTAACGGCCTCTACATAGATGACTGTCACGTTCGACTTTTCAAGCGTTGCATGTCTCAGATGTTTCCACGTGTTGGTCTGACGAAACTGCTTCATTTGAATTTCAAATCTTCCCGCTTGAAGCTTCGACTCTGTCAAAACGCCTACATCGAAGAGAGCTTTGTGGAAATCCAAAATCTTCTAAGTCTCAGGCTTCGACAATAAAGAATTGTTCACCCATGAAAAGAATCAAACAGCTTCGACACAACCATCTTTTATTTATTCTCCAAAATGCAACACTTCCAAAGAGCTTCAACTATTTGTCAAAATCTCCAGTTAACACTTGTGGCACATGATTCTATTCATATATTTATTGTGTTTTGAATATGATAAAGAAAAGTGCCACTTGAAATTGGATCAAGGGTTTATCGTTTATTGCTTTGAAACAGTGAGGTCGACCTAATAACAATGGAAGAGAAAATTACAACCAAAAGGGGGAGGGATACATGGAAAATTACAAGGAGAATAATATTAAAAATAAGGGGGCTCATTGTAAGGTAGCCCAAGATAAAGCCTTGTGTGTGCAAAGTGGTCTAAGCTAACAAGTGGATAATTGACTCAAAACATGTCTCCCTAGGATAGTGCCATGAGTTATATTCTTGCAATAAAAGATTACAAGTCCAAAGAAACTCCAAGTCAAACAATTGGTCAAATAAAATAATCCAAAGTCCAAATGCAATGGTCCTAACAAGTCCTTTAAGTCTAACATTAGGTCACAAATGATACGTCTTTTTGGTCTTTTTATTTTATCATGTTTTTGTTCTTTTTAGTTATTCAAAACAATAAAGAAATTACAACCAAAAGGGGGCAGGATACATGGAAAATTACAAGGAGAATAATATTAAAAATAAGAGGGCTCATTGTAAGATAACCCAAGAGAAAGCCTTGTGTGTGCAAAGTGGCATAAGCTAACAAGTGGATAATGGACTCAAAACATGCCCCCTAGGGTAGTGCCATGAATTCCATTTTTGCAATAAAAGATTACAAGTCCAAAGAAACTCCAAGTCAAATAATAGGTCAAATAAAATAATCCAAAGTCCAAATGCAAGGGTCCTAACAAGTCCTCTAAGTCTAACATTAGGTCACAAATGATATATCTTTTTGGTCTTTTTATTTTATCATGTTTTTGTTCTTTTTAGTTATGCAAAACAATAAAGAAATTACAACCAAAAAGCGATGGGATACATGGAAAATTACAAGGAGAATAATATTAAAAATAAGGGGGTTCATTGTAAGGTAACCCAAGAGAAAGTCTTGTGTGTGCAAAGTGGCCTAAGCTAACAAGTGGATAATGGACTCAAAACATGTCCCCCTAGGGTAGTGCGATGAATTCCATTTTTGCAATAAAATATTACAAGTCCAAAGAAACTCCAAGTCAAACAATAGGTCAAATAAAATAATCCAAAGTCCAAATGCAAGGGTCCTAACAAGTCCTCTAAGTCTAACATTAAGTCACAAATGATACATCTTTTTTATTTTTCTATTTTATCATGTTTTTGTTCTTTTTAGTTATACAAAACACTAAAGAAATGACAAGAAATAAAATTGCATAAAATAAAGGATGTATGAGGTAAGTGGATGATGATGAACATAAATGTAAAGTGCTTGAAATAAAATGGACAATAAAAAGTATATTGTGGAAAGTAAATTGCGAGAATTTAAATGGTGAAGAAATAAAATGTAATAATATAAAAGTTAGAAGTTAGTAGTTAGTGAGAAAGTTACAAAAGGTGACCACCTAGGGATTTTCTATCCACAAGTCAAAGGACTCGAAATATGGCACATTAAGGGATAACCTTGTCATACCCCAAAATTTTCCCTAACTTTTTAATCTTTTCATTCAACCTTTAAATTGAGATTCATTTGCACATAGTCATTCATAAGCATCATCCATTCAGGTTAATACAATCTCATAGATTTCAAAGCTTATAGTTAATTCAAACTAGGCTTTGGTCTGAAAACCCTAATTTCATGCTCTATTGGATCTCAATTTATAGAGTTTATGTCATGGCATTCATTTATGGATTCAAAACCCTAGTTCTTGACTTTGGGTATTCGTTATGCCTTGAGTATGTATGAAACCCTAATTCATTGGGGAAGAGGCTCTTAGATTACATGTCTTCTTGCTTGGGATTCAATCTGGTGTAAGGTTGGTCCAGACAACCATCCATATGGTGATTTCAAGATTCATAGATCTTGAATTCATGTTCGCATTGGTATATTAGCCTTTTGGGTCCTTGATTTGTCATTTGGTTCAGGGTTTAATCTTGGGTCATTTGTCTGGGGTCATTTGTCTGGTGCCTAAAAAAAGCATTATTCCTTGGTCTTTAATTTAAGTCTTTAGTGCATTGGTTACTAACCCATTTTACACAAGAAATCCCTAGTTTTTAGCTTACAATTGACTTTGGTCAACTTTTGACTTTTTGGTTAACTAGTTGACCAAAGTCAACCATTTATTCCTAAATCCATATTGTCTCGACTTTTATAACATTGATCATTATCTATGCCCCTTCGACTCCCTTTATTTTTATATCCATCATGGCGTTATATTAATTCCATATTGATTTTAATTTCAAAATTGGTTCTAATTTCAAATTAATTTTATTTGATTTTAATTTTAATTGGTTTTTTATTTCAATTTGATTTAAATTGATTTTTAATTGAGTCTAATTTCAAATTAATTGTGGAATTTCAATTTGATTTTGATTTTTCAAATTGATTTTAATATCAAATTTATTCTAATTTTAAATTAATTTGATTTTAATTTTAAATGAATTCTAATTTTAAATTGATTTTAATTGTTTTTAATTATAATTGGATTTTGGATTTTCAAATTTGATTTTTATTGATTTTTATTTTAATTGGATTTTGATTTCTAAATTGATTATTTCAATTTTCAGATTAGTTTTAGAAATTATTTTAGATATCCATTATCCTTTTAATCATCATATCCATTTAATAACCATTAACCTATAACTAAATATCCATTAACCCATTTAATATCCATTAACACAATAAAATATCCATTAACATAATCAAAACCATATCCATTTTAACAACCAATGTACATCTTAATATCCATTCACCCTTAACCTAAAAGTTGAAATTTACACTTGATCCCAACCTGCAGAATGGTGAAAAACACAGCACAAATGCAAGTTCAAACTTGAACCTAACCTGCAGAAATGGTGAAGGAAAACGCAAACACAAGTTCTTTTTGGTTACAATTTACACTTTTGACTTTTTGGTTAACTAATAAGAGTGTCAAAAGATAAGATGTAGAATGCAAACACAAGTTCCACTTGCATGATTTTCCAAACCAATAAGTAATCCATGATAACAGAAGTTGCACAACACACATAGAATCAAAAACTCTCAAC
The DNA here is from genome assembly GCF_024323335.1 of Lathyrus oleraceus. Taxonomy (NCBI): domain Eukaryota; kingdom Viridiplantae; phylum Streptophyta; class Magnoliopsida; order Fabales; family Fabaceae; genus Lathyrus; species Lathyrus oleraceus. The sequence continues at coordinate 59,677,111 of NC_066584.1, forward strand.
TGAATTTGCAATTTCTAACTAATCAAAATGAATTTACAACAGAACCTGCATTTAAAGGTGAATTTGATGTGAATTTCTAACAGAATTTGATAACAAAAAAAACTATAAATACTTCACCTTCCAATCTTCTGCAGAATTTGGATTCTTCCATCTCCTTCTTCAACCTTCCTTCAATCCATTTTGCATCTTCAACAGAATTCTCCATCCTTCAATCTTCATCATTCTGTAAACCCCACTCCCCTTCATCTTCACCAACTAATTTTCTTCATTCTGCAACAGAATTTCTCCTTTATGTAACCATCTTCTTCACTCCACCACAAGGGAAACGTAGCGAGGCTTTAATCTTCTTCTTCATTATTCCTCAACACAGAAGCACAAAGAGATCAAATCAAAAACACTAAGAAGAAGAGCGCATCGACATGAGTTGGAAGAATGAGAGGATTCAAAGACAACCCGGTGAGTGAAGCAGTTCGGATTTTTCTCGCCTTCGCCGGTGACAACGATTTGGACCGGAGAAATCCCCTCTCTCGTTGGTAAGTCTCGAAATCCTTTCTTCCCATAGATGCGTGTTTCCACCTGATATTTAGAATTGAAACAACTCTAAATCGAGATCGCTCACTTCGAACCAAATCATTTTTCCAGGATTGATTATAGTCACGCTCAGGAGTTAATGTCGGAATCAAAGAAGCTTATGCGTCCCTTGAAGGCTAATCATAAGAAGCCAATGAACGAGCGAAGGAGTTGAACTCTATGAAGTGTGAATCCACGGTGAGATTTGAATCCACTCTGATCGAACGGTGCTCCAAGATACGGAGATGCGCACGCGACGTAACACTTGGACGGAGGCGTGATGCGAAGAAGTTGAAGAACTGTGAAAACGCAGTGATGGTAATGATGAGTGTGGTGAGAGCGCCGCTCTGGGATCTTCGAATAGGATTTTTGGGTGGTGGTTTTTCCTTCATGATTGAACGTTCCCTTTTGTTTCAGCTTGGTTTAACCTAGAATTTGGTTTGGGCCTTAGGCCCAAATAGACTAACCCTTGGCAAATCCAAGTTTTCTATCCACACCCCTTCGTGATCCATGGCACCCTCTCAGTTCGTCAATTCTTGATGAGCCAAGATCTTTAGGCCCATGCATTTTGGCATACACTTTTCTTGACCAGCTATGCAGCACCTGGACACACCTTCTATCTGCACCCCTAGGACCGTTGGACCTCAGCCGAATGAGGTTGATGGGCCTCCATCTTGGGGCCTATTCAGAACCTTCCAATAACTTCTGTTATACTGGGCCTGCATCTTTTCCTGGGTCCAATACACTTTCATGTGTTATTGTTATTCAAATTTAATTAGAGTTTATATTATGATTAGCAATTTATGTGGGATTTAGGTAATTAAAATTAATTAGGGGATAGTTTATGGATTAGATTTAGGATTAGGAGATATTAATCTTGGTTAAAAATTGATTAGTTAATATACTTTTTAGAAGATTAGATGTTAGTGTAATTAGGCTTAATTAAATTTTAGAGTTTATTAGTTTATTAGGTTTTTAGAAACATTAATTCATTAGGTTCAATTAGTTCATTTAGGAAATTAGAATTAATTTGATTTATTAGAGTTAACTTTTTTTTGCGTGATTAGAAATTTAATTCAATGTTTCTCTAATTATCCAAATGTATGCAAAATGACTATTTTACCCCTAAGTAGTAAAATCTTGATTTTTATGCTTGTTCCCTTGGTTTAGGGCTTTAATCAGACTTGTCTGATTTCATTTAGATGATTAATTTCATAGGATATTATTATATATAATTCAATTATTCATGTTAATCTCATTGATTAGTGTTGACCAAAGGACAATTTGGTCAACCAAATCCTTTCTAATCGTGTTGTAAGCCCCAGGCATATTTCAAGTGATCAAAAGACCCTTGATCACCTGATATGGCAATTTCATTACGCTCAAACTATTATGGATACACTGAATCTCAAGAGCTCAAGACCTCAAGGTTCAAATACAAGATCAAGACTTCAAGTCAACCTCAATCAAACATAGCTAGCAAGGTGGACTACTTTTCAAGCACTGCAAAGGTATCAACACTTGTCGATCATAATTCAAAGTGTGTGGCACGAGCCTTAAGCAATAGAGATGAGATAAGACTAAAGAATTCCTACCCTCATTCTGAATATCTTTGGATGTGGGACATTTGGCCCGTGGCTAGTCGTATTCGCCTCTATTCATAGACTTTAGCACGATTTGAATTACACGATTGTCAAGTCTTCTCCTCCAATGAGTAGCACTACATCAGTATGATCAACAAAAATGACCTCATGTCAGCAACTTGCTAATTTTGGTTCGAGTTACACGTTATGAGCCTTAAGAAACGAAGAATGATGAGAGTGGAGAATTCTTATCCTTGTCTAGAATATCCTTGTGTACGGTACAAATGACCCAGTTGCTCAAGGTATTCGCCTTTGTTCATAGACTTTAGTGCAATTTGAATCATACAATTGACAAGTCTCCTTCTCCAAACAAGTATCAAGCTTTCAACACCCTAATAGTGGAGCATTTTTTGTTATTAGCAACTTGTGGTTGTACACCCTTTTCTGATCCATTATTTGCCTTGTAAGGTGTTAAACCTTGGCACATTCTTTGTCTTATAAGGTGTTAAATCTTGGCACATTTTTTACCTTGTAAGGTGTTAAACCTTGGCACATTCTTTACCTTGTGATTCGCTGCCGCGCGCGGGTCAAAACGAGTGCTTTTCAAAAACGTAGTACGGCGACAATTTTAACTCGGATATCCTTCTCACAAGGATTCTTGATTATTATTATCCAAAGGTAAATCGAATTAAGGGGTGGTTGTTTGGTTTGGTGTTCGATTAAGAAAAAGTGATTATTAAAAGCAATTATTAAAATAAGTTGTTATGAAATAAGTGATTATGAAATAATTCAATCTACCGATTCAGTTCCTACTATCATCGATTAATATAATTTTAATACCCTAAGCGGATTGTCTATTCCTATTTAGATACAAACTCAATGACAAACGCGGTGAAGTTTGTGAGATGTATGATCCTATTGTCCGAATTAAGCAAACGGGATAAGTTTTCATGGATTAAGCAAACATGATTGATCAGACACAAAAACGAATTAAGCAAACGTGACGTGCCTATGTTAGGATCATACAATCAACCAAATTGAATCAATATATTTCATGCAATCGAATTAAGCATACAAGAACACAAAATATCATTGAAAGGAATTAAACTAAAATTAACATTATAATAATCTCAAGTTTTGGAACCTGAATTACGACAGATCGAATCAGAGGGATTAGTTCTCCATGGAATTCGTACAAGCTTTCAAATTTTTGTGAATAGTGATATCGTGTACTGTTTTCGGCTACTTAGGTTATAGGAAAAGTAGAATAAACCTAATTTGGTCAAAATATAACCCATGCCCAAACTAAATAACCCAACACAAAATATAAATCTAGTGTTGAAGGCTTCAACGGATTTTTCAACCATGCTACAATCTGAATTAGCTTCTGACTTCTTCATTAAAGTCGTAGCTCTTTCTCTTAGCTTTCCAATGACTAGTAGCACGCCTTGATCTAATACTCCTAACTCTAGTTACGAATTTATTCGTGCATACTGTTAATGCTGAAAATAAACTGCAAAAAACAAATAAGTGTAAAAATAAGATAAATTATAAAAACACATTAAAAGAGAAAAATAACCAAACTAAAACATGAAAATGCATAAGTATAAATATAGAAGAATGTGTATCAAAATGCATTGATCAAATTCCCACACACTTGAACTTTTGCACTCCGAGCAAAATTTAAAATAAAACAAAGAAAACACAAACACATCATTAGTTACTCATCCTAGACTACAAGTCTTCTTCGGTTAAGTTTGCATCAATAGGTACTAATCTTGCATACTAAGGATATCGTAAGAACACTAATCCATAATTGTGCAGTCGTAAACCTTCTGAATACACAAATCAACTCGAATCATGTTATTATGTTAAAGCCTAACTTACTCATCCTTCTTTTTGCTCTTTTTCATTCAAGCGCCATGACATTAAGCCTGTTATCTCCACACACCCATAGCAAGGCGACCAGTTAGTGACTCCGATCCTTTTTGCACGGGATTCTAGTACTTACGTGGCATCCCCCTTTGCTTACTCAATTGTAGTTACGGGGGATCGGACCGTAATCCGCCTTACCAAGTTCAGCACCAGAAACCGCTGAACCAACTGACAACGAGTCTTATTTTCAATTTTTTTTAAGGTTCTACATCCGTTGGGTTAAGTGGCCGGGTGAGGGTCACCAAACTTAGAAGGTGCATTCCCTTTTCTTTCTCTTTTTTTTTCTTTTTTGGAACACTCACTTATATTCATCAGCTTCCCTGCATAGAGTGTGTGTGAGATGGTGCTGACTGCTGAAATAAACTACTCAAGAGCTGTCAGAGAATGAGAATTTAAGGCTAAAACATAATAAGAATTCGAATCAATTTCCATATGCAAGAGACTTACGGTGTTAAGACGATACTGATCTTGTGAATTTTTCCCAAGTCTCCACAAACTAATCTCAAATTAGTCAGTCTATAGCCTAAAACTTTCAAGAAGATGCATTTTTTTTTATGATTGAAAACAAACAAAACACTAAAAAAAACAAGGAAAACAAACGATTTCCCTCCCCCACACTTAAAATAAGCATTGCCCTCAATGAAAAGACATTACTAATAAAGTAGAAAGAAGGAAAGAAAGACTCCATGATCAAGTTGCAGGGTAGTTAGGTGCTTCCAAAGGAAGCTCCTTTATGCTGACATCTTCAGTCATTGAACTTTCATGGAATAGCTTCAAGCGCTGCCCATTGACTTTGAAAGTCTTGTTAGTACCTGAACTTTTTATTTCTACTGCACCATAAGGGAAAACATTAGTAATAACAAAAGGGCCAATCCATTTGGATCGAAGTTTCCCATCCATAAGCTTAAGGCGGGAGTTAAACAGTAAAACCTGTTGGCCCATAGAAAATTCCTTCCTATAAATCATTTTATCATGGAAGTGCTTAGTTTTCTCTTTATAAATCCTAGAGCTTTCATAAGCCTATAGTCTAAGCTCTTCCAGCTGTTGTAATTGGAGTTTTCTTTCAATACCTGCTTGTTGCATCTCCAAATTACAACTTTTCACCGCCCAATAAGCACGGTGTTCTATCTCAAAAGGAAGATGACATGCCTTACCAAAAACAAGTCGATAAGGAGACATCCCAATGCGTGTCTTGAAAGCTGTTCTTTGGGCCCAAAGTGCGTCTTCTAGACGACGGCTCCAGTCCTTCTGTTTGGCTGCACCATTTTCTCTAAAACCTGTTTGATCTCCCTGTTTGAGATCTCAGCTTGCCCATTAGTTTGTGGGTGATATGCAGTAGAGACTTTGTGCACAACTCCATACTTCTGGAGCAAAGATTCCATGGCGCGGTTACAGAAATGAGTGCCTTGGTCACTTATGATAGCTCGTGGTATTCCAAACCTGCAAAAGATATTAGACTTGATAAAATATGCAACAACTCTAGAATCATTAGTCCTATTGGGGATAACTTCCACCCACTTTGAAACATAATCAATAGCAAGCAAAATGTAAAGGAAACCAAATGATACAGGAAAGGGACCCATGCAGTCGATTCCCCATACATCAAATACCTCACAGAAAAGCATAGGCTGCTGAGGCATTTCACTCTTGTGAGTGATGTTTGTGTCTGCTATCTGGCACTCTTTACAAGTGCGGTAAGTCTCATAAGCATCCTTAAAAATAGTTGGCCAATAGAAACCTGGATCAAGGACTTTTCTTGCAGTCCTTTGCGGACCAAAGTGTCCGCCGACTTGAGATGGATGAGAAAATTTCAAAATGGATTCAATCTCATAGTCAGGGACACATCTCCTAATTACCTGATCACTACCAAACTTCCAAAGATATGGATCATCCCAAACATAATATTTGGAATCACTTTTGAGTTTGTGAATTTGTGATCTAGATGCACCTGTAGGAAAAACACCAGCAACAAGAAAATTAACAATGTCAGCAAACCAAGGTGTAATCCCATGCAAAAGAAAAAACTGCTCATCAGGAAAGTCATCCTGAATAGGAAAAGGATCTGCATCTCTCTCTATCCTACTCAAGTGGTCAGCCACTAAGTTCTCAACTCCACTTTTGTCTTTAATCTCTACATTAAATTCTTGGAGCAACAACATCCACTGAATCAATCTCGATTTTGCATCCGGCTTCTTCAACAAGTACTTTAATGTTGCATGGTCAGTAAAAATAACAACCTTGGAACCTAGCAAATATGATCTGAATTTATCAAGAGAGAAAACAATAGCTAGCTGTTCTTTTTCAATGGTAGTGTAATTTGACTGTGCAGAATCTAAAGTTCTAGAAGCATAGTAAACAACATGGGCAGCCATGTCAACCCTTTGTGTAAGGACAACCCCAACAGCATAATTAGACGCATCACATATAATCTCAAAAGGGAGGGTCCAGTCCGGTGGCTGGATTATGGGAGCGGAGGTTAATGTTTTCTTCAAGAAGTCAAACGCTTGTTTGCATTTGTCATCAAAGTTGAAAGTGACATCATTCCTCAACAAGTTTGACAGCGGAAAAGTTATCTTGCTGAAATCCTTGATGAAACGCCTGTAAAAGCCTGCATGACCAAGAAAAGAACGAATCTTGCGAATGCAAGAAGGGTAAGGCAGTGTAGAAATCACATCTATTTTAGCAGGGTCAACAGAAATTCCTTTTTCTGAAATTATGTGACCCAATACAATTCCCTGATCAACCATAAAGTGGAATTTTTCATAATTTAAAACGAGATCAGTTTCGATGCATCTTTCTAAAATCAAGCTTAAACTGCTCAAGCATGCATCAAAAGAGGAACCATAGACAGTGAAATCGTCCATAAAGACTTCCATGCAATTTTCAATGAAATCAGAAAAAAAATGCTAATCATGCATCGCTGGAAAGTGCCAAGGGCATTGCAAAGACCAAAAGGCATCCTCCTGTAAGCAAAAGTACCGAAAGGACAAGTAAAAGTGGTCTTCTCTTGATCTTCCGGTGCAATATGTATCTGAAAGTAACCTGAAAAACCATCAAGAAAACAATAATGTCATTTACCCGCAAGCCGTTCAAGCATTTGGTCAATGAATGGTAAAGGAAAGTGATCATTTCTCGTAGCTTGGTTCAATCTCTTGTAATCAATACAGACTCTCCAGTTATTCTGAACTCTAGTGGGAACAAGTTCATTCTTTTCATTTTTTACCATTGTGAGTCCTGATTTCTTAGGTACAACCTGCACTGGGCTTACCCATTTACTGTCAGAGATAGGATAAATGACACCTGCTTGCAAGAGTTTGGTTACCTCCTTCTTCACAACATCAAGAATTAAAGGATTAAGCCTCCTTTGGGGTTGCCTTACTGTTTTCGCTCTGTCCTCAAGTAATATCATGTGCATGCATATCGACGGAGTAATACATGGGAGGTCGGCTAATGTCCACCCGATTGCCTTCTTGTGCTTCTTTAAAACCTGGAAAAGCTTGTCTTCCTGATCGAAATCAAGGTTAGAAGAAATAATAACAGGGAGTTTTTCATTAGTCTCCAAATAAGCGTATTTCAGGTTTTCAGGGAGTTGTTTCAGCTCTAAAGACGGGGGTTGCTCGATGGATGGAATGCTTGGGGCAGTCGGGATGTCAAAAGCATCAACTGCAAAAACAACTTCATCAACAACAACTTCACTTGTAGGAAATGTATCAGACTGCAAGGCAGCATCAATCTCAGCACACACAGCACAAAGGTTCGTGTCAGTACAATCAACACATGAGTAAATATCATCGAAACCAGATAAAGATGGAAAATCAAGTGAAAAAAATCAGAACAAGTGTCCTCAACCAGCTCAGATATCAATTCCATATGAAAAACGGAATGCTCTTCCAAGGGGTGTTTCATGGCATCGAAAATGTTAAATTTTGCGACAATGTCACCAAATTTCATGGACATGGTTCCATCGTCAACATCAATTTTTGTCTTCGCCGTTTTCATGAACGGTCTGCCTAAAATGATGGGAGCTCTGCTTGTCTTAGTCTCTCCTTCCATGTCCAGAATATAAAAATCTACAGGAAAAATTAAATCGTTAACTTGGACAAGGACATCTTCCACTACGCCAGTCGGGCGTGCATTGCTCTTGTTCGCCAGTTGGACGATCAAACTTGTATGCTGCAAAGGACCAAGTTTAAGGTTATTATAAATAGAAGTAGGCATAAAATTAATGCCCGCTCCCAAATCAAGCATGCAATTCTCGAATTTACTATCCCCGGTGGTACAAGGGACAATAAAAGTTCCCGGATCCTTATGCTTTTGTGGCAAGAGCTGAGTGATGGCTGAAACATTTTTATCGCCTGTAACTTTTTCAGATGAAGACATGGGCTGAATAAAAGCAGAAATATTTCTTCCCAGGTTAACTCTCTCACTTCCTTTAATCCTCCTCTTATTTGTACACAAATCCTTCAGAAACTTTGCATACTTAGGAACCTGTTTAATTACATCAAGAAGCGGAATATTTACCGCAACTTTTCTAAAAACATCCAATATCTCTCTTTCCTTGTCTCCCTCCTCAATTCTTTTATTTTTTAGAACTCTATGTGGGAAGGGGACTGGTGGCACATACTCCTTTTCTTTAATTTTTTCAGATGAAACAGGTTCAAATGGAGTAAGTTCAGGTTCAGATGTTACCTCAATAATTTTTTTATTTTTTTCAGGGGCTATTTCTGTAACGTTTTCAGATCTCAACGAAATCGAACTCACATTAGCATTAGAATCCTTTGGATTGACAACTGTTTGGGCTGGAAGCTGGTTCGACCCTTGGGCTTGCATGTTATTTATTTGAGTAGCAAGTTGTCCCATTTGCGTGTTCAAGGCCTGAATGTTAGAATCGGTCCTTTGTTGGAATTGGAGATTATTGGCGGCCATTTGTTTGATAAGATCTTCTAAAGATGGTCCGGGAGGTGCAGGGGCAGCCACTTGAGGTGGGTTCTGTTGTGGGTTTCCATATTGAAGGTTGGGATGGTTCCTCCAATTGGAATGACATTTGTTGGTGGACAGGTCAGGAGTATTATTGTACCTCTTTTGATTGTAAAGGTTGGCTGCATAAGCTTGAGGCAACTCAGTAATGGACTCGTCTATCAAAATAGGACAAGTATCGGTCGGATGCTCATGAGAAGTACAAATACCACACACTGTTGATGTTTGAGGTTTTGCTACTGCCAGGTGTTTGACTAAGGCAGTGAGCTCGTCAACTATGGTCTCTAAAGCTTTATTGGAAGAAACATGAATTTGATTCACGCCTTTGCTTTGCACATAATTGTCTCTAGTAGTGAACTGTTGAGAATTAAGGGACATATTTTCGATAAGGGCTTTGGCAGCAGCTGGAGTCTTATCAACAAGTGCTCCACCACTAGCAGCATCAAGAATGTTCCTATCCATCGGTATCAAACCCTCATAAAAGTACTAGATGAGTAGTTGCTTGGTGATCTGGTGTTGAGGGCAGCTGGATACCAAGTGTTTGAATCTCTCACAATACTCGGTCAATGACTCATTACTCTGTCTAATACCACAAATCTCCTTTCTTATCGAGGCAGCTCTGGAGGCAGGAAAATATCTCTCTAAGAACATTTTTTTCCAGGGCATTCCAGCTTGCAATTGAATTTGGCTCGAGATAATATATCCAATCCTTTGATGCACCCTGCAATGAAAAAGGAAAAGCTCGAAGTTTGATATGGTCTTCAGTTATTCCTTCAGGCCTCAACGGTGTAGAGCACACAACCCAGAATTCCTTGAGATGTTTATGTGGATCCTCACCTGCAAGACCATTAAACTTTGCCAACAAGTGTATCAAACCAGATTTTAGTTCAAAAGAAGTGTCAGCTTCAGGATATTCAATACACAGGCCATTATAATTCACATCAGGGACAGCTAAATGCCTTAAAGTTATTTGGTCAGTCATAGTCAAAAACAAGCACAATGAAGGAAAATGATTAAAAAAAATTCAGAAAAATAAACTAACACCAAAATTAATCTAATGACTTAAAATTAGAGTTTTGAGAAGTTTTTTTGGATTTTTTCGAATCTATGAAAACAGTAAAAAAATTCATTAAAAATAGAAAAAATGGGTCAAAAGATCGGGTGAATTTTCTACTCCTAATAGACGGAACAGATTATCGATCGGACTCACTTTTTCCAAAAAACGATTTTTTCGACTCTAGACGCGAATTGGCCAAAACCGCGAGGAACCTATGGCCTAAACGCAAGAACATTAAACCTATGACTCTAATATTGATTAATAATCACAAGAATCCCCGGCAACGGCGTCAATTTGATTCGCTGTCGCGGGCGGGTCAAAACGAGTGTTTTTCAAAAATGTAGTACGACGACAATTTTAACTCGGATATCGTTCTCACAAGGATTCTTGATTATTATTATCCAAAGGTAAATCGAATTAAGGGGGGTTGCTTGGTTTGGTGTTCGATTAAGAAAAAATGATTATTAAAAGCAATTCTTGAAATAAGCTGTTATGAAATAATTCAATCTACCGATTCAGTTCCTACTATTGTAACACCTCAAAATTTGCCCTCCTCTCTTGGGACTAGCTTAGCATATTGCATTTCATTTTGTAGGACATTAGGCATTACATCTTTGCATATCATGTGGAATAAACAAGTCATCCTCCTAAGTCTTTCTCAGAAGATAGAAAGGTTGAGAGATTTATGCCTGAGGGTCTTGTTGAATTGATCAATCATCTGAGGGTTGCTCTTCAATTAGGGTTTTATTGGTTCCTCAAGGAGGTTGAGTATTATCTTGGTTGAAAGGGTATGTCACCATCATCATGGTCTTATCATCCTCAAGGGGTTCATTGTGCCTGATCATGTTCTTTAGGATTAGGGTTTTGACCTCTGGTCAACCCTAGTCAATGGCATTCTCCCAACCAGGGATTCTCAAGGAGATGAGGTCTTTATTGAGATGGAGATCATCATATTGATTTTATTGAGCTTGTACAAGGTAGGGTTTCATTTTGGAGCCATTTCATCAAATGGTTGAGACTCAAAGTCATCTGTGCATATTCAAATCATCTGGGGCTCATAAAAGTCAACAGAAAGTCAACTGTGGGTTATGAGGTGGAGAAATGAGTTTCAACATCTCATTCATGTTCAAGAGAGGCTTATTCATCATTACAAATGCATATCTTGAAGAATTTGAGGTCAGATCAAAACTTTCCAAAAATGGAAAGTGACCCATAATTGAAAGTTTCCAAAAATGGAAAGGTTTTGGTTCAAATTCAACTTGATCTTGCATCATCAAATAAGCTTCAAATGAAATTTTGTCCAACATTAAAGTTGAAGATCTCTCTCTCCCATTTCCAAAAAGTCCAAGATCATGAATTTATGATGAATGGTTGAGGAGATATGATCAAATCATTGCCAAGTGTGCTTGGAACTTCAAAACGCCATAACTTTTGATTCATAACTCCAAATTTGGTGCCTCTTTTTCTAAAATGCTTCTCATGACATGAACTTTCCAAAACAATCATCACATTGCATGAATTTCCATCATATGATCATTTGCTATTCCATGCCCATTTTGGAGGGAATTTTGAAAATTTAAAATTGGTGCATCATGAGAACTTTTTACCATTGCCATTGTGTTGGAAAAATGATTTTAAGTGAATTAGATCATGCTTTGGTTACTGTTCACGTTCATTTACTCCATGCACCATGCAATTTTCATTTTTTGGCCAAACACCTTATTTTTGCTAATTCCTAATTAACTTTGATTAATTTTGATTAGAAGGTGATTAGGACATGATATATATACATAATTGTAACAGAATTTGAGAGGATTCTAGATCTAGATCTCAAAATTCTTTTTTCCCTCCAAAATTTTCTCCTAATCAAAATTCAAATTTCTTCCACATAAGCCTTCAATTTTCTTCCATATTCTTGTTCCTTGGTGTGGATTTAGTATAGATCAAGCCTTGAATCATCAAATTTGGACCAGAATTGTGCATAGCAAGCTCAAGAACACAAGCATGGAAGTTGATTGTTAAGCAAGATCTAAGCTGTTTCAAGCCTCAATTTCAACTTCAAGCTTCATAACAGTGATCTAGGAGTGGATTTACACGCTTGCCAAGTCCTGGATCTGCCACTGCCATTGTTGGATCTTCAAGAGGTCAAAAATTCGAACCTCTTAATTCATGATTTTATGTGCATATTATTGTAGATCTTTCCACGCTGAAAATTCTGATCTAAATTTCATGAAAAACGGACAAATATTGAGAGAGTTATGAGAGATTAAAGTTTGGTGTTCATAAGTGTTCTTGATCGATTCTTGAAATATATGATGAATTGGAGAAAAATATTAGTGGATTCGTGATCTAAACGTCAAGACGAGTCCAACCATATATAATTTCGCTAATTCTAAAAGAAAAAAAATCGTGTACTGTTCACCACCGTCTTCATGAAGAAGACGGTGGTTTCCGCCGCTAGCGTCCGCTAGTGGCCGTCGCTAGTTTTTGACTAGGGCTTTGAATGAAACGACGTAGTTTTGGCCAGCGAAGTTCCCCTCGCTTCGATTCCGGCTGGGAGCATTTTCCATTTTATTCAATTCTTTTCATTATTTCATGTTCTTTTTCAATTTTTATTTCATTTTTTTCATGATCTTCAAAAACTCATAACTAATTGTAGGATGATCCAAATAATTCCAGGTTTTTTGCTAATTGATCCTTGAAATGTCTAGAATTTTATGATGTTAATTTCTGAAATTGTGCCTGGCTGGATTTTGAATTGTGTTAGATCATGTGAACATGTGTACATATATGACATTGCCTTGTTCTTTCCATTGTGAAATGCTTGATATTGCTCCAAATGCCATGAAATTTTGCATGATGATTCTTAACATGTTGATTGACATTTTAGGCTTGGTTTGATATTTTTCCCATGTTCCATCCCTGTTTTATGTACATGTTAATATGGTGTGACAATGCATGTCACACAATTGGATGTCCTATTTGATCATTTTCATTTCCATATCAATTGATCTCTTCTGTTTATGATTTTTGGTATGCTAATTGTGTTTGATGTGTGGAATGCTCATGAAAATTTCCAGAATTGTTTGAGCCATTTATGATTTAATGTGCATTTTCTCATCTTGTATGTCCAATTGATAATCATGTTGTGTGCATTGCCTTCTCTTGGTTGGATCATGACCTTGCTTGATGATTTTGATTTGGCACTTTTTATGACATATTCTCATGTGTTTAAAGTTGCTTCATGTTGAATATCAAGTTCTGTTTTGACTTTTTGATTCACTTTTGACCCTAGGCTTTGCCCTAGGGGTTGTACTCACATTTGAGTTGTGAATTTCAGGTTCAAGTATGCATCTCCATGATTGATGTTGCTTCTTCATCTGAGCTTGGCCATTTGTTATTGTTTGCTAACGTTTGTTTGTTTTGTAGGCTTTGATGATAATTCATTTAAGTGTTTGCCTTATGGCTTACTCATTGTGTATATTGGACTTGTCTGTCTGTTGAGATCTATTGACTGTTGTATGTTTGTCTGAATGTAAATATTGACTGTTTTAGCTTTTCTTACAGGTACTTTAGCCGCTTTAACTCATTATTTGAGTTGCTTTGCTTGGCTTGTGGTTGGCATACCACTTAGGTAAACTTCCTTAACTTCATGTAGTCTGGAAGACTTGTCATGTTATTTTGGCAGGCACCTGTCTGAAGCCCTCCTTATGAGGCAATGTTTTTGTTTGTTTATATATGTGCCTTGTACATGTAAAGACCTCCTAAGTGAAGAGGCATTGGCAGATAAAAGGGATGTGCAATCCATCCTCTGCTATTCAGTTGTGTCTTTCATCTTGCTCACACCATGTGTTGATGCACTTTGAATAAAAACCCAAAATCTTGTTGTGTCAGTCATGTGGAATAGAGTCCCACATTCTGGACTCCCACACATTCTTTGATTCAAGCTCACCCAGGCCTGGGTTAAGAGCTATGAGGCATAACCCTCATTTCCATTTCATCTGTTCACCCTAACTCTCAATGTTAGAGGTTAAGAGCCTGACCACCCATTCCAGTATTTGGCTTGTTTGTCAAGGTTGATATGACCCCTTGACTAAAGCCCAACCTTGCTTGAGCCCCCTTGGTTGTGTATAGTGTGTGCTAATTGCTTTTGATGTTTATCTGTTTTGCTTTTCATCTCCTTTCTGTAGGAGTCGTATGATCAACTTTCGAGGAAGTTGAATGTACGTAGGGATAGACTTGAGTCGACTCACTGCCTGTGTGAGTCAAGCTCTTGTTAGAAACCTCAACCTAGGACTATTGTGGATTACATGATAACTATTAGGCTCGAGTCAGTCTCCCTTCTAGTTTGTCATTTCCTAGTCTCTGGTTAGGATAGAAGTTTCTCCCCTGTTAAGGGGAACTACGTCGCCCTGATCCTCATACCAGATGAGGTACGTAGGCAGAAGATCGTGCGAGATCTCTCCGAGCAACCTTTTCTTTTTTGTGTGTGTTTGCCTGACAGCTATTAGGCTCGAGTTCCCGACTCCCTATTAGCTTGTCTGATTGGTAACCTTTTTGTGTGTGTTTGCCTGACAGCTATTAGGCTCGAGTTCCCGACTCCCTATTAGCCTGTCTGATTGGTAACCTTTTTGTGTGTGTTTGGAGTCTGATGTAAGTCCAGCGATTGGAATTTGGTTTCCCGTTTGTTTGTTGTGTGCTTGGAGTTTGATGTAAGTCCAGCGATTGGCATTCGGTTTCCTTTGCGTGTTTGTTGTGTGTGGAGTCTGATGTAAGTCCAACGATTGGCATTCGGTTTCCTTGTGTGTGTTTGTTGTTCGGAGTCGGACGTAAGACCAGCCATTGGCAGTCTATTTCTGTTTGTGTGTACTTTGACGTCTCAGCGTTTGTGCGTGTGTTTTGTTTCGGCGTGCGTTAGCCGAACTACGGTAGCTCTGATTCTCATTCCAGATGAGATACGTAGGCATATGATATGATATCCTATCGAGCACGTTTCCCATTTCCCCGAACTACGTTGACTCTGATGTTTGTTTTTGACAAACTACGTAGGCCCAGGATGCGACATCCTGCCGAGTTACCTTCCTCCGTCTTCCTTCCTGTGCTTTATTCCAGTGTGTGTGCATTCTTTTGAGCAATTATTTAGCAACCTTATTCTATTCTCTTGAGCATGGATCCCGTCGAGTACGACGGACGTGAGGGGGTGCTAATACCTTCCCCTTGCGTAACCGACTCCCGATCCTTGTAATCTCCGGTCGTAAGACCATTCCTTTCCAGGTTTACTTCGAGCGTTTCCTTTCCCTCTTTTGGGATAAATAACGCACGGTGGCGGCTCTGTTTGTTTGCTTTTTCCCGCCGGTTGTTTTTCGCGGATGCGAAAGCTGGCGACTCTACTGGGGATATCATTAGAAGTTGACCTCTTGCTGGTCCATCTTCCCTAAGCGAGTCAATCCTAGCGCTCTCTAGGATAGTTTTGGTTGCTTTTATTGCTCTATTTATTGCATTTATGATTATTATACTGTGATTATTTGCGTATGTGTTTGCATGCATCATATTATCATTATGCTGGATTCTGTACAGGTTGGTTCCTCTGATTTGGGGTGGGTGTTCTGAGTGGGGCTAAAACCCAGGCCCGAGTATACACCTAGGATTAGCGTGGTCTCATGTTGCCTTTCATGTTAGGTCAACATGTTTTTGGCGACGTGACATACCACAAGTCGGATGAGGTTCTTTTGAGGGAGCTCTTCCTTTGTGGAGTATCCACTTTGGTTGAGTCACTTCATCTGAGCTGTTGACTTCGGTGACCGTTCTTTCCCGGATCTTTGGTTTAGACGATCTTATGAGAGCTGCAGCGGCACACCCGAAAGGGCAAACCCGTTGAGTATCTTTGCCCGATTGTCGAGACCATTATCCGCCTTAGGATGACCTGATTAGAATTCACATGTGAGGGGAAGGTTGATTCTTGCGGATGCATGTCCTGATGGTGACTTTGATGGTGACTAATGGTTCAGTTCTTGATCTGGGTCCTATTTATAAGTCGGATTTATGGATTTATTTCTGACACGCCGGAGTTCTGTCCGTGGTATCAGTGGGGATCCGTTTATTTCAGGATTCCCTGGGTTGGTACAGATGATTTTGTTATTATCAGATCAGTGGTTCTCCAGTGGTGATGGTGGTATATCCTCAGGTTCCGTTTATTTCGGAACTCCCGAGTTGGATTTATGGTTACTCCGTACCTCAGATGGTTGTGATCAGTTTCAAGGCTGTAACTCAGTGCAGTGAATGTTCAGATGACTTGGAGGATGGCACAGTGCATTACATTCATACATCAGCATCATTCACATTTTGCATTCATCCGCATCCAACCCATGTCTATCCGTACTCAGGGTCCATTTTTGATTGAGATCCTGGTTGAGAGACATCCAGATGTCAGAATGTTTGTCAAATTATTATCCGTCTCGATGAAGCCAGGATCGAAGGACAGAATGTTCCTCATACGGATAGACATTGCGTTCATGCGTGAGTCATAATAACCTGCCTTCTGTTTTGCAGGTGTCAGTTTCTAACATGTTTGGGTTTACTCAGGAATCATTGCTCGCGCACACCGAATCATTCCCCTGCACGTAACTCGTCCGCACAGATACCCTACCAGGCGCAACAAATCCAAACTGATGGATACATCCAACGCAGACATTCTCGAGCTGAAAGAGAAGATGAGTGAATTGATCAACGTTATGCAAGGGTTCGCCTTGGGGCAGAAGGCATTGGTTGAGAAGGTGGAGAAGCTTGAGCGGGCTTCTGCTGCCAACAGTGGTAATAACCTAGAGGGTGTCTCCAACAACGGTCTCGGTGGTTCTAGGGATGGAGGAGATCTCAGAAAGAAGACTATTGCTGGGGTGGTGATCAATAATGGTGGTGGTTTTGGTGCTGCTACAGGCGGTGGACCAGGTCCGGTGGGCAACAATCTGAAGGATAGTCTGTTCCCTCCTTTCTTTGGGGCCATGGAGGATAAAGAAGAAGACCAGTTCTCTGTGCTAAATGAGCAATTTGGTCAGTACGGTGCTCCGCCGCCAAACAAAGAAATTCAGGTGCTGGCAGAAAAGATCAGGGCTCTGGAAAGCCATACTACTCCTGGGGCTATTAACATGACAAACATGGGGCTAGTTGAGGGGATTGTGATCCCACAAAAGTTTAAAGTGCCCACGTTTGACAAATATAATGGGAGTTCTTGCCCGGAAACTCATCTCCAGGCCTTTGTCCGGAAAATTTCTGCCTATACAATGGATTAGAAGCTATGGATGTACTTCTTCCAGGACAGCTTGTCTGGTGGGTCTCTGGAGTGGTATACCAAGTTGAGATCATCTGACATCAAAAGCTGGCAGGATTTGGGAGATGCGTTCTTTAAACAGTACCAATTCAATGCTGACATGGCTCCTAGTCGTACCCAGTTGCAGGGTATGTCTCAGAAGCCAAACGAAGGGTTTAAAGAATATGCACAAAGGTGGAGGGAGTTGGCTGCCAGAGTTCAACCTCCGTTGGTGGATCGGGAAATGTATGATCTATTCATGGGTACCCTGCAGGGGATTTTTGCTGAAAGGATGGTGGATTGTCCCGTCACTGGCTTTGCAAACATAGTAGTGGCTGGCGAGAGAATAGAAAGTTGGTTGAAAATGGGGAAAATACAGGGAAATGCTCCGTCATCTGGAGTAAAGAAGCCATTTGGGAACGGTCAGCGCAAGAATGAGGGTGAATCGAGTGCTATGTATGCCCAAAGGGGACACGGTAGGGATCGTTACTACCAGCACACTACTGCGGTAACCATTCCTGCTGGTAATCAATCGGTACAACAGCAATGTCAGCCACCTCAACAGAGAGCACAGAGAGCTGGGTACCAAGTGAAAGGAAAGGGGATTGGTCGCCAGTTTGATAGACCACCCGCGACATATGCTTTTCTGTTTAAGAAGTTGTTGGATATTGGGTTGGTTCAGCCGAGGACGATGGCTCCGATAAGACCAGATCAGAGGCCTCCTAACTATGATGAGAACGCCAAGTGTGAATTCCATTCTGGTACACGGGGGCATAACATTGAGGGTTGTAGAGCTTTTAAGCATGTTGTCCAGGATCTGGTAGACTCCAAGGCCATCAATTTTGCACCATCACCGAATGTTAATGCTAATCCCGTGCCTGCGCATGGTCAGGTGATGGTGGGCGTAATTGCTGAAGATTCGGATCACGCCTGTGCGGTAGGTGAAGAGACTGACAGTGACTACGAGCTCGATAGTTGGATAAAACCGTGCGTACCAGAGATGGAAATCCAGAACTGGAAGGCCTAAAAGATCATCACTGTCACTCTACGTGAAGAGTAATATTTCTATTTTTAATTCTGTATATGAAAGCCATACGTTTTGCCCGAAGCGTAATGGTCCATTGTAAGGGCCACCTCATGTGTTTCATTGTGCAACATTTTGCATCATTAATAAATGGATGTTTTTCACATTAAAAGCGGTGTTCCCTGTTTTTCATTTATTTTTGCAGTTTAAAACAAAAATAAAAATGGCAATGTTTATTTTCATTTGTCCTTCCTTTTGATTGGCTTCGTTCCGACTTTCGTATTCTCCGGATCTCATTGATAACAATCCTGTTACACCCTCATATGACTTCGACAATCCGATCTATCATGCCGAAGAAGAAGGCGAAGAAGATTATGAACTGCCGGGGGAATTAGCCAGGTTGTTGAAACAAGAGAAGAAGGTGATTCAGCCGCACGAGGAGCAAGTTGAGCTTGTTAATCTGGGCCCCGAGGAGGTCTTAAAAAAGGGATCAAGATTGGGGCCGCCTTGGAGGCGAGTGTCAAGAGCGGAGGTGATGCCATTCGGTCTCAAGAATGTCGGTGCTACTTATCAGAGGGCCATGGTGACTTTGTTTCATGATATGATTCATCATGAAATCGAATGCTATGTTGATGACATGATAGCAAAGTCCCAAACTGAAGAGGGGAATCTGGTGGATCTGGCCAAGCTGTTTGACCATTTGAGACAAATCAAACTGAGGTTGAATCTGAGTAGGTGCACTTTCGGAGTGCGGTCCGGTAAGCTGCTGGGGCTTATTACGAAAGAAAGAGGAATCGAGGTTGATCCTGCTAAAAAAAAAGAAGAGAAAAGCAATACAAGAAATGCCGGAACCGAGAACAGAAAAAGAGGTTCGTGGTTTCTTAGGTAGATTGAACTGCATTTCACGGTTCACATCTCATCTAACAGCCACGTGTGAACCCACTCAAGCTGTTAAAAAAAAGATCAAACAGTCAGGTGGATAATGATTGCCAAGGGGCATTTTGAAGAAATAAAAGAATAAGTCGCAGGAACCTCCGATTCTGATGCTTGTGGAGGGAGATCGTGAACCCTGTACTTGACAGTCCTCGAGGAGTCTATGAGGTGTGTACTGGGGCAGCATGACGAGTCTGGTCGAAAAGAGCATGCAATTTACCTTAGCAAAAAGTTTACCGACTGTGAAACAATATATTCACTGCTCGAGAAAACTTGTTGTACTTTGGCATAGGCTGCTCGCCGACTAAGACAGTATATGCTGGTTCATACCACTTTATGGATTTCCAAGATGGATCTGATCAGGTATGCATTTGAGAAGCCAGCATTGACCGGACGGGTTGCGAGGTCGTAAACGATTTTTGACTGATGTGATATTCAGTACACCTCTCAGAAGGTAATCAAGGGGAGTGTATTGTCTGATTACCTCGCCCAGCAACCCATTGAGGATTATCAACCGAGGAAGTTTGGAGTTCCCTGATGAGGACATCGAGGTTCTCAAATCGAAAGATTGTGAGGAACCGATCCCGGAGGAGGGGCCTGACCCTGAATCCGAACGGATTCTGATGTTTGATGGGGTCGTTAACGTGAATGGAAACAGAGTTGGTGTTGCTTTGGTTACGCCGAAGGGATCCCACGTTCCTTTTGCTGCCCGGCTAACATTTGAATGCACCGACAATGTGGCAAGTACGAAGCTTGTATCCTGGGTATCGAACCTCGGTGCGTACATCTACTGGGGCAAAGCCTTTCTCGCTGTGTATGGAATGGAAGCCGTGTTACCGGTTGAGGTTCAAATTCCCTCTTTGAGAGTCCTGATGGACGTGAAGTTGCAAGAGGCTGAATGGGTAAGGACTCGGTACGAAGAGTTAAGTCTGATTGAGGAGAAGAGGCTGGCGGCCATCTGTCATGGGCAGTTGTACCAGCAGCGGATGAAGCGTGCTTTTGACCGAAAGGTGCGACCTCGGGTATACCATGTGGGCGATATGGTGTTGAAAAGGATCCTTCCTCCTCAGAACGATCGAAGGGGCAAGTGGACACCCAATTATGAAGGTCCATTCGTGGTCAAGAAGGTTTTCTCTGGCGGAGCCTTGTTGTTGACGACCATGGACGGTGAGGACTTTCCATCCCCTGTGAATGCGGACGCAGTTAAAAAATACTTTGTATAAAGGACCCGCTGGACGAAAAGAATAAAATAGTCCAAGCAAAAAATGGGCATCCCGGCGAAACAAAAAAAATGAAAAGGTTCGGGCAAAAATTAGGGATAAAAAGAAAAAAAATGTACACCCGGCAAGTCGAAAACCTGAAAAGGCGACTTGGGCAAAAAAGGGTATCCCAGTGGACTGAAAACCCGAAAGGGCGGTCCAGGCAAAAGAGGGATTGAAATGAACAATTGCGTCCAGCATGATCGTTTGTGTTTTGAATACGACAAGTGGATAATCCCCGGTAGGGATCAATCGGAAGCGTCTTGTTCAGAAGGCAGAAAGCGCGGAGAGTCTTGAGGACATATGTGTAACACCTCAAAATTTGCCCTCCTCTCTTGGGACTAGCTTAGCATATTGCATTTCATTGTTTAGGACATTAGGCATTTGCATGTTGCATATCATGAGAAGATAAGCAGGTCATCCTCCTAAGTCTTTCTCAGGAGATAGAGAGGTTGAGAGATGCAAGCCTGAGGGTATCATAAATTGATCACTAATCATCTGAGGTTTGTGCTTCAATTAGGGTTTCCTGGTTCCTCAAGGAAGTTGAGTATTATCTTGGTTGAGATGGTACCTCATCATCATCATGGTTCATTATTTCTGATCAGATTCCTTGAGATTAGGGTTTTGACCTCTGGTCAACCCTAATCAGTTGCATTCTACCAGTCAGGGTTTTTCAAGGAGATGAGGTCTTTATTGAGATGGAGGTCATCATATGATTTTATTGAGCTTGTATAAGCTAGGGTTTCATTTTGGAGTTATCTCAGCAAAAGGTTGAAGGCTCAGAATGCATCAGTGCATGTGCAAGTCATCTGAGGCCCATGACAGTCAACAGAGGTCAACTGCAAAGTCAACTGTGGATTTGGAGGCGGGAAGTGGTTAGATATGATTCATTCATGTTCAAACAAGTCTCATTTGACATTTCAAACATCAACATTGAAGAATTTGAAGTTAGGTCAAGACTTTCCAAAAATAGCAGGTGACCTATAATTTGAACTTTCCAAAAATGGAAAGGTTTTGGACCAACTTCAACTCAAGATTACATCATCAAGGAAGTTTCAAATGAAATTTTTTCCAGCATGAAAGTTGGATATCTTTCTCTCCCATTTCCAAAAAGTCCAAGATCATGAATTTCTCATGTGTGGTTGAGGAGATATGATCCAATCATGGCAAAGTGTGTTCAAAAGTTCAAATGAGCATAACTTTTTAACCAAAACTCCAAAATGAGTGGTTCTTTTTGCATTTTGATCCTTATAACATGTAGTTTTCAAGCATACCATTACATAACATGAAATCTCATTGCATGATCATTAGTTCACTCATGAAGAGTTTTGAAGGAAATTTCATAAAACTATTTTTGATTGATCATGAGCATACAACATCACTTCCAAAGCTTGCATGAACTCATTTTTAGTGGATTTGGGCCTTGAACTGGTACTGTTCACGTGCATGGCATGCATGTGAGGTGAAAACCTATTTTTGCACATACACCACATAAGTGATTAATCACATTTGCATTTGGCTTAAGCTGGTTTTAAACATGATTAGTAGGAAGTATAAATGGATAATCATAACTGTTTTTTGTCATTAGCAACATTTCAGATCTAGAATCACAAAAAATATCCAAATTTTCTCTCAAACTTTTTCCAAAATTCTTCAAACAAGAGCATCCTCTATTGATCAATTCATCTTCATGAGGCATTTCTGAGCAAATTTGGACGTGGAATCAAGAGAAATCGTGGCAGATTGAGCTAGGTTCAAAGTTTGAAGGTTCCATGGTGATTTCAAAATCTGTTGGATTCGTGCATACTTAAGCTTCACATTCATCATCAAACACTTCAATAAGCATATTGGAAGAGATTTGAGGCTTGTTTGAGCTTGTAGCACGCGATTTCCAGTTCTGTTCATCAAGAGGTCAGTTTCTTGATTCTCATAATTCTTAAATCCATGGCCATATTATTGTAGATTTAAGCATGCTGATGAATCTGAGCTTTGAATCGTGTGATTTGGTGCTGTTTTGAGTTAGTTATGATCGATTGAAGTTTTGATGTTGATTTTTATTTCCTTCGATCCAAGCATGTATTGATGTTTTTGCATGAATTATTGTTGGATCCTTGATGTACGTGGAAGGATGAGTTGATTGGTATAGGTTTCATTAATTTCTGGAACAATTTTTGAAATCTGGAAATTTTCATATGAAGATCTTCATCGTCCATGCATGAAGTTCATCATTTTCAGTATTAGCTACGAAACTGCCAGGAATTAGCTACGAAAATCTTGATTAGCTACGAAAATTTCAAACAGCGCGCCAGGCTTAGGGTTAGGTACCAAACGCTGTCGTTTGGAAGCGCGTGCTGGGAAGTTCAAATGTGGCCTCGGTTCGAATCCGAGCGAAGCCATTTTTCCATATTGCCTTGCCAATTATTCTATTCCCTCCTATTTTCTAATGCTTGCTCCATTTCATTTTTCAAAATTTCCCTCAACTTCCAAAAATCATTTAAAAATGAAAATTAATCCAAATGATCTCCAATTTTTTGCATTGTGTTCCTTATCTTGTCTACTTTTTTATGAGTATAAATTGGAAAGTTGTGCTTGGCTGAAAAATATTTTGTCCTATGGTGTTTGAACATGTGTCCATTTGTGCTATTGCCTTATTCATTTGATCATAAAATGCATGTTTCTTATCCAATGCTTCTGAAATTTTGTGTGTGGATTCTAGACATGTTGAGTGACATTTTGACTTTGGTTTGAGATTTTTCCCATGATCCATCTCTGTTTTATGCTTATGCTAACTTGGTGTGACAATTTGTGTCACACATGTGATGGTTTGAATTATGCTATGTGATTGCCATGCCTAATGATGTCCAATGCTCCTGATTTTTTGTATGATGATCATGTTATATGTCCTGTTTACTCATGAATTTTGCCAAGATTATTTGAGTCATTTTTGATTTGATGTGCATTTGTTTCTTCTGATGTCTCAATGTGATCACCATTTGCATGCCTTGCCATGTTTTGCTCATGAAATGAATTTGATTAATGATCTTGATGTGAGACTTTTTGAGTTTTGTTCTGGATTGAATGAGGATGATTCATGTTAAATTTCAAGTTCTGTTTTGAATGTTTGACCCTAGGCTTTGACCTAGTGGTTTGGACTCACTGTTTGGATTGTGGATTTCAGGTTCAGATGCATATTGCCATGATTGGAGTGGCTCATTCTTTTGAGTTTGATTAATTGGTTGATGTTGGCTAACATTGTGTTGTTTTGTAGGTTTTGAGAACAAATCCCCTTGTGCTTGTGCCTTGCTCATTGTTGCCTGATTGCTTTGTCTGTTTATTATTGCCTGATGACTGTTGTCTGTTTGTTTGAACTGTGTACTGATTGTCTGGTTGTTTGCACATGTACTTTAGTAGCTATAACTCATTGCTTGAGTTGCCTAACTTGGCTTGTGGTTTGCTTACCACCTTGGTATAACTCTCTGACTTCATGTAGTCTGGAAGACCTGTCATGTTATATGGGCAGGCACCTGTCTGAAGTCCTCCTTAAGAGGCAATGCTTGTGTTTGTTTATTTTTGTGCCTTGTACATATCAAAGACCTCCTAAGTGAATAGGCATTGGCAGATACAAGGGATGTGCAATCCATCCCCTGCTATTCAGTTGAGTCATTCATCCTGCTCACACCATTGTGTTGATGCACTTTGAATATTAACCCAAGATCCTGTTGTGTCAGTCATTTGTGGAGAAGAGTTCCTACATTCTGAACTCCCACACTTTCATTTGTCTGAAGCTCTCCCAGGCCAGGGATAAGAGTTGTGAGGTCTTACCCTCACTTCCCATTTCATCTGCTTCACCCTAACTCTCAATGTTAGGGTTAAGAGCTAAAAATACCCCATTCCAGTTGGTCTGTTTCTACAGCCTAGCCTTGTATGAGCCCAAACTGTTTGCATATAGTGTGTGTGCTTGCTTTATTGTGCTTGTTTGCTTGATTGTGTTGTTTAGGCTAGCTTGCTTCCTGTGCAAGTTAGGATAGAGACCTCAACATAGGGATCTTATGCATGACAACTTCTAGGCTCGAGTCGTGGTCTCCCTAGTAGCTTGTTATCTCCCTTTGTCTCTGGTTAGGATAGAAGTTCTTTTCCTGTTTAGGGGAACTACGTCGCCCTGATCCTCATACCAGATGAGGTACGTAGGCAGGAGATGAGTTGATCTCTCCGGGCGCCCTTTTTCTTTTTCAACCCCTTTGTGTGCGTTTGGAGTCTGACGTAAGTCCAGCGATTGGCAATTGGTTTCCTGTGTGTGTTTGTTTGTCTGGAGTCTGACATAAGTCCAGCGATTGGCAGTCGGTTTCCTGTGTGGTTTTGTTTGGCGTGCGTTAGCCGAGCTACGAGTGCTCTGATTCTTCTCCAGTCAGAGAAGATACGTATGCATAGGATGCGACATCCTAGCGAGTACGCTTCCCCTGTCCCGAACTACGTTGACTCTGATGTTTGTTTTTGACAGACTACTTAGGCCCAGGATGCGATATCCTGCCGAGTCCCGTTTCTTTTGTATTTATATGTTTCCTTCCAACCTTGTGCAGTGTGTGAGCAGTTTTTAGCAACCTTTATTCTATTCTTTTGTGCGTGGATCCCGTCGAGTACGACGGACGTGAGGGGGTGCTAATACCTTCCCCTTGCGTAACCGACTCCCGTACCTTGTAATCTCCGGTCGTAAGACCATTTCCTTTCCAGGTTTACTTCGAGCGTTTCCTTTCCCTCATTTGGGATAAATAACGCACGGTGGCGGCTCTGTTTGTTTCTTTTTCCTGCCGGTTTGTTTTTCGCGGATGCGACAATATGGGGTATAACCGAGTTGGAACTCGATGAGATCACGGGTTCACATTGCCATTAGGATAGATTTTCCTTTTGTGCGCAATTACCTCTTTTCAGAAATTGCTTCCTGTGTATTTCTCAGTTACGAGCCACACCTTTTTCAATCAATAAAATGCATATTCAGTCAAACAATTTTGTTTTTGTTGTTATTACTGCTTTGATTGCAAAAACATCTGTTTATTTTGATAAGAATATTTGCATTTTGAGACATGGAGGTCCCTTCCGATGCATGTTTATAAGATTGAAAGCCTGAAATCTTATTCGGAAGGTTGAGTGATCCAGGTGTTGAAATTTTGGCACGCCTGGGGCACGTTTTTATCTAACGATCTCTTTTGCAGGTGCTGTTAGGTATTTCCACTCACTTGCAGGTTGTGATGTGAAGCCTTTTTGATAAGGGATCCACGTGGAGTCCAATCAGGGACAAGGGACTGAAGAATGGTGAAAAGACAGCGAGAGACGTGCGACGATCCTGGAGTATTAATCAAGAAGACTCTTCAAAGTCTAAGGACTGGAAAGTTTGTGTGAATCCAGGGAGTTCGATCTCCGTAGAGTACGGAGAAGTCAAGAATATAAGGTGATGAATCAGAAAAGTCCAGACGAGTCTGGGAGCTCTCAAAAGTGGAAAGAGGACACTGGATTTAGATGTGGAATACCGGGGTTCGATGAGTCGACGGGTGTTCTGTACCAGACTTTCCTTATTTCCCCAAGCAGAGTCGGGATGGTTATCTCCCAGCAGGTTTGAGATCGGTGTTTCCTCAGCAGCCAGGCTTGAAGATTGCTATTTCCCAGTGGAGGTGTTTGTTGGTAGTTGTTTTTCTAGCATGGCGGAGCTTGTTAGTTCCCCAGCAAGTCAAAGATTGTTGTTTCCCCCGCAGAATGCGTTGGTGGTTTCTTCCCCAGCGAAGTCCCCAAGTGGATCGGGTTCAGTGGAGGTCATCCTTGGTAAGGGTGGTCCTTTCCCCATGAGCGATGCTATTCCCCAACAGCGGTGCTATTCCCCAGCAGGGTGGAGATTGGAGTGTTGTCGAGTTCCTCAGCAGAATGCCTCGAGCTCCCCAGAAGAGTCCCTTGAGGGGGATACTTTTTATGCATTCATCATTTAGATAAGCATGGCATATTGCATACCTAATTGTGTAGCATTTCCATAGTTATGGAGCATTACGCTGAAACTAATCATGCATCATCATTGCAAGCATAAGCTAGTCTCAAGCCGTGGTTACCGTTTGAGATTTGGGTTCGCCAGTTGGTGAAGATGATACTCAAGCCGTGGTTACCGTTTGAGAGGTGGTTTCGCTGGTTGGAAGATCAATATCAACATTGCCAGTATTGGTTACTCAAGCCGTGGTTACCGCTTGAGATTTGGTTTCGCTGGATGGTGAAGATGTTACTCCGAGGAGTTTAGCATCGTGGTGTTGGGTCAACCGTATTCCCCAGTAGTACGATACTGGAGGAGATTTCTGTCGTGCGAGATAGAAGTTGGAAGATGTTACTCTGAGGAGTTCAGCATCATGACGTTGGAGCAACAATGTTCCCCAGTAGTGCGATATTGGTGGAAACATGAATTTGATTCACGCCTTTGCTTTGCACATAATTGTCTCTAGTAGTGAACTGTTGAGAATTAAGGGACATATTTTCGATAAGGGCTTTGGCAGCAGCTGGAGTCTTATCAACAAGTGTTCCACCACTAGCAGCATCAAGAATGTTCCTATCCATCGGTATCAAACCCTCATAAAAGTACTAGATGAGTAGTTGCTCGGTGATCTAGTGTTGAGGGCAGCTGGATACCAAGTGTTTGAATCTCTCACAATACTCGGTCAATGACTCATTACTCTGTCTAATACCACAAATCTCCTTTCTTATCGAGGCAGCTCTGGAGGCAGGAAAATATCTCTCTAAGAACATTTTTTTCCAGGGCATTCCAGCTTGCAATTGAATTTGGCTCGAGATAATATATCCAATCCTTTGATGCACCCTGCAATGAAAAAGGAAAAGATCGAAGTTTGATATGGTCTTCAGTTATTCCTTCAGGCCTCAACGGTGTAGAGCACACAACCCAGAATTCCTTGAGATGTTTATGTGGATCCTCACCTGCAAGACCATTAAACTTTGCCAACAAGTGTATCAAACCAGATTTTAGTTCAAAAGAAGTGTCAGCTTCAGGATATTCAATACACAGGCCATTATAATTCACATCAGGGACAGCTAAATGCCTTAAAGTTATTTGGTCAGTCATAGTCAAAAACAAGCACAATGAAGGAAAATGATTAAAAAAAATTCAGAAAAATAAACTAACACCAAAATTAATCTAATGACTTAAAATTAGAGTTTTGAGAAGTTTTTTTGGATTTTTTCGAATCTATGAAAACAGTAAAAAAATTCATTAAAAATAGAAAAAATGGGTCAAAAGATCGGGTGAATTTTCTACTCCTAATAGACGGAACAGATTATCGATCGGACTCACTTTTTCCAAAAAACGATTTTTTCGACTCTAGACGCGAATTGGCCAAAACCGCGAGGAACCTATGGCCTAAACGCAAGAACATTAAACCTATGACTCTAATATTGATTAATAATCACAAGAATCCCCGGCAACGGCGTCAATTTGATTCGCTGTCGCGGGCGGGTCAAAACGAGTGTTTTTCAAAAATGTAGTACGACGACAATTTTAACTCGGATATCGTTCTCACAAGGATTCTTGATTATTATTATCCAAAGGTAAATCGAATTAAGGGGGGTTGCTTGGTTTGGTGTTCGATTAAGAAAAAATGATTATTAAAAGCAATTCTTGAAATAAGCTGTTATGAAATAATTCAATCTACCGATTCAGTTCCTACTATTGTAACACCTCAAAATTTGCCCTCCTCTCTTGGGACTAGCTTAGCATATTGCATTTCATTTTGTAGGACATTAGGCATTACATCTTTGCATATCATGTGGAATAAACAAGTCATCCTCCTAAGTCTTTCTCAGAAGATAGAAAGGTTGAGAGATTTATGCCTGAGGGTCTTGTTGAATTGATCAATCATCTGAGGGTTGCTCTTCAATTAGGGTTTTATTGGTTCCTCAAGGAGGTTGAGTATTATCTTGGTTGAAAGGGTATGTCACCATCATCATGGTCTTATCATCCTCAAGGGGTTCATTGTGCCTGATCATGTTCTTTAGGATTAGGGTTTTGACCTCTGGTCAACCCTAGTCAATGGCATTCTCCCAACCAGGGATTCTCAAGGAGATGAGGTCTTTATTGAGATGGAGATCATCATATTGATTTTATTGAGCTTGTACAAGCTAGGTTTTCATTTTGGAGCCATTTCATCAAGTGGTTGAGGCTCAAAGTCATCTGTGCATATTCAAATCATCTGGGGCTCATAAAAGTCAACAGAAAGTCAACTATGGGTTATGAGGTGGAGAAATAAGTTTCAACATCTCATTCATGTTCAAAAGAGGCTTATTCATCATTACAAATGCATATCTTGAAGAATTTGAGGTCAGATCAAAACGTTCCAAAAATGGAAAGTGACCCATAATTGAAAGTTTCCAAAAATGGAAAGGTTTTGGTTCAAATTCAACTTGATCTTGCATCATCAAAGAAGCTTCAAATGAAATTTTGTCCAACATGAAAGTTGAATATCTCTCTCTCCCATTTCCAAAAAGTCCAAGATCATGAATTTATGATGAATGGTTGAGGAGATATGATCAAATTATTGCCAAGTGTGCTTGGAACTTCAAAAGGCCATAACTTTTGATTCATAACTCCAAATTTGGTGCCTCTTTTTCTAAAATGCTTCTCATGACATGAACTTTCCAAAACGATCATCACATTGCATGAATTTCCATCATATGATCATTTTCTATTCCATGCCCATTTTGGAGGGAATTTTGAAATTTAAAATTGGTGCATCATGGGAACTTTTTACCATTGCCATTGTGTTGGAAAAATGATTTTAAGTGAATTAGATCATGCTTTGGTTACTGTTCACGTTCATTTACTCCATGCACCATGCAATTTTCATTTTTTGGCCAAACACCTTATTTTTGCTAAATCCTAATTAACTTTGATTAATTTTGATTAGAAGGTGATTAGGACATGATATATATACATAATTGTAACAGAATTTGAGAGGATTCTAATACCTTCCCCTTGCGTAACCGACTCCCGATCCTTGTAATCTCCGGTCGTAAGACCGTTCCTTTCCAGGTTTACTTCGAGCGTTTCCTTTCCCTCTTTTGGGATAAATAACGCACGGTGGCGGCTCTGTTTGTTTGCTTTTTCCCGCCGGTTGTTTTTCGCGGATGCGACAACTATCATCGATTAATATAATTTTAATACCCTAAGCGGATTGTCTATTCCTATTTGGATACAAACTCAATGACAAGCACGGTGAAGTTTGTGAGATGTATGATCCTATTGTCAGAATTAAGCAAACGAGACAAGTTTTCATGGATTAAGCAAACATGATTGATTAGACACAAAAACGAATTAAGCAAATGTGACGTGCCTATGTTAGGATCATATAATCAACCAAATTGAATCAATATATTTCATGCAATCGAATTAAGCATACAAGAACACAAAATATCATTGAAAGGAATTAAACTAAAATTAACATTATAATAATCTCAAGTTTTGGAACCTGAATTACGGCAGATCGAATCGGAGGGATTAGTTCTCCATGGAATCCGTACAAGCTTTCAAACTTTCATGAATAGTGATACCGTGTACTATTTTCGGCTGCTTAGGTTATAGGAAAAGTAGAATAAACTTAATTTGGTCAAAACATAACCCAGACCCAAACTAAATAATCCAACACAAAATATAAATCTAGTGTTGAAGGCTTCAACGGATTTTTCAACCATGCTACAATCTGAATTAGCTTCTGATTTCTTCATGAAAGTCGTAGCTCTTTCTCTTAGCTTTCTAATGACTAGTAGCACGCCTCGATCCGATACTTCTAGCTCCAATTATGAATTTATTTGTGCAGACTGCTAATGCTGAAAATAAACTGCGAAAAACAAATAAGTGTAAAAATAAGATAAATTATAAAAACACATTAAAAGGGAAAAATAACCAAACTAAAACATGAAAATGCATAAGTATAAATATAGAAGAATGTGCATCAAAATGCACTGATCACCTTGTAAGGTGTTAAACCTTGGCACATTCTTTACCTTGTAAGGTGTTAAACCTTGGAACATTATTTGTCTTGTAAGGTGTTAAACCTTGGTACATTCTTTGCCTTGTAAGGTGTTAAACCTTGACACATTCTTTATCTTGTGAGGTGTTAAACCTCGGCTATTCTATTCAATTCTTCGCCTTGAGAGTCATGGACTTTAGCATATATTTCTCTTTACCTTGTGAGGTGTTAAACCTTGGCTATTCAATTCAGCTCTTTGCCCTGAGAGTCTTGGACTCTGGCAGTTGATTCTCTTAGCCCTATAAGGTGTTAAACCTTGGCAATTCAATCATCAGTATTAAACTCTAGTAGTTATACCTTGCCTAGAAGGTCATGAACCTTGTCACTCCTTTTCAGCCTTTAAGGGTTATGTACCCTGGCAAATCAATCTCGTTCCCTTTCGTTTCAGCCGTAGTAGGCTGAACCACGAAAGCTTTGATTTCCTTATTGCACTATAAGGATACATAGGCAAGAGAATTCAGTTTCTTCGTGAGCTACCTTATTTATAATCCATCTTTCATTTTAATCGATCACTCGTCTTGCCTCCTCAATCATCTTACTTTTATCCATAGAGGGTTGAACTACGATTGCTCTGATTTTCTTATTGCACGATGAGAATACATAGGCACGATGGTTCGAATCCTCCGCGAGCATACTTATTTATTATTCGTCTTTCCGCCTTAGGGCACCATTCATATATTTCATGATTCATTATCTATCTTCGATCATAAACCATTCACCTAGTGACATATCGTTTCTTTGAAATTGAAATACAACTTTCTTTGGAATTCCATATATACCCTTTTAGGAAGATATAACGGCAGTCCACTTTATGAATCAAGAGTTGTTTGGATCATGCCCAAACATTTAATTCACTTTTTTTTGGCATTACCCTATAGCGGCAACCATGCTAGCCCACGTACCGGTAAAATCCAATTTTACTCTTGGGTTTATGTTTTCACTCATTGTTGGAGTTCAAAACACTAATCCTTTGGTTTAGACCATATTGTTATCACAACTTCTTTTCATCTCCCACCATTAGTTCTTTAAACTACGGAGCTCTGAATTCCTCATTGCACTATGAGGATACGTAGGCATGAGAGCCTCAATCCTCACCGAGCACTTTATCTATTTCTTTTCTTTTCCCTCATTCTTTTACGAATAATCTTTAGATATCACACCTATTCGAGCGAGAACAATCAAAACGGTTCCCATGGAGTACCATGGATGTTAAGTGTGCTAATAATTTTCCCTTGCATAACCGACTTCCTTACCCATCATATCTCTTTCCCACGAGTTTTATCGATGTTTTCCCTTTCCTTCGGGAATAAATAAAGTTCGATGGCGACTCTGTTGTATGTTCGAGCGTGCGATGCGTTCGAGTATATTTCCGCTAGCTTCAAACCTATCATTGATTCAAAGTGTCAAAAATGATACAAATGATCATTTATCAACATGTTTGAATAATAGAACGACTGAAATGATCATTTATCAATGATATAAAATATGGAAGATCTATCAACCAAGTAACCACATAAGATAAATAAGAATTAACATAAAAATAAATAAAGATTTAATGGTTAGTTATTAGATTAATCGAATTGAGACAATTTAGCGTTATGTCAAGCCACAATTTATGTGCTCAAAACATGTTAGAGAAATAACATAAAGTTATTCTCCTAAAACATGTAACATAATGGGAGAGAATAAAAGCACAAACAAATCAAAAGAATAAAATAAAATAAATAAGCACATGATAAAAATATATTGCAAATAAGTTGGAAAGAAATTTGAAAAAAGTGGTAGTAAGGGTTTGAACCCGAGACATAGTGGTTAGGAGACCTTGGTCCCAACCACTCCACCATGTCCAACTAGTTATCATTTTTATGCAACCATTCATACAAATAAAATATATAAAAAAATAGAATAAATGAAAAAATACAAAATGAATAGAAATCAAACACAATATGTTTTCATGAACACAATACTATTCAGCTTCTCATGTACATGAAAAAAATAAACAAAAATCCCCAAAAATGCAAACCAAACAAACTCACTTGTCACACTCTTGATTTAAACCCCTTTCAAAAAAATACAACCCATGAATAAACACTTATTTTCAACACAAAAATAGAACTAAAATGTTAATGAACTTGAGTTGCAATCATTACTAAGTTTGTGATATAGTAACTAAGTTGTTATGGTGTTGAGTTTGAAAATGAAGCAAAAGGTTTGGAAAATGGTGGCTTATAGTTGAAATTTGATGGAAAGGGTTGAGTTGTGAGTGTAGAAAATGGAAGTATTGGGAGAAAATGAAATGGGAAGAAAGTTGTGGGTGATTGTTTGAGAGAGGATGATTGTGTGTGTTTAGATTTAGGTTTAAGGAAAGAGCATGAGTGACTTTGACAGAATTTCTAGGGGTTGTTAGCTTGTGAAAATGAAGGGGAAATAATGTTCTATTTATAGGGGCTGCTAGTCGGTGTGTGTAAAAATGGGATTCACTTTGTGTAAAAAAAAATAAAGTTACTGTTGTTGTTCGTGCATGTGTAACCCGTTATCCATACTGAAAATGGCCTTGGAAGTCTCCTGAAAGCAGGTGTAATCGATTACCACAATTTGGATAATTGGTTACCATTGCAAAAAATTCCCGTGGACACTTGTTTAAAAGAGGGTGTAACCGGTTACCATAATTTAGGTAATCGGTTACCAGAACCAAAATATGGAATTTTTGCTATGTTATGGTTTTTTCTCTTTGAAGTGCCATCAAAAAAACCTTAGTTTTCCTCAGGTATAACCACAATGCCTTGTGTTTATGTAATATGAATTTGGTTAGGAATGTTAATGCAAATATGGTGATGAAATGATGAATGCATCCATTGTTAGTAGGGTCATGGACTAGATGAAAGTTGTATATGGTAGGGTAAATTTTGGGGTATAACAGTTGCCCCTATTTAATCTTTTCAGACCTAGATGTTTGAATAGCAACGACTTTCACACATTCATGGTAAGAGAGGATTAAATACAAAAATATCTGAAAATTTACCATACTAGGAATGAATGAATATGATGTGAAATGATGGGTATTTGTGAGGAGTTGTTTATTGGATGGAAAATAGGCTATGATATGAAGTTATATGTTGGGGATTGAATATGGTATTCCATAAGAAGTATGGGTCAACTGCACTGAGAGATGTTTAGGCATGCATAATATATGTGATAATATGCAATGATATGTAATATGAGTATCTCTTCAAGTGATGGGCTTCGCCAGTCTTGGTGATTAAGACATTCCGCGGGATTCCAGAGATTTATGTGTTTGCAAAGGCAAACCATTATTGGTATGGTTGTAACTTGGATTCTTCTGCAAAAGGTAAAGACACGTCTTACAAGATGCAAGTATGACTTGGCTGGGGAGCAATTCCCTTCATGCACAAGGCAATGAGAACACTAGTAATTGAAATAATCTTCTGCTACAAAAGGTAAAGGATGCTAAAGGCAAGGAAGGACATAACCTTTTTCATGCAAAAGATAACGAGAACTCAATGACAAAAGGTCAAGGAGAAATGATGAGTGGGAATAATGACTTTGCTGGGGATAAGTTTCACATACAAAAGGTAATGAGAACTTTATTAATGAAAAGCCGATTAATAATTTTCTCATATGAAAGGTAATGAGAATGTCTTAACAAAAGGTTAAGAAAGGGATATAAGATTGGATAAATGTTTTCTCAATACAAAAGGTAATGAGAATCCCTAGCAACAGATGGGAAGATTTGAAATGCAAAAAGACAATGAAAATCCCTAGCAACAACTGAGAAGGTTTGAAATTTAATTTCTCATGCAAAAGACAATGAAAATCCCTAGTAACGGCTGGGAAGATTTGAAATTTGCGATGAAAATCCCTAACAACGGCTGGGAAGATTATAATTTCTCAGGCAAAGGGTAGTGAGAAAATTCTTAACAAAAGGTTAAGAAGACATATGGATATTTCTCATACAAAAGACAATGAAAATCCCTAACAACGGCTGGGAAGATTATAATTTCTCAGGCAAAGGGTAGTGAGAAAATTCTTAACAAAAGGTTAAGAAGACATATGGATATTTCTCATACAAAAGACAATGAAAATCCCTAGCAACGGCTGGGAAGATTTGAATTTCTTAGGGAAAAGGCGATGAGAAACTTCTTAACAAAAGGTTAAGAAGATATATGGATATTTATCATACAAAAGGTAATGAGAATTCCTAGCAATGACTGGGAAGGTTCGAATTTCTCATGCAAAAGGTGATGAGAATTCCTTAACAAAATGTCAAGAAAACAGATGAACAATCTCTTAATACAAAAGGTGATGAGAATCCCTAGCAACGGCTAGGAAGGTTTGGGAATGTCGTATAAATGGTGAGATAATCTTTTATGCGGAAGTGATAAAAGATATTTCCTCACGCAAAAGGAAGAGAGGATACCTACAAAAGGTAAGGGGAAACAAAGGTGTAATTTTCCAATGCAAAGGCGATGAGAATCCCTAACAACGGCTGGGAAGAAATACTATGAGGGAATCTTGTTAGATGTATTGTTGAGGATAGTCATAAGAAACTTTGCTTTCGAGAAATACTTGAATGTGGCTTATGTTAAGTGCACATGCCCCCATTTTAAAGAGTATACTATGATGTAATGTTATGTATTCCAAATGTCGGTGTATGCTCGGGCTGCTGGGGATTAAAAAATGCATGGTCTATGGATTGTACCAAGTATGGTTAGGCTTTACGGTAAAGATTTGTCGTTTGAGGTGTCAATAACGATTGGGCTTTGGAGGAATGCCAAGCAAGGTTTGGTTTTAGGTTTTTTTAGGAGAGCATGCCGACTTCCCGACATCGTAATCCAGATCTTCTAAGACATTCAAATTGCGTTTGGTCCATCTACAACTGGTTGTTGGTCATATTTATGAGGATTCCTTGATATGGCCAAGTCCAAAGGACTCTGTGGCTTTGTGGCGTGTTTGTGTACAAGTACATTGGATCATGGTTATCCTTTAGACACTTTAAAAGGAGAGTAACCTCTTGTTTTTTCTTCAAAACTTTTTATCATTATCCCTAAAATTTTCAATGCAATATTTATTAAAAGAAATTCACATTTCACAAACAAAGCAGAAAAAATAAAAGTATTTGGCCCATTTGATGAAAAATATTTCATTGATAAAAGATAAACCTGTAAATGGGTAAATTACATGAGGAATCAATTCCTAAAAAAGGTGATTGCAAAAAAAATGCAAAAACATAATGGCAATGAGAAAAACTCGGATTTCCACTGAGTTCCAATTTCTGCTATAATCCTTATGTCTTCGAGGGTCCTTGGATCTTGCTTTTGAAGAAAGTTATTAAATTAATCTTTCCCATTCAGACTCCCGTGACAGTGTAAGACCCCAATTTTGACCCTAAGATCCCTCATGCTATCTCATCATATGCATTAGCTTTGGGATCACACCCTAGCATCCTTATTACCCCTCATTCCTTGGGTTTGCATTGAGAGAGGTAACCAAGCATATTTTATTGTATCATACTTTGTTTTCCATTACTTACTAACCAAAATACCAAAAATATGTCCATGTATAGTTTGTTGCTTTTGTAGGTAGTGTGTGTGCTCATCTATGCTCCATCAAGTTCATATTTAGGGTTTGAGACACACAATGCAAGGATATCAATCAAGAAATGGTTCACAATGACTCTAAACATCATATATGGATCCCCATGGTCTTCACGTATCATTTTGATCAAAAATTCATCAAGAGTTTGAAGCTTGTTTGCCTTGGAAGCCCTAATTCATCTAGGTATCTTGTGTGACTTCTTCAATAAGTTTCTTCAAAAATTGATCAAATATATCAAGGGATACTTCATATTACATCATCTTATGCATATATTATCTTCCTTGAGTCCTAAATATCAATAGAATGTCAAGCTAGCAAGATGGTTCATGGTGGTTGACCAGAGGAAGTCAACTGGTCAAAACTGGGGTTCCCTAGACCCTATCTCCTACAATTTTTGTCATAATAAAATATTCCAAGATAAAATTTACTTAAAATGATATTCCAAACAACTTTAATGTTGAAGTTAGGAGCTATTTTTGCTTGGAAAGTCATTTTTTATGGTGAAAGATTATAGGTCATTTTGTCTGAACCCTAGTTAGGAGTCCAACTTCCCAAGACCATAACTTGCTCATTTTGTATGAGATGAAAGCCATTCAAATTCCATGATTAAGTTCAATATATATACTTCAACTTTTATGTTGGGAGTAAGTTCAAATTCAACTTTAAAATGTATGTGCCAAGAGGAAACATTATAGGTCATTTTGGGCCACTACCATTGAACAAGTGATTTTCCTCAACTTCTAAAATGCATAACTCCTTCATGAAAAATACAAATGAGGTCAAATTGGTAACAAAATTTAATATGTTTGAAAGAGATACAACTTTTATGAAGGAACTTTTCCCATTTGAAGTCCATAGCAAAAGTTATGCAAGGTGGAAGAAGTGAACATCTGACTTGGTACTTAGAAAAATTTCAAATATATTTGATTTCCCAAATTTCCACCTCAAAATTCATCATGATTAAAGCTTCAAATGTAAAAGTGTTCAACATTAAAGTTGTTTCCCTTGATCTCACCTTTCCAAAAAGTCCAAAATCATCTCATTTGGATCAATATTGATGGACTTGCACATGGGTGTAACGTGTGGTACCATTTGGAAGGATTTCATGATCAAACTCATTTCAACATTGCATGGCTTAATACAACACTTTCAGCATGACCTATGCACAATTTTGGACCTTTTCAAATGATTATTTAGGCTTTGAACACGCCCATGCTAGCTCATGAAGAAACTTGCTAATTTTGGATATTCAAATGAAAGTGTGTGAAAAGCATGTGCATTGGCTATAAATAGAGAAGAAATATGATCAGGACTTAATGGCCACCTTGCCCAAGCTTTTCCAGAGCAATCCAAACCCTCCATTTCATAGAATTCTTGAAGGTTTCATTTGAAATCGAGCTTGAACTTCATCTTCTGTTTGAAAGTTCAAACTCCAAGAATTCATTGCCTTCTTCATCTCAATTGGTTTCTGCAAGCAAGAGGAAGAGAAAGCAAGCAAATCCAGATCAAGATCAAGTGAATTTAAAGCAACTCGAAGGTGATTTTTCAGAAACTTCATCTCTTCGATTCTCTCTCAATTCTTCACCATTCTTTGTGATTTTTTGTTGGCTGAAGTCCTACCAATATATGCAACAAGATTGATATGTTTTGAGGTCAAATCGAAGCAAATCAGTTCATGATCCCCCAAATTCAAATCCATGTATCTTTTTATATACTTGGAATTGGAGAAAATTGAGGCCTGATTCGTGATCATGAGCATTTTCTCTTTGAAATAATGTCCTTGTTTGTCATTTTCCATTGAAATGAAGTTGGACCAGTCTGGTGGAGGTCACCGGAGAAGATGACCGGAGCCCTAACTTCGGTGGTGTGTTGTCACGCTTCCTGGCCATCTGATCAAGTTGAAATGTTACAATCCAAAGCGTTCCATTTGATTACCACACATATATTTGTTTGACCAAGGTCCACCATAGAACACGCACGTGTGGCCATGAGATCTGCCACCTCGATTAATGAGGGAGATCTGATGGGCCTTGTTTTTTTATTTTTATTTTAATTTCTGATTTTATGTTTAATCCTTTTATTTTATTTTATTCATAATAATTTCATTTTTAATCCAAAAAATATGGGACTTTCACCAAAAATCTTTAAATATTTTCCTTTTTAATTTTATG
Organism: Lathyrus oleraceus; assembly: GCF_024323335.1. Classification (NCBI taxonomy): domain Eukaryota; kingdom Viridiplantae; phylum Streptophyta; class Magnoliopsida; order Fabales; family Fabaceae; genus Lathyrus; species Lathyrus oleraceus. The sequence continues at coordinate 59,715,600 of NC_066584.1, forward strand.
AATTAAAATTATTTTTTGGATTAAGTTTGATATTTTTCATGAATTAATTGTTTTTTTTGCATATTTTTAATTGTTTAAAAATACTTCTGACTTTTCAAAAATCATGAAATTTTTTGTCTAAGGTCCTTTGACCTTGTTTGACCTAGGATAAATCTCGTGGCCATTTATTTGGTGTTTTGAAGAGGTTTTAGGTTTTGACCAAATTAAATTGAATTTTTATGCATTTTTAATTTGATTGATTAATTGTGTAAAAATTATGTTGAGCCATTTTTGTGGTCTTGTGATGTTTGACTATTTGTTTGGGCCTTGGTCAAGGTTGATTTGACTTTTGTTGGATTAAAATCATTGGATTTAGGGGATTGATCAGATGTACATTTCATCTCCCAAAATGAATGAATGATTTTAATTTGATAAAATTCCTCCCATGACCAATTTGTGTTTCTCTCATCTCCCCTCCCTCTTCATCTTTATTCCCATTCTTTCTCATCCCTCTCATTGGCCAATGAAATCTCAAGATCCTAAGGCTAATTGGTTCATCAATAACCTTGTGTTAGATGAACCAATACAAGTATGAATGAGATAAGTCTATCCATTTTGATCTTTTCTTTTAGCGTGTTGTATGTTTTAGGAGTTTGGTTCATTATACCAAATCTCTAACATGCATTAGAACCTAAATTTTTATTGCCCGGCCTTAGATAGTTGTGATTTCTACATAAGTTCAATTACAATTGCTTAACATAGAGCTAAATTTTGACCCTAAAGGCATAGCATTCTAGTAAATGAGATTGTAAGTCTCCTATCTTTTATGGTATTGTGTGGAAACTTGGTATTTTTTCCCTTTCTTTAGAAGATGTCTTGGTTCAAGGATTCATGCTTGTGAATAAATGGTTGAGTGTCCTCCACAGAATGACTTAATCAATTGAAAAACAAAACATTACTAACATCCAATTAACCTTGCCTAACATTTGAACTAAGTCTTATTAACTTTGCTTTACTTTCAAGCCATTTACTTTATGCAATTTAATTTCAAGTCATTTACCATTCATTGTCATTTACATATCATTTAACTTGTTTATGTTTATGTCATTTTCACTTTACTCATTTGAGCCATATATTATGATTGTATATATTTGTTTGTGTATTCTATTTGTGCTTGTGGTCTTAGGACCTTAAGATATCTAATAAACAAAAAAAAAACCTAAAAAATATTTGTGTGGACTATTAGGTTTGATCTGAACTTTTGGACTTAGGATTAGGCAACATTCCATATGCAAGAGGACTTGGCCAATGCCAATATTTCTGAGACTAAGTTATTGTGATTTGAGCCTTCATCTGATGCAAGTATTAGGATCCACTGGAATTCATCTACTACATGGTCTTGATGCAACTGTTATTTTGATCTTGTGTCTAATGCCTTATTCTGAGTTAATCAAAGAGTATTTCATCTGATACATGAGAAGACAAAGAAGACTGCTAGCTGTGGGATTTGCTTGTTTGGATGTGGCCATCTTTGTTTGATGCCTTGATCTCCATGATGCTTGATATTGATAATTGCTTGTTGATTATTGTTTGGTTCAAATTCCAAAGGGAAAGTGGGTTTTCTATATGACATTCTTGTCTGTTGGATTGCATCTCATTGGTCAGATCTTTTCAACTCTTAACTTTTAATTTTATGCTTAGGTTAGCCTCTTCATCTTCTCCCCTTCTTAAATTTCAAAATCTCTCCCCCTATTTAAAAACCTTATTTGCTTGTGATTGCAAAACTAAGACCTTATTTCAAATTAGAAACTTTTGCCTTATGTCATTGCATTTTAAAACTCTTTTCTTAAATCAAACTTGTAAATGAACTTAACCATATTGACTTAAAATTTCAAAAGACAAAAAGAATTAACACTCATTCAAACTTTTGGGCTCTTGGTAACCCCTTGTTTAATTTAAATTTTGATTAAAAACAACCCACTCATTTTGAAATTGTTACCACGAACTACGAGGTTCTGATCCCTCGTTTTTATGTTGGTACGTAGGCACAAGTCCGAAAGTCTTGTCAAACACAAAAATATAATCAATGAATCCCTTTCTCATCCCCACCCTCTATTTTTCTCAAACAACCTTATACCAAAAACACATACACACATAAAAAATGGCTCCCTAGGACATTTTGGGTGCTAACACATTCCCTCTGTGTAACCAACCCCCTTACTTGTAATCTCTAGAATTTTATTAGTTTTGATTTGAAAGATTCTTATTTTTTGATTTTGTTCGTACTTTTCCCTTTTCCTTTGGAAACAATAAAAGCACGATGACGACTCTGGTTTTATTAACGTTAAGTTTATCCATAGCTTAATGGTCATGAATTTACCGCTATAGACAGATTCAAAGATTCTTCACATACCGCAGTCTCTCGATCTATAAATCCCTAATTTTTATCTAGACTTCCCTTTCGGATTTTCAGCCTACCAGGATACCTTTTTTTACCTAAGCTGTTGTTAGGGACCAATTAGTACTACTTTTTATATCATTTTATTGGTCCCTTTTACCAAACTTTGATGTAATTACACACTTTTATTCTTATTAATTTGTATAAATGCAATTAGATTTAATTTATTTTGTTTTGAATAGTTATTTCACAGATTTGTTAGTTTTGTAGAACTTTTAAATGAAAAAGCTTTTGGAATGCAACACCACATCTTGGATGAAGCTTGCAAAACAAGGAAGTTGGATAAGCTTCAGTTCGCGCCGCGAAGGCTGCGAATCCAGCAAGCTGATTAAGGGCCAAAAGTGCTGTCTTTCAGGAAAAGTTGTCTTGCCATTTTTGTATCTGTCTTGGAATAGCTTTTCTGCTCTGGATGAAAATGAGCAATTAAGGAAATGTCAACTCTTTTGGGATGGGAGAATACATTATTTCTGATTATTATTCATTCATTATTCACACATTGATACATTGAGATATTTTGTAAGAGAGAAAACCGAGTTTTCTTCCATTAACATTCTGCTTTATAACAATGATGATGAGGAGCTAAACTCCTTTTGTCAAGATTGGAGGTAGTAGCTATTCTCATTTGCTTATGTATTCCATTTGATTTATATATATGAAAAAGATTGTTGATGTATTGAATACTATTTTTGTCCTAAGTTGAAAACCAGATTTGAGTAGTTGTTGAAAGAGATTATTTGAGTCTTGACATAAAACAGATTTTCAAGTAGTGAATAAGTTGTAGAGATAGATATTTTCATTACTCTTCTTTGATATTAAACATTAAAGATTGCTATATTGATAGTTAGGTGGAGAGATCGTCTAAGGATCAATATAGTGATTATCACAATATCATTTAGACATAAATGACTTTGAGAGGATACTTGAACATCATCAATAATCTTAAATCTATATAGTTATCATAAGGAATCATAAGCATTTGAAATAGTGAACTCCAATCTTGCCAAGCTTTTACATTTGATTAAAACCATTTTACTGTTTTTAGTGACATTTACTCACAAGATAATTTTCCAACCAAAACAACTTTGTTACTTTCTAAACTTATAACAAATCGGATTATAGAACGGCGGTAATATCAACCAATCTCTGTGGATACGATATAAAAATATTTGCCGAAGATATACTTTTCAACAACTGCCACTTGGGTTTTTCAACTTATCGAGATTTCTTTTTTTTTTCTTAAGCATGGTATTTTTTGACTGCGTCTGCATTCACATGAGATGGAAGATCTTCGCCATCTATAGTTGAGAATATCAAGCTCCTCCAAAGAAAACCTTCCTTACAATGTATGGGCCTTCGTAGTTAGGCGTCCATTGTCCTTTGGATTGGTATGGATCAATAAAATCTTTCTCAACACCAGGTCTCTTGCCTTGAGATTTTAGGGACGAGCCTTCTTGTCGAATGCCCTCTTGAGACGCTTCTAGTATAACTGGTTGTGGAAGATGGTTGCCAAGTGTTTTTCATTAATGAGATTGAGCTGATCAAGCCATACTTGTATCTATTCAGCTTCATCGAGCTTAACATCAGTCAATATCCTCAAGGAGGGAATCTCTACTTCAATGGGAAAAACTACGTCCATGCCATATACAAGAGAGAACGGGGTTGCCCCGATGGAAATACGTACTAAAGTACAGTAGCCATATAAATCAAATGGAAACATCTCATGCCAATCTTTATATGTTTCCAGCATTTTTTAGACGATCTTCTTGATATTCTTATTTGCTGCCTCAATAGCATAATTCATCTTCGGACGGTACGACGATGAATTATGATGCTCAATCTTGAAGTTTTTGCATAATTATTTCATCATTTTGTTATTGAGATTCGAACCATTATCAGTAATGATTTTGTTAGGGATCCCATAATGGCAGATGATCTCTTTCTTCAAAAAATGAGCAACCACTTGCTTGGTGACATTTGCATAGGAGATAGTCTCCATCCATTTGGTGAAATAGTCAATGGTTGCCAAGATGAAACGGTATCCGTTTGAAGCAGTAGGCTCAATGCGTCCAATCACATCTATGCCCCCACATGACGAAAGTCCAATGTGATGTTAAGTCGTTTAAAGGAACTGGTGGCACATGAATTTTATCAACATAGATCTGACATTTGTGGCATGTTTGCACGTGGCGATAACAACCAGTTTCCATTTTCATCCATTAATAACCTGTCTTTAAGATCTTTTTGACCATTGTATGCCCACTGGAATTTGTCCCAAAGGAGCCTTCATGGAGTTCGGTTATAATTTGGTTTGCTTCGTGTCTATCCACGCATCTGAGCAAGACCGGGTCATACTTTCTTTTGTAAAGTACACCTCTACTCAAGAAGAACTTCGTTGAGAGTCTTCAAATATACTTTTTATTCGTGATGAATGCATTTTTTGGGTACTCTTGTTTCTCTAGATATCTCTTGATATCATAGAACCATGGTTGACCATCAACTTCCTCCTTAACTGCCAAACAAGAAGTTGGTTCATCCAATTGCTCAATATGAATAACTGGAGCTTTATTGGCCTATTTGAATTTGAACATGGAGGTTGAGGTAGCCAAAGAATTTTCCAATTTATTTTCCTCTCGAGAAATATGGTGGAATGTGATCTCATCAAAATATAGGATTAGCTTCAAGATATGCTCTTTGTACGGGATCAACTTGTGATCACTAGCCTCCCAATATCCCTTAACTTGGTTGATTACCAAGGCTGAGTCTCCATAGACTTCAAGGATCTTAATCCTTAGATCAATGGATGCTTCAATACCAAAGGCACATGCCTCATACTCCTCCATGTTATTAGTGTAAGTGAAACATAACCTTGTAGTGAATGGTAAATGAAAACCAGTCGGAGAGGTGATAACTGCCCCAATTCCATTGCCTTGAGCATTGGAAGTACCGTCGAACACGAGCGTCCATTGTGATCCCGGTTCGGGTCCTTCCTCGGGGCCTAAAATATTGTAATCCTTGATAAACATAATATCCTCGTCCAGGAAGTCAAAGTGCGTGACTGATAATATTCTAAAGGTTGATGGGCAAGATAATCAGACAAGACACTTCCTTTGGCAACTTTTTATGTGACATGTCGGATGTCATATTCTGTTAGGGTCATCTGCCAATAGGAAACTCTTCCTATAAAAGCAAGCTTTTTAAAGATATATTTGACAGGATCCATCTTGGAGATCAAAAGAGTTATATGCGTCAGCATATACCTCCTTAAGCGTTTAGCAACCCAAGTGAGTGTGCAACATGTCTTCTCAAGCATTGAATACCTATCTTTGCAATTAGAGAACTTTTTACTCAAAAAGTAGATGACGTGTTCTTTTTTACCTGTTTCATCATGTTGACCGAGAACACATCCCATTGATCCTCTAAAAACTGTCAGGTACATGATAAGAGGTCTGCCTGGCACAAGAGGCATCAAGATCGGTAGTTCTTGAAAATATTCTTTGATCTTTTCAAATGCCTTTTTGGAACTATTATTCCATACAAACGCCTGATCTTTGCAGAGCAACTTGAATATTGACTCGCATGTGGCTATGAGGTGAGATATAAATTTGGCAATGTAATTCAATCTCCTTAGGAATCTACGGACCTCCTTTTCAGTTCTTGGCACTAGCATAGCTTGTATGGCTTTGACATTTTCGGGATCAACTTCATTCCTTACTGGCTAACGATAAATCCTAGCAACTTGCGGGATCTCATCCCAAAATTGCATTTATTAGGGCTTAACCTCAATCTGGACTTCCTTAGTCGTGCAAAAAAAATCCCAGGTTAATCAGATGTTCCTCTTCGGTTTGGGATTTTGCAATCATATCATCAACGTAGACTTCAATATCTTTATGAATCATATCATGAAAGAGCGTTACCATTGCACGTTGACACGTTGTGCCAACATTCTTTAAACCAAATGGCATAACATTGTAGCAAAAGGTTCCCCACAGGGTCATAAAGGTAGTCTTTTCCATGTCGTTTGGGGCCAGTTTGATCTGGTTGTATCTGGAGAAGCCATCCATCAAAGAGAACACAAAGAATTGAGTCGTATTGTCCATTAACACGTCAATATGAGGTAGTGGAAAATCATCCTTGGGCTTTCTATATTCAAGTCTCTATCATCGACACACATTTGCACTTTTCCATCCTTCTTTGGTACCGACACAATGTTTGTAATCCATTATGGATAGTTTGCTACAACCAAAAAGCCTATGTCAAGTTGCTTTTGAACCTCTTCCTTGATTTTCATTGCCATGTCGGGTTCTTCTCAGTTTTGCTTCACTGGAGGATAATCTTCCTTGAGGGGTAGTCCGTGCACTGAAGGTGAGAAAAACAAGAAAGGGGGGGTTTGAATTGTTTGAAAAATAAGCGCTTTTGCAAAATGAAATCACACAATGATTTTATACTGGTTCGCTTATAACACAAAGCTACTCCAGTCCACCCGGCCAAGGTGATTTCGCCTTCAACAAGGACTTAATCCACTAATCTTGAAAGATTACAAACAACCCCTAAGAGAGAAGAAAATCTCTTAGTCCTCTCAAGTCTACAGACTACAAAGAGTCACTTGAGGAAATCAAATAAAAATTAGATACAAGATGTGTAATCTAGAGTGCTTCTAAGAAAGCAAATATTACAAACTTAAGAACAAATTTTTCACTTGATAAGCAAAAGCTTAGTGAAATTCTATGAAGAACAAAGATGTTTTTCTTGAGCGTGATATAATTTCAGTATAGTTTTGGCTAGTGATTTCTTAGTTTACTGAATGTTGATTTCTTCTCTATTTATAGGAGTTGAAGTAGAGTTGAAGTAGCGTTGAATCTGTTGGATATTGGGATGTAGTTACGCCATTCCATTTATAGCTTCTGCAGTAGACTTTTTCTCTTAGAAGTGACTACTTACCACAATTAGTATCTTCTCTCTTGGAAGTGGAGATTAACGTCTCTTTCTAATTGAGGAAATCCATTTGCAGAACTTTAACTTGGCTTAAACGTTACTTCATCATGATTAACAATTCTGATTAGAGTCTTTGTGTATCTGGAGAAACTGGCTTCTGATGTTATCTCTTGAAAGTTCAGATGACGCTGATAACTTCAGAATTTACAGAAGGCATTTGTTCAGAGTCAGAGCTTCTAGACTTTACTTCATGTTCAGATGCTTCTGATACTTTGTAGTTTTGTCCAGAGTCAGAGCTTCTTGAATGAGATTCCTCTTTAGATGCTTCTGATACTTGAGATTTTGCATCTGATCTTGTTTTGCATCTGATGACATCATCAGATTTGTTTCTTCTTTCTTTAGAACCCTGCACACTTAGAAACTTTTCGTTAGGGTGCCATTTTTGGTTTCATCCTTTGTTATCATCAAAATCATGGAATCTGTTGTAGAACAATTTTTGTTCTTACAATCTCCCCCTTTTTGATGATGACAAAACAAATAAAATTATCAGATGAAACATGAAAAATATTAGATCAGATAGACAAAAGCTCCCCCTGAGTTAGTACTAGGGAGTTCAGAAGTTCTTACCAGAGCTTTCCAAGCAATAAGATTTTTGAAAACTTTCTGCAATTTCTTAATTTTAATGTTAGAGTTATTTAATCAGAGCTATTATTTAATCAGAGCTATTTATATTAGAACTATTTCTATAATTGTTGCAGAATGTTTAAGGTTTTAGACATAATTTTCATCAGAGCTATTTAATAATTTCTCCCCCTTTTTGGCATAATCAAAAAGGCATAAAAATAAAAAGAGTAATAAAGAGAAAAACAATTCATTAAAAAGCACAAAGGCAAACAACAGTCAAAACATCAGATTCAAAGACGAATATCAGAGCTAAAAAGAAGACAGAAGCAAAAACATTAGGCAAGCAAACAAAATAAATCCTAAGTGCCTAAGGGTTTGGAGGTTGAGGAAGTCTCTGAAGCAACATGGCAAACATGTTCTGGATGTTTTCATTCAGAGCATCTTGCTTGTCCATCCTGGCACGAAGCTCATTCTGATCTTTCTTGATCTCTTGCTGATCTTGCTTGATCTCCTTCAGAGTGTTAAGAATCAGAGGGATCGCAGAGGAAGACTCCCCCTGAATCAGAGCCTGCTGAGCTTCAGCTTCAGCAGCAGCTTGGGCTTCTGCATCTGCCTTAGCCTTGGCTTCAGCTTCCCGAATCCTTAGAAGTTCTGCTTCCTTTGCCAGGCGTTCTTCTTCTAACCTCTTTGCTTCTTCCTCAGCTTCCTTAGCCAATCTTTCCTCCTCTAACCTTCTGGCCTCAGCTTCTCTAGCCAGTCTCTCTTGGAGTCTTTCCTCAGAGTCTCTGATGTAGCCATTTCTGACTTGTTCAGAGATACTCTTCAGCCTATAAGACTCAGAGGTCATCCAACTAATGACTCTGTTCCAGTGTGTCCTAACAGATTTAGGATCATCACTAACTTCAGAGTTTTTAGCCAGAGACTTGATCTTCTGGACTGAGGCTTCTGCAACCTGTATAATGGCCTCCTCAAGGGTAGGTATGGTAAGTTCAGGTTCAGGTTCAGGTGAATGAGGTGGAGAGTTTTGAGGGCTGAGATTTAGAGGTTGAGGTTCAGTTTGTTGAGGTTCAGATTCTGCTTGAAGTTCAGAATCTGCGTCTGGTTGAAGACTGGGAGATGAAGCATATAATGGATTTAGGTCTAAAGGGTCAGAGTCTGGTCCAGGTACAGCGGGAATAAATGGTGGAGTGATATTAGAGGTGAAGGGATCAGATGGTTGAGTTTCAGAGGGTAAGGTTGTTGTTTGTTGTGGTGGAAGTGAAGTTTGGAGGGGAGAGGTTACTTCAGATTGTCTTGAGGGTTGTGGAGCGAAATTTTTAGCATAAATTTCAGCTATTGTTGGGGAGTTTGGGTCAGAGTGTTCTTGGTCAGAGGACTCTTGTTCAGAGAACTCTTGGTCAGAAGAAGGGGAAAGGTAAGGGGGTGATTCATATTCAGAGGATGAGGAAGAGCTGTGGTGATATAGTTGATTAGGGTCAGAGGTTGTTGTGAAATTACGAGCAATTTTTAGAACAGGTGGAGGTTGAGAGGTTCTGATGGTTGAAGGAGGGATTTCAGAGGTTGTAAATATTGGTTGAGAGGAGAGAGGGTTAGAGGAAGCCATTATAGATTCAGAAGAGACAGGAGGAATAGACTTACCAGAAGAGACATTCAGAGGTGCTGAAGCTTTGGTGCCAGAGGTTTCTCCAAGTCTGGCTTTCTTTGCCTTCCTTGCTTCCTCAGCTATCTTCTTCTCAGAAAGACCTCTTTTGTATCTGACCAAATCTTCTACAGAGTCCAGACAGTCTTCAAGGCGGAAATCAGAAATATCAATGCCTTCATCCAGACGATCCTGAAGGTAGATAGCAATGGCATCTCTGGGTTCATTCTTGAAGAACCTTTCAAGGCCATGAGGCATCTTCCTCTGATCCTTCAGAGCTTCCCAGGTCACATCCATAGTGGGCTTGACTCTGATGTCTTTGATGATTCCCATACTCCTCAGATTTTTGGCATTCAGAGGCTTTCCCACATCAATTGCCAGATCATCCATACATCTGGTCTTCTCCAGAGCATCTACCAGCCTATGCTCAATGAAGATGTCAGAGAGCAATCTACCCAGAGGAATGTAGGATCTGGGCTTCATGTTATTCCTGGTTTCTCTGACTGAATCCCTCAGATATCTGAAGAGGAGAACAGGGAGGTTGATCGGGATACCCTTCTGAATACAGTAAAGGATGCATTTCTGATCAGCATTTATGTAATCTGAAGAGTTGGAGGCTGGACGATGATGGATTGTTCCCAGAATAATCTTCAGCCAAACTCGGAGGTTCTGATGAAGCTCCTTGTTCTTAGAGGGGTTTCCTTCAACATTTGCTTTGAAGATTGTAGGGTTAATGACTTCTGTGATGCGCTTGGACCTTGGAGGAATATTGTAAATCCTTTTACCTCCAGCTTTCTCCATGTTTAGCAAGGAAGCAATTGATGCTTCAGTGATGACAATCTTCACACCCAGAACAAAAGAAACAATGAACTGGTCATCAGCATCTGCACATCTCCAGAACTCCTTCACCAGAAGAGGATAGATTGGACCATAAAGCCTGTCGAAGTAGGTTTCCCAACCTTGCTTGCGAAGATCTTCAGTAAGATCAACGCCATTTCTTCTTAAATTCTCAAAATCTACCAGCGATTCACACAGTACATCTAAACCTTCAAAGGGAGTTGAAAGGTTTATGTGTTGTTCACGTTCAAGAATGTGAGGTTCTTTGTAGACTGGGGTTGTGGTGACGTCTATAACCATGGGTGTTTGAGTGTTTGAGGTTTGGGGATTAGAAGCGGCTTCCATTTGTTGGGAGAAGTTAAAAACTTCTTGCTCTTGAGGATTCATGACGAAGATTGATGAAGAAGATGAAGAACTGAGAAAGTTGCAGAGAAAACTTCGAGAGAGGGTTTAGGGTTTAAGAGTGAGTGAGAGTGATAAGTGTGTGAAATGTGAGAAAAGTGTTTATATACCTAAGTTCAAACACATGCAAAACGACACACATACCAGCGTTAGACACAAAACTCAAAAAGGCACGCTTGGGGGGAAAAATGATTACAGCTCATAAATGAATGTCTAATCCCAACAGTAAGCACACTGCTCGAGGAGATTTCAAGCGTTCTAACCTTTGATTTCTTTTGACAGCTGTCTAGAAGTTCTAGGGTTAGACGCATGTTCCCCACGTGTTGATGTATCTGATCTTCAGGAATACCAAAGGATTTCTGAAGATTTCTAACTCAGATATCTTCTTAACTTGGTAGAAGTATCAGAGTCAGAGGCAGAAGTGTATTTGTTTTTATCAGAGTCTCATTTTACATGTTCAGAGCCAAATTTTACTCAGGGCAATTTTTAATGTTCAGATTTTCTAATATAAAACGAAATCTATCTTCAGCTAGAGGCTTAGTAAAAATATCTGCCCATTGATGTTCTGTATCAATGAACTTCAGCGTTACTATTCCTTTCTGAACATAGTCTCTAATAAAATGATGTTTAATTTCTATGTGTTTGGCTCTGGAATGTAGAATAGGATTCTTACTCAAACAAATAGCAGCAGTATTATCACAAAGGATAGGAATGTTACTCTCAAATATCTGAAGATCTTCTAGCTGATGTTTCATCCAGAGCATCTGAGTTGTGCACAGTGATGCTGAGATATATTCTGCTTCTGCAGTTGATAGAGCGATAGTTGACTGTCTTTTGCTAGCCCAGGAGATTAGATTGTTTCCCAGAAGCTGGCAATTTCCAGATGTGCTTTTTCGTTCTATTCTATCTCCTGCATAATCTGCATCACAATAACCAGAAAGCCTATACTCTGATGTTTTCTCATACATCAGGCCCAGGTTAGGAGTTCCTTTCAGATACTTAAGAATTCTCTTAACAGCTGTTAAATGAGATTCTCTAGGATCTGATTGGAATCTGGCACAAAGACAGACGCTAAAGAGAATATCAGGACGAGTAGCAGTCAGATAGAGAAGAGAGCCTATCATACCTCGATAGAGCTTCTGACAAACCTTGTTGCTTACCTCTTCCTTTTCCAGAATGCAAGTTGAGTGCATAGGAGTTTTTGCAGAGTTGCATTCAGACATATCAAACTTCTTCAGAACGTCTTTAATGTACTTGCTTTGATGAATGTATGTGACTTCTGGAGTTTGATTAATTTGAATTCCCAGAAAGAACTTTAGTTCTTGCATTAAACTCATTTCAAATTCTGCCTGCATTAACTTTGAAAATTCTTGGCAAACAGAGATATTAGCAGAACCAAAAATAATATCATCAACATAAATTTGGCATATCATGAGATCATTTTCATGATTTTTACAGAAGAGTGTAGAATCAACTTTCCCTCTGATAAAATTTTGTTCCAGAAGAAAATTGCTCAGACGTTCATACCAAGCTCTGGGAGCTTGTTTAAGTCCATATAAAGATTTTTTAAGTTTGAAAACATGTTCTGGAAAGTTTGAATTTTCAAAACCTGGAGGTTGATTTACATACACTTCTTCTGAAATATAACCATTTAGAAATGCACTCTTGACATCCATTTGGTATAATTTGATAGAATGATTAATAGCAAAAGATACAAGAAGACGAATAGATTCTAACCTCGCGACTGGAGCAAAAGTTTCATTATAATCAATACCTTCTTGTTGACTATAACCTTGAGCTACCAGTCGTGCTTTGTTTCTGACAACTTCTCATTTCTCGTTCAGTTTGTTTCTGAAAACCCATCTGGTTCCAATGACATGAGTGCCTCTGGGTTTAGGAACGAGATCCCAGACATCATTCTTGGAGAATTGATCTAACTCTTCTTGCATAGCTGCCACCCAATCATTATCTTGAAGAGCTTCATCACAGGACGTAGGCTCAATCAGAGACACTAGTCCCAGAGGAATATCTTCAGAAGTTCTGAAGGTAGATCTGGTTCTAACAGGTTCATCTTTGTTTCCCAAAATCAAATCTTCAGATACGTTGCTATGACTCTTGACTTTCCTTGGAATTTCTGGAGATTTAATTTCTTCAGAGTCTGGAGTGACAGTTGCTTCTGGAGTTTTCTCAGATTCTACCAGAGTGATCTCTAAATCTGCAAACTTTTCAACTAGCTTTGACTTTTCAGGGTCAAGCTTATCATCAAATCTAACATGAATTGATTCCTCCACAATTTTGGTTTCTGTGTTGTATACTCTGTAGCCTTTAGAGCGTTCTGAGTATCCTAACATAATACCTTTTTGTGCTTTGGAATCAAACTTGTTCAGATGTTCTTTAGTATTTAATATAAAGCAAATGCATCCAAAAGGATGAAAATATGAAATGTTGGGTTTTCTTCCCTTACACAGTTCATAGGGAGTCTTATCCAGAATAGGTCTAATAGAGATTCTATTCTGAATGTAACACGCTGTATTTACAGCTTCTGCCCAAAAGTGCTTTGCTACATTTGTTTCATTGATCATGGTTCTGGCCATTTCTTGGAGTGTCCTATTCTTCCTCTCTACAACTCCATTTTGTTGTGGAGTTCTAGGGCAGGAGAAATCATGGGATATTCCATTAGAATCAAATAATTCTTCAAAATCTTTATTTTCAAATTCTCCACCATGATCACTTCTGACTCTAACAATTTTAGAGTCAAATTCTTTTTGCACTTTAGAACAGAAACTGGTGAATACAAAGTGAGACTCACTCTTGTGCTTTAGGAATTTTACCCATGTCCAGCGGCTGTAATCATCAACGATTACTAGTCCATACTTCTTTCCATTGACTGATGCTGTTTTCACAGGACCAAATAAGTCAATGTGAAGAAGCTCCAGAGGCTTGGAGGTAGAAACAACATTTTTCTTTTTAAAAGATGTTTTTGAAAACTTTCCTTTCTGACAAGCTTCACACAGAGCATCTGAAGAAAACTTCAGTTTAGGTAAGCCTCTGACTAACTCAAGTTTAGTTAGCTGAGAAAGTTTTCTCATGCTAATGTGGCCTAAGCGTCTATGCCATACCCATTGCTCTTTGTGAACTGACATTAAACATTTAAAATTTTGATCTTTTAAATCAGAAAGATTTATTTTATAAATGTTGTTTTTCCTCTTGCCTGTGAAAAGGACAGAGCCATCGTTCTGACTAATGGCTTTACACGTTTTTTGATTAAAGATTACATCATAACCGTTATCACTTAATTGACTTATGGATAACAAGTTATGCATTAATCCTTCTACATAAAGAACATCAGATATAGAGGGAAGAGTACCGTTACCAATAGTTCCGGAGCCTCTGATCCTTCCTTTCTGATCTCCTCCAAAGCCTACGAAGCCAGCGTCTTTAAGTTCCAGGCTTTGGAACATAGACTTTCTTCCCGTCATATGTCGCGAGCATCCAGAGTCCAGGTACCATGACTGGTGTCTGAACTTTGCTGCATAGGATATCTGCAACATAGATAATCTTATCTTTCGGTACCCAGAATCTCTTGGGTCCTTTCAGATTAGTTTTCCCAGAGTTTCTTACAACTTTGGGTCTTCTAGCATTTTTAAATTTGTGTTCTTGTGTGTGTGTGTAGTGGTATGAAAAAGGCGATTTAATTTGGTTACTGGTAGAAGTTTTATCAGAATCAGAATCATACCCAATTCCCCTTTTATTATTCTGACCTACTCCATAAATCATGGATGCCATAATACTCCTATTTATCCCATTCTTCAGAAATTGTTGAAAGGCTTCTTCATATTTATAAATAATTTCATTTGAAGTTTGTGGTGCTTGAGACAACACTTCTTCTAATTCTAAGCTTTTCGTTTTAGCTTCATCTCTTTCTAACGTTAAAGATATGATTGTATCATCTCTTGTTAGAATTGTTGTCTCAAGTTTACTACACTTTTCAGATTTTGCTTTAAGAAGACCTTTAATGTTTTTAACTTTTTGTTTTAATTTCTGAAGAGAGGTAAGAGTTTCTGATAAACATGATTCTAAGTCAGATCTAGAAAGTTCAAAAAATACCTCTTCAGATTCTTCATCTGAGCTGCTGGATGTGGTAGCCATAAGAGCTACGTTGGCCTGTTCATCAGAGTCAGATTCTGATGATTCGGATTCACTATCGTCCCAGGTGGCCATTAATCCCTTCTTTGTTCTGAAGGCATTTTTCTTGAAGCTTTCTTTCTTAGAGTTATCTTTCTTCAGCTTGGGGCATTCATTTCTATAATGACCTGTTTCTTTACATTCAAAACAGGTAATATCTTTATTAGGTTTACCTTTTGAAGTTGACTCTGATCTATCCCCTCTGGGTCTTGATCTTCTGAAGTTGTTGTTGTTCCTTCTTTTCCAGAGTTGCTTAACTCTTCTGGTTAGTAAGGACAGTTCTTCTTCATCATCAGAGTCTTCAGGTTCAGAGTCGTCAGTATCTGCAGTTTCTGCCTGGAGAGCTTTGGTTCTGTCTGACTTCCGTCTTTCAGGTCTGGACTTCAGCGCCACTGACTTGTTCCTTTTCTGAGGCTCATCCTCCTCTAGTTCTATCTCATGGCTTCTGAGAGAACTAACAAGTTCTTCAAGGCTGATATTGTTCAGATCCTTTGATAACTTCAGAGCAGTAACCATTGGTCTCCATTTCTTTGGCAGACTTCTGACTATCTTCTTAACATGATCTGCAGTCGTGTATCCTTTGTCTAGCACTTTAAGACCTGCAATAAGAGTTTGGAATCTGGAAAACATAGCTTCTATAGCTTCATCATCTTCCATCTTGAAGGCTTCATATTTCTGGATCAACGCCAGAGCCTTCGTCTCCTTGACTTGGGAGTTTCCTTCATGGGTCATCTTCAGAGAGTCAAGTATATCTTTAGCCGTCTCTCTGTTGGTGATCTTTTCGTATTCGTTGTATGATATAGCATTTAGAAGTATTGTTCTGGCCTTGTGATGATTTTTGAACTCACGTTTCTGATCTTCTGACATTTTGCTTCTGGGAACTTCAGCTCCATTTAAGGTTGGAGGTTTGTATCCATCTGTGACAATGTCCCAGAGGTCAGCATCATAACCCAGAAAGAAACTTTCGATTCTATCTTTCCAGTAATCAAACTTTTCTCCATCAAAAACAGGAGGCTTGGCATTGTAAGAATCTTTCTCATTTGAGTGGGCCATTTGTTTTTCTCGCACTGGATCTCTCTACACGGTTAAGTGTTTGATTTGAAAATCAATAACAGAGCCGGAGCTCTGATACCAATTGAAGGTGAGAAAAACAAGAAAGGGGGGGTTTGAATTGTTTGAAAAATAAGCGCTTTTGCAAAATGAAATCACACAATGATTTTATACTGGTTCGCTTATAACACAAAGCTACTCCAGTCCACCCGGCCAAGGTGATTTCGCCTTCAACAAGGACTTAATCCACTAATCTTGAAAGATTACAAACAACCCCTAAGAGAGAAGAAAATCTCTTAGTCCTCTCAAGTCTACAGACTACAAAGAGTCACTTGAGGAAATCAAATAAAAATTAGATACAAGATGTGTAATCTAGAGTGCTTCTAAGAAAGCAAATATTACAAACTTAAGAACAAATTTTTCACTTGATAAGCAAAAGCTTAGTGAAATTCTATGAAGAACAAAGATGTTTTTCTTGAGCGTGATATAATTTCAGTATAGTTTTGGCTAGTGATTTCTTAGTTTACTGAATGTTGATTTCTTCTCTATTTATAGGAGTTGAAGTAGAGTTGAAGTAGCGTTGAATCTGTTGGATATTGAGATGTAGTTACGCCATTCCATTTATAGCTTCTGCAGTAGACTTTTTCTCTTAGAAGTGACTACTTACCACAATTAGTATCTTCTCTCTTGGAAGTGGAGATTAACGTCTCTTTCTAATTGAGGAAATCCATTTGCAGAACTTTAACTTGGCTTAAACGTTACTTCATCATGATTAACAATTCTGATTAGAGTCTTTGTGTATCTGGAGAAACTGGCTTCTGATGTTATCTCTTGAAAGTTCAGATGACGCTGATAACTTCAGAATTTACAGAAGGCATTTGTTCAGAGTCAGAGCTTCTAGACTTTACTTCATGTTCAGATGCTTCTGATACTTTGTAGTTTTGTCCAGAGTCAGAGCTTCTTGAATGAGATTCCTCTTTAGATGCTTCTGATACTTGAGATTTTGCATCTGATCTTGTTTTGCATCTGATGACATCATCAGATTTGTTTCTTCTTTCTTTAGAACCCTACACACTTAGAAACTTTTCGTTAGGGTGCCATTTTTGGTTTCATCCTTTGATATCATCAAAATCATGGAATCTGTTGTAGAACAATTTTTGTTCTTACATGCACTACAATATTCATGTCAAGTTCGAGCATGTCTTGATAAGACTAGACAAACACATCCATATATTCTTGAAAGAGCTCAATCACATTTTTCTTCACTTCATCTTCTAAGGTGGCACCTATTCTGACTTCTTTTGTGTCCTCTTTTGTCCCAAGGTTGATAACTTCTACCGATTCCTGGTGTGGTTGGATGACTTTTGATTCCTGCCATAGTAGTCTGACTAACTCCTAGGGGAGTTCACAATCTTCTTCATAGTCTTCGTTGGCGTGATAGATGGGATTGTCAAAGTTATGGGGTACCATAACACTATTGTTATCAATAGAAACCGGGGTGAATCTGCATGATTCATGATTCATGTTTTTATTTTTATGAGAGTGGAGAAAAAAGATGAAAACTTATAAAAGAAAAAGAAAACATTGCTATTTTTTTGTAACAAATAAAAAATTATGAAAAACAAGGAACACAATTTGAATGCAAAATGATCATTTTATTAATAAACTGATTTTAAAATAGGGGGACCCTACAAGTTGTTCCCCATGCCTTGGACAGGGCATGGTTCTTTTTCTAAGCAAAAACAAAAGGAAATTAGTCTTCAATCATTGTAACTTTAGACACTTCTACGGATGTCCAATTGGTGAGTTTTTGGCCTTCAATCTTCTGATACACAAGACCTACTGTGTCAGTGACACTGCCCTCATTTTCCACCACACTAATTTGACTATCAACAAGGTGCAAACACCGGTGAAATTTTTTGGTAGTGGGAGCACATGTCCCTTGGTTGCATTTGTCATTGTCTTCTTCAGAGTTGATTGTTAGGAATGGTATCCCAAACTAAAGCAATCCTTGTTCAATGGTAGTTCAAGCACTCTACCCCAACCTTCAGGGTGTCTAACATTGATCACTCTTTTCGCGTCCTTCCATGAGTGATATGAACTAACCTTTGAGACTTATGCATTTCCTTCAAAATTCCTGAAACAACTTTGTTAACTTTTGGAATATTAATTCTTTTGTGACTCAGAGGAAGTAATCTGCCTTATAATTGAAAGAATGACAGAATTTGATACATGCATATAAAATAAACGAGATTGATATGAAATAAAAGAGAAATAAGAGATGGAATTAAGTAGAAGGGGCGCCACACTCTTTCTAATCCAAGAGAGAATGATAAGCCTATGGATGAGGATCACCACAAGAAAAGGATTTCTTGATAAGATCAATTTTGGTCCAATCCAGAACCTAAGAGCAAATACTCTCACTTACACAATGTGTAAACTTGCCAAAATTCATTGATCTCAAAAGAAGATACATGCCTCCTTTATATAGGAATGGCTTAAGATAAAGAAATAACTCCTAAGAAAACAAAAGGGTTTCAACCACTAATTATCATGATAGTGGATTGAGTTATTACAAAGAAAGTGCAAAATAAAGAAGAGATAGTGGGGTTTTTGAAAGGGCAAAATAATGGCAATTCTTTATTTACCACTTCTCTTGTAATTTTCGTCCATTATAGTGTGGTTATTGGTATTTCCTTTATTTTTATTTATTTATGCATTATTGGGCCTTTTATCACATGCTTGGATGATAAGAATAAACTTGGGCTCTTTTTCTTCAATTTGGCCCATGCATTCTATTGACTTGATCATGAAGTGAACTAAAGCATCATTGACTCTTCTTGCACGTGCCCTTGTCATAGGACCTCCTAAGCCTTGCATTGTATTATTTATGTCTTGGATTATGTCCTCATCATTCCCTCCTTCTTGAAAAGAATTCGACCTCGAATTTAGACCATCATCACCTACATCAAAAGGAGATAAATCAGCCACATTAAAAGTAGTACTTACCCCATACTCACCTGGAAGTTCTATTTTGTAGGCATTGTCATTGATCCTTGAAAGTACTTGAAATGGTCCATCTCCCCTAGGTTGAAGTTTGGACTTCCTTTGTGATGGGAATCTCTCTTTTCTCATATGTATCCAAACCCAATCCCCGGGTTCAAAAACAACTTTCTTTCGCCCTTTGTTTGAACTTTTTGCATAACTTTTATTTTTCTTTTCAATTTGCAATTTTACTTGTTCATGCAATTTTCTCACAAATTCAGCCTTAGCTTTCCCATCTTTATGCTTCAAAATAGATGTGTTAGGCAATGGTAACAAATCAAGAGGTGTTAAAGGATTAAAACCATACACAATCTCGAAAGGTGAATGTTGTGTAGTGCTATGGACAACCCTATTGTAAGCAAACTCTACATGAGGTAACCATTCCTCCCACATTTTTAAATTCTTTTTAAGAACAACCCTAAGAAGAGTAGAAAGAGTTCTATTTACTACTTCAGTTTGTCCATCTGTTTGGGGATGACAAGTAGTGGAAAATAATAACTTTGTACCCACCTTTCCCCACAAAGTCCTCCAAAAATGGCTTAAGAACTTGGAGTCACGATCAGAGACAATGCTCCTTGGTAAGCCATGTAGGCGCACCACTTCCTTAAAGAACAAATCAGCAACATGACACGCATCATCCACCTTTTTACATGGAATAAAATGTGCCATTTTTGAAAACCTGTCCACAACTACAAAAATAGAATCTTTGCCATTCTTTGTTCTAGGCAGCCCCAAAACAAAGTCCATGGAAATGTCAATCCAAGGAAATTCAGGTACAGGCAAAGGAGTATACAAACCATGAGGCATAACTTTTGATTTAGCCTTTTTACACACAATGCATCTTTCACAAAGCTTTTGGACATCAATTTTCATGTGAGGCCAATGAAAATGTTCTTTTAAGAATTCTAGAGTTTTAGAAACCCCAAAATGACCCATTAGTCCTCCCTCATGCGCCTCTTTTACAAGTAATTCTCTAATGGAACCTTTAGGCACACATAGTTTTTTTTCTTTAAATAAATAGCCATTGTGCCTAAAATACCCATTGAAGGCAGTATGCTCACAAGCTAAAAATTTTGAAGAAAATTCAAGGTCACTTTTATACAAATCTTTAATATGCTCAAGACCAAAAACTTTTGTTTCAAGAGTAGAAAGCAAGACATGTCTTCTTGAGAGTGCATCTGCCACAACATTAGATTTACCTTTCTTATGCTTGATTACATAAGGAAATTGTTCAAGAAACTCAACCCACTTGGCATGCCTCTTATTCAACTTACCTTGTCCCTTCAAATGTTTCAAGGATTCATGATCACTATGAATGACAAACTCTTTGGGCAGCAAGTAATGTTGCCAAGTTTGTAGAGCTCTCACCAAGGAATACAATTCCTTATCATATGTAGAATAATTAAGGGCAGCCCCTTTTAGCTTTTCACTAAAATAAGCAAGTGGATGACCTTCCTGCAACAAAACAGCTCCAATTCCCACATTAGATGCATCGCATTCAATTTCAAAAGATTTAGAAAAATTAGGCAATGCAAGAACTGGTGCTTGGGTGAGCTTTTCCTTTAGGGCAGCAAAGGCTTGCTCTTGTTTTTCACCCCATTTAAAACCAACATCCTTTTTAACAATTTCATTGAGGGGTGCTGCCAAGGTACTAAAGTCCTTCACAAACCTCCTATAAAAACTAGCCAAACCATGAAAGCTTCTTACCTCACTTACATTTTTGGGAGGAGGCCACTCTCGAATGGCTTTCACCTTTTCCTCATCAACGTGGACTCCTTTAGAGCTTACAATGAAACCTAAGAAAATCACATGATCGGTGCAAAAGACACATTTTTCTAGGTTGGCATACAAATTTTCATATCTTAGCACTTGCAAAACAGCCTTTAAATGAATGCAATGATCATCTAAGTTCTTGCTATAAATCAAAATATCATCAAAATACACAACAACAAACTTACCCAAGAACTCCCTTAACACATGGTTCATTAGTCTCATGAAAGTACTAGGTGCATTAGTTAATCCAAAAGGCATAACCATCCACTCATACAAACCAAATTTTGTTTTAAAAGCAGTTTTCCATTCATCCCCTTCCCTTATTCTAATTTGGTGATATCCACTTTTCAAATCAATTTTAGAAAATAAGCATGCACCAAACAATTCATCAAGCAAATCATCTAGTCTAGGAATAGGATGCCTATATTTAATGGTAATATTGTTAATGGCCCTACAATCAGTGCACATCCTCCAACTACCATCCTTTTTAGGGACTAGAATAATAGGGACAGCACAAGGACTTAAACTTTCTCTTACCCATCCTTTACTTATCAATTCAGCAACTTGCCTTTGTATCTCTTGAGTTTGTTGTGGATTGCTTCTATATGCTGGCCTATTAGGCAAAGATGCTCCTGGATTGAGATCAATATGATGTTCAATTCCTCTTATAGGTGGTAAACCACTTGGCACCTCTTCCGGAAACAATTCTTTAAATTCCTGCAAAAGAGACTCAATACAATTTGGCAATTTTTTTTCATTAGAAATAGTGGTTAGCAAAGGCACCTCCTTGCAAAAGAGCAAGTACAAAGGCTGGTGTGACACAATTGCTTCTTTCACATCTCTTTTTTTTGCAATTAAACTTTGTTTCTTTTCTCTTTTATCATTCTTTTTCTTTTCATTCTTTTCTTTTTCTTTTTCTTTTTCTTTTTCTTTTCTTTCTTGATCATATTTTTCTCTCATTTTTCTTTGATCTTCTCTCACCTCACTAGGATTTAACGGTACAAGATTGATCTTTTGATCATGATACATAAAAGAGTACTTATTGGAGTATCCATCATGATTGGCTTTTCTATCAAATTGCCAAGGCCTTCCTAATAACAAATGACTAGCTTCCATTGGTACTACATCACACAACACTACATCCTCATATTTTCCAATTTTAAAACAAATCTCAACTTGTTTATTAACAAGCATTTCTACACTTTCATTAAGCCATTGGAGTTTGTAAGGCTTAGGGTGAGGTTTTGTTTCCAATTTTAGTTTAGAAACCAGACGCGTGCTTGCAACATTTGTACAACTTCCTCCATCAATTATTAAAGAACAAACCTTTCCTTGCACAAAGCATCTTGTATGAAAAAGGTTTTCTCTTTGACTTGTATCCTCCTCCTTTATTTGGCTTCCCAACATTCTTCTCACCATGAGTAAATCTCCACTAGGTATTTCTTCTTCAAACTCCTCATCATAATCACCATCCTCCTCTTCAACAATTTCTTCATTTTCTTCCATAAGCATAGTTCTCTTTGTTGGACATTGAGATGCAATATGTCCTTGGCCTTGACACTTGAAACACTTAACACTTTTGTTAGTTGAAACACTTGAAGAAGAAGATGTAATAGTTTTACCTTTGTTTTCAACCGTGGCTTCCTTAGATGATGAAGCACCTTCCTTCTTTGTTTTGTCCTTCCAACTTTGAGAATTGAAAGTGGTGGAATTTCTCCTTGCTTGGCTCTTTCTTTTGAGTTGTTGTTCCACTTTGATAGCTTGGTGTACCAATTCATCCATTTCAACATAGTGATGAAGTTCCACTATGTCACTAATGTCATGATTTAGACCATGGAGAAACCTAGCCATAGTTGCTTCATCGTCCTCCTCTACATTAGCTCTAATTTTGAGAACTTCCATCTCCTTGAAATATTCTTCAACACTTTTAGAACCTTGAGTGAGCCTTTGCAATTTGTTGTGCAATTCCCTATGATAATAGGAAGGAACAAACCTTCTCCTCATGATTCTTTTCATCTCTTCCCAAGTATCAATTGGTCGTTCTGCATACCTCCTTCTATCTTTGGTCAATTGATCCCACCAAACTAAAGCATACTCCTTGAACTCAATAGAAGCAACCTGCACTTTTTCAAGGTTAGAATAATTGTGACAATTAAAAATTTGTTCAAGTTTAGTCTCCCATTCTAGATATGCCTCCGGGTCACTCTTCCCAACAAAAGTTGGAACTTTAATTTTTATGCCCCTCAAATTATCTCCCCCTTGTCTCCTTCTACGTCTTCTTTCCTCCTCATCGCCACTACCATCATTAGAATTTTGGGGCCTCCTTTCCAACTCATCAATTCTTTGTTGAAGTTGTTCACCTTGTTCTCTTAACAATCTTTCAAAATTGTCACGCATGGCTGCGATCTGAACAGTTAAAGCTGCTGTTCTAGGTGAAGGTGGACTAGACATAATTGTGAAATATTTATGAAATTAGGAACAAGTGTTTAAAAATGGACCTTACCACTCTACTCACGTGTTTACACTCAATCACTCGTGTTTTACTCAATTTTTATTTTCTTTTGGCTTTTTTTTTTACTAATAAAAACACTCTGCCTTTTACCACTCAATTTGCTCTTTTAGTTCTTTAGAGAAACCAAAATGAATCAACACAAAGAAATCAATTTCAGATGATAATCAACACACAAAAAACAGCAAACAAAAAAAAGAGACTCTAAAACAAAGGAAACAAGGAGAATTTTAAGAGTGTGGCAAGAAAAAAAAATAGAACTTTTCTCTTTTTTTTTTTTTTTTTTTTGAATCACAATCTTTAACAATGAGATCCTTTTTTTATATTTTTTTTCTTCTTATAACTCTTTTTTTTTCGATTTTTTTTTATAATGATAAATGGATAATAATGAAAGAACAAAGAATATAGACGATTTACCACATTTTGGCCCTTTTTTTTTTTGGAATATGCTCTGATTACCACTTGATATGAACTAACCTTTGAGACTTATGCATTTCCTTCAAAATTCCTGAAACAACTTTGTTAACTTTTGGAATATTAATTCTTTTGTGACTCAGAGGAAGTAATCTGCCTTATAATTGAAAGAATGACAGAATTTGATACATGCATATAAAATAAACGAGATTGATATGAAATAAAAGAGAAATAAGAGATGGAATTAAGTAGAAGGGGCGCCACACTCTTTCTAATCCAAGAGAGAATGATAAGCCTATGGATGAGGATCACCACAAGAAAAGGATTTCTTGATAAGATCAATTTTGGTCCAATCCAGAACCTAAGAGCAAATACTCTCACTTACACAATGTGTAAACTTGCCAAAATTCATTGATCTCAAAAGAAGATACATGCCTCCTTTATATAGGAATGGCTTAAGATAAAGAAATAACTCCTAAGAAAACAAAAGGGTTTCAACCACTAATTATCATGATAGTGGATTGAGTTATTACAAAGAAAGTGCAAAATAAAGAAGAGATAGTGGGGTTTTTGAAAGGGCAAAATAATGGCAATTCTTTATTTACCACTTCTCTTGTAATTTTCGTCCATTATAGTGTGGTTATTGGTATTTCCTTTATTTTTATTTATTTATGCATTATTGGGCCTTTTATCACATGCTTGGATGATAAGAATAAACTTGGGCTCTTTTTCTTCAATTTGGCCCATGCATTCTATTGACTTGATCATGAAGTGAACTAAAGCATCATTGACTCTTCTTGCACGTGCCCTTGTCATAGGACCTCCTAAGCCTTGCATTGTATCATTTATGTCTTGGATTATGTCCTCATCAATGAGACCATGGGAAATTCAACATTTTTGGCTTCTCTTGTAGGAGGAACCATCACCACACTTACCACTTCAAAGGCTGAAAAGGGAGTCCCATGTATCTCCCTTCCTACCTCGACATATCAGAATGATGCTAAGTGGCTCACCATAATGTCTTCCTACCTTCTACGACCACCAGCTTGTTGTTGATTAGAAACTTAAGCCTTTGATGGAGAGTCGAAGTGACTGCTCCAGCTGAATGAATCCAAGGTTGTCCCAAAAGACAATTGTAAGTTGGATAAATGTCCATCACATAGAAGGTGATGAAGAACGTATGCGGTCCAATCAGGGAGGTCTACTTCTCAATTTACTATTCTCCTAGAGCCGTTAGAAGCTCTCGCTATCAGATCACTGGGCTACATTACCAATCCTTCGATGGTCAGCTTCGATAAAGAACTCTTTGGCATAACATTCAAAGATAAACATGTATAAACCAGAACTTTGGATAAGATTTTGTCCACATACTCAATGAAGATATGCAAAGCTTTGTTATGATTTCTTCCCTTAGGTGGGAGCTCATCATCACTGAAGCCCAAGTTGATACTGAAGGCAATGTTAGCTATAACTCCTTCAAATTGGTAAATTGAAATTTCTTGGGGAACATGATTTATTCTCAAGAATTTTACCAGCGCGTCCCAATGAGCTTCAGAGCACATCAATAAGGACAACATCTAGATCTTGGATGGTGTTTGGTTGAGTTGATCAACCATTTTATAATCGCTTTTCTTGATGACGCGCATGAATTCTTCTACTTGACTAACCAGAGTTGCTCTTTGGGTAGAACCTTGCCCTTGTTCATTGCTCCCAAATTACTTTCCTTTGTCTTGGTTTGAAGCTCAACCATTGTCATTTGTGGGAGGTATTGATATAAATATTATGCCATTTTGAGTTACTCTCCCTGTTCCAACAATGTTGATAGTTGGCTCTTTGGACTCCAAAGGTCCATCTTATATCTTATATCCATGTACATAGACTACATAGTCATAGTTCCACGGAAATGCCTTTGTATTTTCATACGTGAAAACAGTAGGCACAATGATTCTCAGAGGAGTGATCGGGTCAACTGATATTATCATTAGAGTCAAGTCATAAGGGATTTCCAATGGCTGAGTTTCATCATAAGGAGTTTCCACAATTGGAACTTCTTCAATGGTATACAAATTCTTTACCAATACAACCCCTTGATTCATCAGTTTTTGCACACCAGTTCTCAAAACTTTGCAAGTTTGCGGATTTATCAAACAACGCTCACAAATAGTGACACACCTAGGAAATGTGTAACACCTCAAAATTTGCCCTCCTCTCTTGGGACTAGCTTAGAATATCACATCTCATTTTTTGTAGGACTTTAGGCCTTACATCTTTGCATATCATGTGAAATAAGCAAGTCACTCTCCTAGGTCTTTCTCAGAAGATGGAGGGGTTAAAAGATTCAAGCTTGAGGGTCTCATGAATTGATCACTAATCATCTGAGGTTTGTGCTTCAATTAGGGTTTCTTGGTTCCTCAAGGAGGTTGAGTATTATCTTGGTTGAAATGGTACATCATCATCATGATTCATTATTTCTGATCAAGCTCCTTGGGATTAGGGTTTTGACCTCTGGTCAACCCTAATCAGTTGCATTCTTCTAATCAGGGTTTTTCAAGGAGATGAGGTCTTTAATGAGATGGAGATCATCATGTGATTTTATTGAGCTTGTATAAGCTAGGGTTTCATTTTGAAGCTATTTCATCAAGTGGTTGAGGCTCAAAATCATCTGTGCATGGCCAAGTCATATGTCAACCATAAAAGTCAACTGTTGGATTTGGAGGTGGGAAGTGATTAGAAATGCTTCATTCATGTTCAAACAAGTCTCATTTGACATTTCAAACATCAACATTGAAGAATTTAAAGTCAGGTCAAAACTTTCCAAAAATAGAAAGTGACCTGTAATTTGAACTTGCCAAAAATGGAAAGGTTTTCAACTCAAGATTACATTATCAAGAAAGCTTCAAATGAAATTTTGTTGAACACGAAAGTTGTAGATCTTTCTCTCCCATTTCCAAAAAGTCCAAGATCATCAATTTCTCATGTGTGGTTAAGGAGATATGATCAAAACTTGACAAGGTGTACATTAAACTTCAAATGAGCCTAACTTCTCAACCAAAACTCCAAATTGGATGGCTCTTTTTGCATTGTTCTTATTTTGACCTATAATTTCCAAATCTTATTACATGACATGCATTATCATCACATGAATATTTGGAAATTCACTTGATTTTTGGAGGGAAAATATGGAATTTAAAATTTGTGCATTATTTGAACATTGTGCCATTGCCTTTAGCTCCAAAACAGATTTTTGAGTGAAAATGAATCACAATTCATGTACTGTTCACATGTATTTTCATGCATAAGGGTGAAAATCCCAATTTGCATTTACACCTCATATTTGTTAAATTCCATTTGCATTGGCTTAAACTTGATTAAGGCATGATTAGTAGAACATATATAAGCCTAATCTCTAACTGTTTTTCACAACAACAATCACAAAATTCAGATCTAGATCAAAATCACAAAAATTTTCTCTCAAAACTTTCTTCTATTTTCTTCAAACAAATTGCATTTCTCTTGGTTGATTCATCATTCTGAAGCATCATTGAGAAAGTTTGGAGGTAGAATTCAAGAGAATCGTGGCACATGGAAGCATGTTCAAAGCATGAAGCATCAATGGTAATTTGAAATTCTGGAGGATTCGTGCATAATTGAACCTCAATCTCTCTTCCAATCATCTGTACAAGCATTGTAGAAGAAGGTTGGAGCATTGCAAGGCCTGAATCACACGAATTCCAAATCTGCACTTCAAGAGGTCACCAAATCGAATCTCTCTTTCCTCAAAATTATTGTGATATTGTTGTAGATCTTGATGTGCTGATCATGTTGAGCTTTAAATCATGAAATTCCATGCACTATTGGCTGAGTTAGGTTAAGTTGAATTTTCATGTGTGAAACTTGATTTGCTCGATTCCATGTGTACATGATGATCCATGCTTAGTTTGTGTTAGATTCGTGATCTATGATGAATATACTACATGTTGATATGTTTAATAGTGAGTTCTGGAAAAATTTGTTCTTGAGTGTTGATGAACACTCACTGTTCACGAGCTTCATGAGGAAGAAGATGATACAGAGCTTTGGCCACGATTTTGATCTCATTTCGCCACAGAAAAGCGTTGCTCATGTGTTTACTTAGGGTTGCAACGTGATTGGTTGATTTCAAATTCCATGCGTGCGTTTCTATTGGCCAGCGTTTAATGAAACGCTGCGTTTAGCAGCCTGGCGCCAATTCATTTTAAATTGTGACATACTTCGATTCCCATCCGTGCCATTATTTCAAATGCTTCTTTGATTTTTCCTTTTTCCTCCATGTATTCATACCATGCTTCATATGTCATTTTTTATTTTTTCTTCATCTTACAAAATTCATATTAATTTGAAAAATCATCCAAAAATTATGAGGTTTTTTGCATGGTGTTGCATTTTTTGTCTATTATTTTTTGATCATTTTTCCATAAATTGTGCATGGCTGGATAATTTTTTGTGCTAGGAGACTTGAACATGTATGCATTCTTGACCTTGCTTTTCCATATCATTTGTGAAATGCTGGTTTTTGATCCAATGCTCATGAAATTTTGCATGCTATAACTAGACATCTTGCTTGACATTTTGGTGTTGATTTGGTATTTTTATCAATTACCATTGCTGTTTTATGAATGTGCTAAGCTAGGTGTGACAATTTGTGTCACACCTTGTGATGTTCAACTTGATTGATGAGTTTGCCATGCCAAATGATCTCCAATTGCCTTGATTTTTTGTATGATGCATATTATGGATGTTATGAATGCTCATGATTTTTGTTGGAATTTTTGGGACCATTTCTGATTTAATTGAGATTTTTCATTCTGGATGGTCACATTTGAGCTTTTAAATTGCCTTGAACTTCATTTGATCATGAAATGCTTGTTCTTTATCCAATGAATGTGAAATTTTGCACACTATTTATAGACATGTTGAGTGTTGTTTTGGCTTTGGTTTGAGGTTTTTACCAATTACTATTTCTGTTTTATGCCTATGCTAACTTGGTGTGACAATTGATGTCACAAATGTGCTTGTTGTGATTATCTTGACTTATGCTATGTGATTGCCATGCCTAATGATGTCCAATGCCTCTAATTTTTTGTGTGATGATCATGTTGTATGTCCTGTTTACTCATGAATTTTTCCAAGGTTATTTGAATCATTTTTTATTTAATGTGCATTTGTTTATTCTGATGTCACAATGTGGTCACAAGTTGTATACCTTGCCATGTTTGGTTCATAAGATGTTTTTGGTTAATGATATGGACATGGAACCTTTTGGAATGTGTTCTTGATTGGATGAGGATGATTCATGTTAAATTTCATGTTCTGTTTTGAATGTTTGACCCTCTTTTGACCCTAGGCTTTGACCTAGTGGTTTGGACTCACTGTTTGGATTGTGGATTTCAAGTTAAGAAGCACATTACCATGGTGAAAGTGGTTCACTCATTTGGATTGATTAGTTGATGGATGTTGGCTAACCTTATGTTGTTTTGTAGGTTGATGCCAAGTTGTTTGTGTTGTGCCTATTGGCTTATGGCTTGCACATTGTTGCTTAATGCCTTATCTGTCTGATTGTGTGATTGACTGTTGTTTGATTGTCTGAACTTTGTACTGATTTGTCTGATGTTTCCACAGGTACATTAGTTGCTTTAAGTTCAATTTGAACTTGCTTTTGCTTGGTTGCTTAACCACTGAGGTATAACTCTCTGACTTCATGTAGTCTGGAAGACCTGTCCTGTTATGTGGGCAGGCACCTGTCTGAAGCCCTCCTTAAGAGGCAATGCTTGTGTTTGTTTATCTTTGTGCCAAGCAGGTAAAGACCTCTTAAGAGGCAATTGGCAGATAAAAGAGATGTGTAATCCATCTCCTGCTACTCAGTGTGTCATCCACCTTGCTCACACACCTTGTGTTGATGCATTGTGGATATTAACCCAAGATCTTTGTTGTGTCAGTCATATGTGGAGAAGAGTTCCAACATTCTGAACTCTCACGCTTTCATTTGTCTGAAGCTCTCCCAGGCCAGGGATAAGAGCTGTGAGGTCTTACCCTCACTTCCCATTTCATATGCTTCACCCTAACTCTCAATGTTAGGGTTAAGAGCTAACTACACCCGATTCCAGTTGGCTTGTGTTTCACAGCCTAACCTTGTATGAGCCCATTTGTTTGCATATAGTGTGTGTGCTTGCTTTATGTGCTTGTATGACTTTTCCTGTGCTGTTTAAGATAGCTTGCTGCCTGTGCAAGTTAGATAGAAACCTCGACCTAGGACCATTGTGGATTGCATGATAACTATTAGGCTCGAGTCAGGCTCCCTTCTAGTTTGTCATTTCCCTGTCTCTGGTTAGGTTAGAAGTTTCTCCCCTGTTAAGGGGAACTACGTTGCCCTGATCCTCATACCAGATGAGGTACGTAGGCAGGAGGTCGTACGAGATCTCTCCGGGCACCCTTTTCCTTTTTTGTGTGTGTTTGCTTGACAGTTATTAGGCTCGAGTGCCAGACTCCCTATTAACTTGTCTGTTTGTTAACCTTCTTGTGTGTGTTAGGAGATGGATGTAAGACCAGCGATTGGCATTCCGTATCCTATTGGTGTTTGTTTGTGTGGAGTCTGACATAAGTCCAGCGATTGGCAGTCGGTTTCCTGTTTGTGTTTTTTTTGGCGTGCGTGAGCTGAACTACGGTAGCTCTGATTCTCATTCCAGATGAGATACGTAGGCATAGGATGCGATATCCTAGCGAGCCCGTTCCCCTCTTCTCCCACCTGTTTCTTATTCCAGTGTGTGTGTGCATTCTTTTGAGCAGTGTTTAGCAACCTTTCTTCTTTTCTTTTGAGCGTGGATCCCGTCGAGTATGACGGATGCGTAGGGGTGTTAATACCTTCCCTTCGCATAACCGACTCCCGATCCCATCTCTCTTTGGTCGCGAGACCATGTCTTTTCCAAGTTTACTTCGAGCGTTTCCTTTCCCTCTTGTGGGATAAATAGCGCACGGTGACGGCTCTGTTATTTCTTTTTTCCCGCCGGTTGTTTTTCGTGGATGCGACAGCTGGCGACTCTGCTGGGGACCATAGGAAGTCGACCTCTTGCTGGTCCATCTTCCCTAAGCGAGTCTCTCTTAGCGCTCTCTAGGATAGTTTAGGTTGCTTGTGTTGCTCTATTTATTGCATTTATGATTATTATGTTGTGTATATATTTGCATAAATGTTTGCATGCATCATACTATCATTGTGTTGTCTTTTGTACAGGTTGGTTTCTCTGATGTGGGGTGGGTGTTCTGAGTGGGGCTAAAACCCAGGCCCGAGTATACACCTAGGATTAGTGTGGTCTCATGTTGCCTCTCATGTTAGGTCAACATGTTTTTGGCGACGTGACATACCACAAGCCGGACGAGGTTTATTTGAGGGAGCTCTTCCTTTGTGGAGTATCCACTTTGGTTGAGTCACTTCATTTGAGCTATTGACTTCGGTGACCGTTCTTTCCCGGATCTTTGGTTTAGACGATCTTACGAGAGCTGCAACGGCACACCCGAAAGGGCAAACCCGTTGAGTATCTTTGCCCGACTGTCGAGACCATTATCCGCATTAGGATGACCTGATTAGAATTCACCTATGAGGGGAGGGTTGATTCTTACAGATGCATGTTCTGATGGTGACTTTGATGGTGACTAATGGTTCAGCTGTTGATCAGAGTCCTATTTATAAGTCGGATTTATGGATTTATTTCTGAGACGCCGGAGTTCTGTCCGTGGTATTTATCAGTGGGGATCCGTTTATTTCAGGATTCCCTAGGCTGGTTCAGAGGGTCTTGTGGTTATCTGTTCAGAGGATCTCTGGTGATGATGGTGATGTATCTTCCGTTCCGTTTATTTCGGAATCCCAAGTCGAATTTGTGGTTACATATTCCTTTAGATGATTGTGATCGGTTCAGAGGCCGTAACTCAGCAGTTGATGATCAGATGACTTGGAGGATGGCACAGTGCATTGCATTCATACATCAACATCATTCACATTTTGCATTTATCTGCATCTAACTCATGTTTATCCATATGCAGGGGACATTCTTGATTGAGATCCTGGTGGAGAGACTTCTTTGTTCCGGACATGAGGACCGACTTGAAGGACGATGTTGTCTACAGTTTATTCGACCCAGAGATTGGTGTGCTGAGAGATATGATGGCATTGATTACACCTGACCATGTGGGGATGTTTCGTGAGGCATACGGTGGTATTCTGAAGTTGGTTTTCAGGCTCACAGACAGTGATAGGAGCGCCATCCATACTTTTCTCCAGTTCTATGACCCGGGCTTGAGATGCTTCGTGTTCCCGGATTACCTGTTGGGGCCTTTGATGGAGGACTATGCTAGCATCCTGGGTATTCCGATCAGAGATCAGATTCCATTCTATGTCACTAAGGGGGAACCTGATATCGCTGAGATTTCTCGTGCTCTTTATTTGAGCCCGGAGGTGACAAAGGGGGGTTTGAAGGAGAAGGGAAAGTTGCCCGGTTTTCATCTGAGTTTCTTGGAGGCTAGAGCCAAGGAGCATGCTGTTGTGGGTGATTGGAAAGTTGTATGTGCTTTGATTGCTGTGAGCATCTATGGAATCATCTTGTTTCCTAATCAGAAGAACTATGTGGACATTAAAGCTATTAGGTTATTTATGTAGAGGAATCTTATTCCTACCCTGGTTGAGGATGTGTACTACTCGGTCCATAATCAGAACGAGAAGCGACGTGGGGGACTGATCAGATGTTGTGCTCAGCTGTTGTACAAATGGTTCATGGGGTATTTGCCTTCCAGAGGTGCCTTTGCTTCTCTTGACCCTACTGTCAAGTGGTCATTCAGGTTGATGGGTTTGCGGGCCAAGGACATAGCTTGGACTCACAACGGTATGGCCGGACGAAATTTCATTTACAGTTGTGGGAGTCTTCCCAATGTACCTCTTATAGGAGTTCAAGGTTGCATTAATTACAACCCAGTGCTTCTTAGGAGACAGATGGGGTTTGCTGTGGAGGGTCCTCCTCTCGGGCGAGAGATTCAGGAGTCTTTTTACTTCCCGATTGAGGGTAATCAGCCAAAGTTGAGACAAGTGTCTGATGAATGGCGTGATATTCAGAGGAAGGGCAATGTTCCTTTTGGTAAGGTTAACAATAGGTCTTTTCCTCCATTCGATGATTGGCTTAGGAAGAGGATTGAGCTCACACATCTACCATTTCCTGGAGGTGATCCTTGGCGTCCTTTGATTGAGGGGCCACGCTCTTCTGTTGGCATGGAAGAGTTCCTTGAGATGAAGAAAGCCAGGGATCAGCTGCAAGCAGAGAAAACTGAGTTGGAGATGAGTGTTGCTAGAATTCAGATGGCTAATCAGGAAATCAAAGGGAAAATAGAAGATCAGGATAAGAGACACGCCATTGAGGTGAAGCGCTTTGAGATAGACACCGCTTACTATGGCAAGGTCAGCCAAGCTTTAGAGTCATCCACAAGGGAGCACGACATCACCAAGGAGAGGTTGGCTAGAGCTTCGAGGGTCATTGAGGATGAGAAGAGGAGGCAAGTCCTTATGAGGGATCAGAGGGACGACAGAGTCAGAGTCCTTATCACCAAGTGGGAAGCAAAGCTGAAGATTAAGGAGGAAAAGAATGCGAAGATTATTGCTGAGAGAGATCACTATATTGCTGAGAGAGATCATTACTTCATACAGATGAAGATTCACCAGAAGGAGATAGGGAGATTGCAGCAGGAGAACACTGAGCTTAGGTTCGCGGTGAAGTTTACCAAGATGGTTGATGATGCAGAGCCGTTTGTGGGACCTCCTGCAGTGTAGACCTTTCTTATTTGTGTTGGATTACCGTCAGGCCTGTTGACGGAATTCACTTTCTTGTATTTTCTTTCTGATTCTGGAGAATTGTATTTGATTTGTATCAGACTCGATGTATGATGCTCGCACTTATTGTGCACTGTTGGTATACAATGGTTATTTTCATTCAGTGATTGATCTTCAAGCTTTATTTGCTTTCCTGTATGCTCTCACATAGCACACACATGGTTGGGTGGTATCTTTGCTAAATCATAATTCTCTGATCTGTATGATGAAATCATTCGATGGATGTCAGAATATTGCTGCCGAACTATTATCTGTCTCGACGAAGCCAGGATCGAAAGACTGAGTGTTCCTCATATGGATAGACATTGCATTCATGCATGAATCATAATAACTTGTCTTCTATTTTTCAGGTGTCGGTTTCTAACGTGCTTGATTGTTTCAGGAATCATTGCTCGTGCGCGTAGAGTCATTCCCTTGCACACAACCCGTCCGCACAAATACTTTACCAGACGCAACACACCAAGGCTGATGGATCTACCCAACACAGATATTCTTGAGCTGAAGGAGAAAATGAACGAATTGATCAACGTCATGCAAGGGTTTGCCGTAGGGCAGAAAGCACTTGCTGATAAGGTGGAGAAGCTCGAGCGGGCTTCGGCTGCCAACAGTGGTGTCAACTTGGAGGGTGTCTCTAACCATGGCCTTGGTGGTTCCAGGGATGGAGGAGATCTTGGAAAAAAGACAACTGTTGGCGTGGTGATCAACAACGGTGGTGGTTTTGGTGTTGCCACGAGTGGTAGACCAGGTCCGATGGGTAATAATCTGAAGGACAGTCTGTTTCCTCCTTTCTTTGGGGCTGAGGAGGATAGAGAGGAGGACGGGGAAGCTGATCAATTCTCCATGCTTAACGAACAGTTTGGGCAATATGGTGTTCAACCGCCAAATAAAGAGATTCAGGTGCTGGCGGAGAAGATAAGAGCCTTGGAAAGCTATGTTACTCCAGGGGTTGTCAACATGTCGAATATGGGGCCGGTTGAGGGGATTATGATCCCACAAAAATTCAAAGCGCCTGCATTTGACAAATACAATGGGAGTTCTTGCCGGGAAACTCATCTCCAGGCCTTCGTCCGTAAGATTTCTGCTTATACAATGGACCAGAAGTTATGGATGTACTTCTTCCAGGACAGTCTGTCTGGAGGGTCCTTGGAGTGGTACACCAAGTTGAAATCTTCTGACATCAAGAGCTGGCAAGATCTTGGAGATGCGTTCTTTAAACAGTACCAGTTCAACGCTGACATGGCTCCTAGTCGTACCCAGCTGCAAGGTATGTCTCAGAAGCCTAATGAGGGGTTTAAAGAATATGCGCAGA
The DNA here is from genome assembly GCF_024323335.1 of Lathyrus oleraceus. Taxonomy (NCBI): domain Eukaryota; kingdom Viridiplantae; phylum Streptophyta; class Magnoliopsida; order Fabales; family Fabaceae; genus Lathyrus; species Lathyrus oleraceus. The sequence goes on from NC_066584.1 coordinate 59,750,657, forward strand.
GATGGAGGGAGTTAGCTGCCAGAGTTCAACCACCGTTGGTAGACCGAGAAATGTCGGATCTGTTTATGGGTACCCTTCAGGGGACATTTGCAGAAAGGATGGTTGGATGCCCGGTTACCAACTTTGCTGATATAGTGGTGGCTGGGGAAAGAATTGAAAGTTGGTTGAAGCTGGGGAAGATACAAGGTAACGCTTCGTCCTCTGGATCGAAGAAGCCCTTTGGGAATGGCCAACGTAAGAAGGAGGGTGATACAAGCGTTGTGTATGCTCAAAGAGGACAGAGTAAGGATCGTTACTACCAGCACACTGCTGCGGTAACCATTCCTGCTGATAATCAGCCTACACAACTGCAACAGCAACAACCATAACAACAACGACAACCGTTTCAACAGAGACTGCAGAGGGCTGGGTATCAGGTAAGAGGACGAATGAATGATCGTCAATTTGATAGACCGCCTGTGACCTACTCATTCTTGTTGAAGAAGTTGAAGGATTTGGGGTTGGTTCAGCTGAGAACGTTGGCTCCGTTGAGACCTGATCAGAGGCCTCCTAGTTTTGATGAGAACGCCAAATGTGAATTTCACTCAGGTGCCCCTAGACACAATGTAGAAAATTGCAAAGCTTTTAAGCATGTGGTCCAGGACTTAGTGGATTCCAAGGCAATCAACTTTGCTCAATCCCTAAATGTGAATGCTAATCCCATGCCCACGCATGGTCAAATGGGGGTGAATGCAATTTCTGAAGAGGGCAGAATCGGGTTGATGAGTGTGGATCAGTTGAAGACTCCCTTGGTTGAGGTCAAGAGGTTGCTGTTGAAGAATGGGGTCTTTCCGGGCTGTGATGACTGTTGTGTTGCGTGCACTGTTGCTCCTGATGGGTGTGTATTGTTGAGGGAGGCTGTCCAGAGGCTGATGGATGAGGGAAGCCTCAGATTTGAGAGAGTGGATTCGGGGAAGGAAGATGTCTCCACCATAACCATCTATTTCGACCCGGTTGATTTGTTAGCGCTGGCAGATGCGGCTCCAGTTACTATCACGGTACCTGGGCCAATTCCTTATGACAAAGATGACGCCGTGCCGTGGCATTATGGTGGAGAAGTCTATTGTAATGGGGAGAAGTTGGAGGATCAGACTGCAGGTGAAACCACAGTTTCAAAGGTGGATAATGCCGGACCTAGTGGTTTCACTCGCAGTGGAAGGTTGTTTGCACCGGACACTTTGAGGAGTGGGGATGGAGAGAGAGAAAAGAAAGATAAGGCCGAGGCTTTAGCCAGGGCAAGAGGGAAACAAGTGGTAAATGAAGGTACTCCTGTGGTGACACCGGCGCCTGGTGGGTCGGAGAAAGAACTTGATGATGAAGCTGAAGAATTCCTGAGGATCATCAAGAAGTCAGAGTACAAACTTGTTGACCATTTGCAGCAGACCCCATCCAAGATTTCAATCTTGTCCTTATTGCTGAGTTCCGAGGGGCATAAAGAGGCTTTATTGAAAATCCTGAAGAGAGCCTATGTTCCCCAGGAGATAACAATTAATCAGTTAGAGACGATGGTGTCAAATGTCAATGCCAGTCATGGGCTGGGTTTCACTGATCTTGATTTAACTGTGGATGGGAGGAATCATAATAGGGCTTTGCACATTGCTATGGAGTGTAAGGGAGCCGTGCTCCCGCACGTGTTGGTTGATACCGACTCCTCTTTAAATGTGTTGCCAAAGAAAGCCTTGGCAAAACTGAACTGTGAAGGGTTGATTTTGACGCCCACTAACCTGATAGTGAGAGCTTTCGACGGCTCGAAGTGGGCTATGTTTAGGGAAGTGGAGCTTCCTGTGAAGATCGGGCCCGAGGTGTTCAAGTCGGTATTTTATGTCATGGATATTCAGCCGGCATACAGTTGCCTGTTGGGTCGACCATGGATTCATGCTGCTGGGGCAGTGACTTCGACTTTGCACCAAAAATTGAAGTATATCTGGGACGGGCAGGTCGTCACAGTCTGTGGAGAGGAGGATATCTTCGTCAGCCACCTATCATCGTTCAAGTATGTTGAAATGGACGGTGAAATATGGGAAACACCGAGTCAAGCATTCGAAACCGTCAAGGTGGAGAATGCTCTTTTTGCCAAAGAAGAGGAGAAACCGTCCATTTCTTCGTATAAGCAGGCTGCTGAGGTGGTGAAGAGTGGGGAAGCTCCTGGCTAGGGGAAGATGATGGTCATCGCCGCCAAGAAAGACAGATTTGGAGTGGGTTATCAGCCGGGCCGAGGCTCGTCTGGACAAGGTAGAGGACGTCGTCCGTCATTCACGTTCACCAGTGCTGGAATGCTGGATCCATATCACATCTGTATGGTGGGTGAAGAAGTTGGCAGTGATTGCGAGATGGATCAATGGATAAAACCGTGCGTACGAGGAATGGAAGTCCAGAACTGGAAGGCCGAAAAGATCATCACTGTCACTCTACTTGAAGAGTAATATTTTCTGTTTTCAATTTTATTTGCATGGAAGCCATACGTTTTTCCCGAAACATAATGGTTCATTGTAAGGGCCACCTCATGTTTCATTTTGCAATTTTTTTGCATCATAAATAAAAGGATGTTTTTCATTAAAAGCGGTGTTCCCTGTTTTTCATTTATTTTTTTAGTTTAAAAACAAAAATAAAAATGGCAATGTTTGTTTTCATTTTTCTTTTTCAATTTGTCTCGCTCCGGTTCTAAAGCAATGCATGAATCAACATTCATGCAAATGCGATCATTCGCCGGATCTCATTGATAACAATCCTGTTACACCCTCATATGACTTCGACAATCCGATCTATTATGCCGAAGAAGAAGGCGAAGAAGATGGTGAACTGCCGGAGGAATTAGCCAGGTTGTTAAAGCAAGAGGAGAAGGTGATTCAGCCGCACGAGGAGCAAGTTGAGGTTGTGAATCTGGGTACTGACGAGGTCAGAAAGGAAGTGAAAGTCGGGGCTGCTTTGGAGGGAAGTGTCAAGAGCAGAATGGTAGCATTGTTGAAAGAGTATGTTGATATCTTTGCCTGGTCTTATCAAGATATGCCAGGGTTGTATACTGATATTGTTGTGCACAAGCTACCGTTGAGAGCAGATTGTCCTCCAGTGAATCAGAAGTTGCGCAGAACTCGACCTGAGATGGCAATGAAAATTAAAGAGGAAGTGCAGAAGCAGTGGGATGCTGGTTTCCTTGCTGTCACCAATTATCCACCTTGGGTCGCAAATATTGTGTCGGTCCCGAAGAAGGATGGGAAGGTGAGAATGTGTGTGGACTACCGGGATTTGAATAGAGCTAGCCCGAAGGATGATTTCCCACTACCTCACATTGATGTGTTGGTAGATAATACAGCTCAATTCTCGGTGTTTTCCTTCATGGATGGCTTTTCTGGCTATAATCAAATCAAAATGTCGCCAGATGATATGGAGAAAACAACGTTCATCACACCGTGGGGCACTTTCTACTATAAGGTGATGCCATTTGGTCTCAAGAACGTCGATGCTACTTATCAGAGGGCCATGGTGACTTTGTTTCATGATATGATTCATCATGAAATCGAATGCTATGTTGATGACATGATAGCAAAGTCCCAAACAGAAGAGGGGCATCTGGTAGACCTGGCTAAGTTGTTTGACCGGCTGAGACAATTCAGACTGAGGTTGAATCCGAACAAGTGCACTTTCGGAGTGCAGTTCGGTAAATTGCTGGGGTTCATTGTAAGTGAAAAAGGAATCGAGGTTGATCCTGCTAAAGTAAAAGCAATACGAGAAATGCCTGAACCGAGAACAGAGAAAGAGGTTCGTGGTTTCTTAGGTAGATTGAACTACATTTCACGGTTCATATCTCACCTAACAGCCACGTGTGAACCAATATTCAAGTTATTGAGGAAAGATCAAACGGTCAGGTGGAATAATGATTGCCAAGCGGCATTTGAAAAGATAAAAGAGTATTTGCAGGAGCCTCCGATTCTGATGCCTCATGTGGAGGGACGACCGTTAATTCTGTACTTGACAGTCCCCGAGAGGTCTATGGGGTGTGTATTGGGGCAGCATGACGAGTCTGGTCGAAAAGAGCATGCCATATACTACCTTAGCAAAAAGTTTACCGACTGTGAAACAAGATATTCACTGCTCGAGAAAACTTGTTGTGCTTTGGTCTGGGCTGCTCGTCGACTGAGGCAGTATATGTTGGTTCATACCACTTTATTGATTTCCAAGATGGATCCAATCAAGTATATTTTTGAAAAGCCAGCATTGACCGAACGGGTTGCGAGATGGCAAATGATTTTGACTGAATATGATATACAGTATACCTCGCAGAAGGCGATTAAGGGGAGTGTATTGTCTGATTATCTCGCCCAGCAACCTATTGAGGATTATCAACCGATGAAGTTTGAGTTCCCTGATGAGGACATCATGTTTCTCAAATCGAAAGATTGTGAGGAACCAATCCCGGAGGAGGGGCCTGACCCTGAATCCGAATGGATTTTGATGTTTGATGGGGCCGTTAACGTGAATGGTAGTGGTGTTGGTGCTGTTTTGGTTACGCCGAAGGGATCCCACATTCCTTTTGCTGCCCGGCTAACATTTGAGTGCACCAACAACGTGGCTGAGTACGAAGCTTGTATCCTGGGGATTGAAGAGGCGATTGATTTGAGAATCAAGAACCTTGTTATATATGGAGATTCGGCTTTGGTTGTGAATCAGGTTAATAGAAAATGGTATACGCATCAATCTCATTTAATTCCATACCGAGATTATACGAGGAGATTGTTGACGTTTTTCACCAAGGTGGTATTGCATCATGTGCCTAGAGAAGAGAATCTGTTGGCGGATGCTTTGGCTACTCTGGCTGCCTTGATTAAGGTGTAGTGGTGGAATCAGTTCCCCAGCGTTGAGGTGGGACGTCTGGATAGACCGGCTTATGTGTTTGCTGTTGACACAGCGCCTGACGATGAGAAGCCGTGGTATTACGATATCAAGCGCTATTTGGAAACCCAAGAGTATCCTGAGGGGGAATCCAAGAAGGACCGAAAGACTCTGCGGAGGTTGGCCATGGTGTTCTACTTAAATAAGGATGGGGTTTTGTACAAGAGGAATTTTGATTGGGTCTTGATCAGATGTGTTGATGATAAAGAAGCAAGCCAGTTGATGAAAGAGGTTCACGAAGGGTCGTTCGGTACCCATGCCCGTGGGAATGCGATGGTGAAGAAGCTGCTGAGGGCAGGTTATTACTGGATGACAATGGAGGCCCAATGTTTCAATTTTGTGCGGAAGTGTCATAAATTCCAGATTTATGCTGATAAGGTGCACGTGCCTCCGAATCCATTGAGTTTGATGTCGTCTCCGTGGCCGTTCGCTATGTGGGGCATCGATATGATTGGGAAGATTGAGCATACGGCTTCGAATGGGCACCAGTTCATATTAGTGGCTATTGATTACTTCACCAAGTGGGTGGAAGCAGCCTCTTATGCAAACGTGACGAAGTAGGTCGTTGCCAGATTCCTGAAGAGAGACATCATTTGCAGATATGGGGTTCCCGAAAGGATCATTACTGATAATGGTTCTAATTTGAATAACAAGATGATGGAAGAGTTGTGCCGGGAATTCAAGATTGAGCATCACAATTCTTCTCCTTATCGTCCGAAGATGAATGGGGCGGTTGAGGCAGCTAATAAGAATATTAAGAAGATTGTGCAGAAGATGGTTGTGACCTATAAAGATTGGCATGAGATGTTGCCATTTGCATTGCATGGGTACCGAACTTTAGTGCGTACATCTACTGGGGCAACGCCTTTCTCGCTCGTATATGGGATGGAGGTTGTGCTACCGGTTGAGGTTCAAATTCCCTCTTTAAGAGTCCTGATGGACGTGAAATTGCAAGAGGCTGAATGGGTAAGGACCCGGTATGAGGAGTTAAGCATGATTGAGGAAAGGAGGCTGGCGGCCATTTGCCATGGGCAGTTGTACCAGCAGAGGATGAAGCGTGCTTTCGACCGAAAGGTGCGACCTCGGGTATATCATGTGGGAGATCTGGTGCTGAAAAGGATCCTTCCTCCTCAAAACGACCGTAGGGGCAAATGGACACCCAATTATGAAGGTCCATTCGTGGTCAAGAAGGTTTTCTCTGGTGGAGCCTTGTTGTTGACGACCATGGATGGCGAAGATTTTCCATCCCCTGTGAATGCGGACGCAGTTAAAAAATACTTCGTATAAGAGACCCGCTGGACAAAAAGAATAAAATAGTCCAGGCAAAAAATGGGCATCCCGGCGAACCAAAAAAAAAGGCGAGAAAAAGGTTCGGGCAAAAATTAGGGATAAAAAGAAAAATTGTACACCCGGCAAGTCGAAGACCGGAAAGGGCGACTTGGGCAAAAAAGGGTATCCCGGTGGACTGAAAACCCGAAAGGGTGGTTCAGGCAAAAGAGGGATTGAGACGAACAACTGCGTCTGGCATGATCGTTTGTGCTTTGGTTAAGGCATCAGGATAATCCCTGGCAGGGATCAGTCGGAAACGTCTTGTTCAGAAGGCAGAAAGCACGGAAAGTCTGAGGACATATGGGGTGTAACCGAGTTGAAACTCGATGAGATCACGGTTTCACATTGCCATTAGGATAGATTTTTCCTTTTGTGCGCAATTACCTCTTTTCAAGAATTGCTTCCTTTGTATTGCTCAGTTTCGAGCCACACCTTTTTAATCAATAAAATGCATATTCAGTCAAATAATTTTGTTTTTGTTTTCATTACCGCTTTAATTGCAAAAACATCAGTTTATTTTGATAAAGAATCTCTGCATTTCGAAACATGGAGATCCCTCCCAATGCATGCTCATGAGATTGGAAACTTGAAATCATATTTGGAAGGTTGAGTGACCTAGGTGTTGAAATCTTGGCATACCTGGGGCACGTTTTTGTCTAACGATCTCTTTTGCAGGTGCTGTTAGATATTTTCACTCACTTGCAGGTTGTGATGTGAAGCCTTTGTGACAAAGGATCCCGTGGAGTCCGGCCAGGGACGAGAGGATTGAAAAACGACGAAAGACGTACGACGATCCTTGAGAATTAATCAAGAAGACTCTTCAAAGTCTGAGATTGGAAAGTCTGTATGAATCCCAGGAGTTCGATCGCCGTGGAGTACGGAGAAGTCGGGAATACAAGGTGATGAATCAGAAAAGTCCAGACGAGTATGGGAGCTCTCAAAAGTGGAAAGCGGATACTGGATTTAGATATGGAATACCAGGGTTCGACGAGTCGATGGGTATTCTGTGCCAGACTTTTCTTGTTTCCCCAAGCAGGGTCGGGATGGTTATCTCCCCAGCAGATTTGAGATCGGTATTTCCTCAGCAGCCAGGCCTGAGGGTTGCTATTTCCCTAGCGGAGGCGTCCGTTGCTGGATTTTTCCCCCAGCAAGTCAAAGACCGTTGTTTCCCCGCAGAGTGCGTTGGTGGTTTATTCCCCAGCAAGTCGGAGATTGTTGTTTTCCCCACAGAGTGCGTTGGTGGTTTATTCCCCAGCGAAGTCCCCAAGCGGGTCGGGTGCAGAGGAGGTTATCCCTGGTGAGGGTGGCCTATTTCCCAGCAGCAGTGCTATTCCCTAGCAGGGTGGAGGGTGGAGTGTTAGTGGGTTCCTCAGCAGAGTGCCTCGAGCTCCCCAGAAGAGTCCCTTGAGGGGGATACTCTTTATGCATTCATCATGTAGATAAGCATAGCATATTGCATAGCTAATCGCGTAGCATTCCCATAATTATGGAGCATTACGCTAATAAAAATCATCATGCATCAGCATTGCAAGCATAAGCTAGTCTTAAGTCGTGGTTATTGTTTGAGAGGTGGTTTCGCCAGAAGGTGAAGATGTTACTCCGAGGAGTTTGGCATCATGATTTTAATCAACAGTGTTCCCCAGTAGTGTGATATTGGAGGAAAGATTTCTGTCGGGCGGAGATGGAAATGATAATCCAAGAAGTTTCGGGGTCCAAAAAGAAAGAGTAAAGAGAAAGAGATAATCCCCAGCTAAACGCAAAGTGTTCGTTGGCTAGGGTTGAATAGAGAATAGTCGGCTCATGGCTTATTATCCCCAGCAGGGGTCGTCAGCACGCGTGCCGCCTCATTTATCATTGTTCCTTATCTTTGCCGATGCCGACAGGCATGACCAGTTTCCGATTTTCAGATCGAAGAAGTTTCCGACGATCAGGTCGAAGAACTTATGGCACTCAGGCCAATTTCCGATTTTCAGATCGAAGAAGTTTCCGATGATCAGGTCGAAGAACTTATGGCACTCAGGCCAATTTCCGATTTTCAGATCGAAGAAGTTTCTGACGATCAGATCGAAGAACTTATGGCACTCAGGCCAATTTCCGATTTTCAGATCGAAGAAGTTTTCGACGATCAGGTTGAAGTACTTGTGGCATTCAGGCCAGTTTTTCCGGTGTTCAGGCCGAGGTGGCACTCAAGCCAGTTTTCCGATTTTTAGATCGAGGAAGTTTCCGGCGTTCAGGTCGAAGTACTTGCGGTGTTCAGGCCAGTTGTTGGGCATTCAGGCCAATATCTCGGTGATCAGACCGACATTAATAATCTCATATTCCGTTGCTCAGTATTCAGACTGATGAGAGGCGTTCAGGCCATGGTTATTCCTGTGTTACCATTTATTTTGGTATCTAGGTCAACGTTCCTATTCGGTATTCAGGCCGACTTTCTCCATACCAGACGGATTTTTCTTTGAGATCACTTCTTTGCCGTTTCTGACAGGCATTGTTATTTATTTCCCATCAGAGTGCAAATTGTTCGTCTGTTCTTGGTATTCAATCACTCTTCACCCTGATCATCTGAAAGCCGAGGCTGTTCATATCGACAAGTTCATAGTGGATTGAATAGGGGCAGCTGTAACACCTCAAAATTTGCCCTCCTCTCTTGGGACTAGCTTAGCATATCGCATCTCATTTTTTGTAGGACTTTAGGCCTTACATCTTTGCATATCATGTGAAATAAGCAAGTCACTCTCCTAGGTCTTTCTCAGAAGATGGAGGGGTTAAAAGATTCAAGCTTGAGGGTCTCATGAATTGATCACTAATCATCTGAGGTTTGTGCTTCAATTAGGGTTTCTTGGTTCCTCAAGGAGGTTGAGTATTATCTTGGTTGAAATGGTACATCATTGTCATACGGTGAACTGACTTTGTGTGTTTTTGCTTTGGAAAGCAAATGTCGCGGTTAGCAAGAGTCGCCACCGACTTTTCTTTCATCCAATAAGGAAAGGTGGAAAAGAACAGGAAAGACCTTAATTAGATTTTGGGTTCGGGAGGTACATTATACAAAGGGAAGGTGTTAGCACCCTTTGTATCCATGGTTATCCATGGGCTCTTAATTGCTTGATCACTTATATTATTTTTCTTGTCTGAAAAAGTGTTCGTGAATTGTTTAGAAAATGTTTTGAAAAAGAGAATTTAACTTTGTAATGATTCTCGTATGAATGTATACAAAGTGGTTATCTCGTTTAGTTTTGAAAATGGTTTAGAAAAATATAACTCAGTAATGATTCTGGTATGAATGTATACCAAGTGGTGATTTTCTAGTATTTGTGAAGTGGGAAAAGTATTTTTAAGTTGTGAGTAAGCAATTAAGAGTTATACCTACCCAAGGTCTTGATGGACATTTCCTATCCTTGTGAGGGTAAAACCGTCCTTATTATTGAGAAATAAGTAGTTTTATCCTTTGGATGTAAAAGGGTCATCGTTGGGTCATCGATTGGTCATTGAAAGCAACGGTTGTAAGGATACCTTAGCATTCGAAGGGACTATCATCATTTAACCGTAGGCTACACCGAAGGGTCATCGAGGGGCAAAATCATATATTTGAAGGCAACATCCGAGGGACTATGATTTATTTTATGATGATTTAATCGAAGGGTCTTGGCTAAGTATATCCCCACATTCGCGGGACATGACCGTTATACCGTAATACCGTAAAGCAACAGAGAGAGGTCCAAGATCACATATTCAAAGGCCGTATTTTACAATCAATTAGGTAATTAGGAGGAATCCCCACATTAAAATTAATACATTAAGATCAATTAAGCAATTTAGGGTGGACCTTTGCCATAAAATTAATACATTAAAATCAATTGAGCAATTCAGGGTGAATCTCCACAAGGGTATCCCGCAAATAAAGCGGGATACCTAACAAGCAATCTTTTCCTGGGGGTATGTGAACCTTTACAAAACTCAACAAAACATGTCAGAATACCAAATCAGGGTGCAATCGAGGATTACACCACAAAAAAAAAGATCCCAACAGTAAATAAGGTCGGGTAAATGATGCATGGCTATGATAAAACATGAGTGAAAAATCAGAACAGAAAAATCAGCTACTGTCACGTTCGCTCCTGCCTCGCCTAGCGAAGGCTTAGCGAGTACTCGCTGCATGCTCGCTTAGCGAGGTGCTAGCGAGCGGCTGCGGATTCTGGTTTTGATATCAGTACAATTTCAACCAATTTTATGCCTTATGGCTTTCATTACAGCAATTATATGGTTAATCATTTAAGGTATTCAGATACATACTAAAATTCATATGCCAAACTCAAGATATTTTCATAAATTTAATCATAATGCCATATGCGAATTAAGAACATAAAGCAGTAATAGCAAGGTAAACCTGTTTGCAATTGAATTACAACTTTGAATCGGAAAATCGGATTGAATTGGGCAGAAGTAAACCTTGATGCCGCCGAGTTCCTTCAGGGTTTGCCTCCCGTGAGTGTTAGGGTTTGCTTGCTAGGGTTCTCCTTTCTCCGTTTTTCGTCTGTTTTCGTCCTCCCTTTTTCTGACTGAAGCTTGGCTATTTATAATGCTCTTGTTGTGACCTAATGGGCTCAGAGTGAAGCCCAGAAATTCTGATATTCGCAAGCTTCGCTAGGCGAAGGAGTTTCTCGCCTAGCGAGCAAGCTAGTTTGGGCTTTTACTGGATCTGGTGCTTCGCTGGGGCGAGTGTCATAACGAGGGGTTCGCTAGGCGAAGGAATTGCTCGCCTAGCGAGCGAGCTAGTTTGGGCCCTTTTTCTGGAGTGGGTCCGTTGTGAGCTGGCCTTTTGTTCCTTTAAGGTCAGTGCCTTGCAGAATAAGTCGGAGTGCTTCGAGAAATGTTTTGCAAGATTAATGGGCAAATTTTGGGGTATGATAGCTGCCCCTGTTCAATATTCTTGAACCGAGAGAGTCAGGATGGCAAGTATGCCGTTCGTGGTCTGGAGGTGGAAGATTATTGAACACTAGAATGCCCCAAAAATTTGCACTTGTCCATCGAGAGGTAGGCTTAACGATGCCATCCAGGAAGTTTTGATGATGAGAGCTTCAGATTGTGTCGTACGTTAGACGATATCTGAAGACATGGGTGTCATACCGGGTCGTACGTTAGACCGTATAGTGAGTCCTCCATTATGCTGTCGACTTCGCTGGGGAGTCAGAGTGTGTTATACGCTGTTGGGGATAAGGGATCAGAATGGATCATACACTAGACCGTATCCGAATGGCAGAGTGAGTTGCTCATTAGGCGGATGACTTCACTGGGGATGAAAGATCAGAATGGATCGTACGCTAGATCGTATCTGAGTTGCCAGATGAGTTGTCCATCAGGCCGGTGACTCCGCTGGGGGATGGAATACCAGACTGGATCGTACGCTAGAATGTATCCGAGCTGCAGAATGGGCCGTCCATTAGGCAGTATCTGAGAGGGGTAGTCGTATGCTAGGCTACACGTCAGAATGTACCGTACACTAGGTAGCATCTGAGGAGCTGAAGGTCTAACTGGGTCGTACATTAGACCGTATTTAAGCAGAATGAAGGTCAGAAGGGATCGTACGTTAGATCGCATCTGAGTTGAAGGAGTCATATGTTGAGCTGAATCAGAGCGAACCGTACGCTAGGCTATATCTGATAGTATTTGTGGATGCTGTATTTGCAATAAATGGCCGGGATGGGCTTAAAGATACCATCCTTAAGAGGATAATTAACCTGAAAAATAAAGTTAGCTTCATGCCATGTCATGATGCATGAGATGTTTTATGCTTTTGACAATAAATGCGAACAATGTATGCATGCGTATGCTGTGAAATGATGTAATGAATGAATTATGCATCTGAAAAGTTCTTCCCGAGGGCTCCACTGGGGAAATAAATCTCAGTCTTCTGGTTGGAGATACTGGTATCGGTGATCCTTTCTTAGCTGGGGATACTCGATTCTTGTCTGATGGTAGAAATATTCGACAAAGCCTGGCTGGGGATGGAAGAGATGACCAGTCTGCCTAGTGATACCAATTTCTTCTGGGGAATAACTGGTTTTGTTGGGGAATAGAATTAGCAATCGGACTTGTTGGAAAGCATGGTTAGACCTTTTTCTCGATCCTGAAGTCTTTTAGTAATTGATATTGCTATTTTATGTATGTATTTTTGGTAAACATTGATCATATTCAAATGCATATATTAATTCAAATTAAATCAATGGACGTTTACGCAAACAAAACAGACAAAGTAAAAACAAAATCATCTTTTAGGAAATAAAATTGTATTGATTTTGAAAGAGGGCCTATAAACAGGCAATTCGTGTACAAAGAGACAAAAATCCTAGTAAGAGGAAATTGTCGAGAAAACAAAGAAAAAGCTATGAAGGAAAAGCCCTGTTGATTTTAATTCTGCCACTGTCATTATGTCTTCAAGTATCTCATCCCTTGCTGTCGGATGGAAGTGATTAGCTTGTTCAGTCCTTTGAACTGGGTTGAAGCTGACTGAGAACGGGACATAGTCTTATGCTTTAATCCCTAATTTTTGTCTGGACCGCCTTTTCAGGTTTTCAGTCCACCAGGATACCCTTTTTTGCCCAAGCCGCCTTTTCAGGTTTTCGACTTGCCGGGTGTACATTTTTATATGTTTATCCCTAACTTTTGCCCGAACCCTTTTTGGCTCGCCGGGATGCCCTTACTTTTGCCTAGACACGTCGACCTAGCGGGTCTTTTATGCGTAGTATTTTTTGACTATGTCTGCGTTCACGGGATGCGGGAAGTCTTCGCCATCCGTCGTAGCAAGTATCATGGCTCCACCAGAGAATACCTTCTTAACTACAAATGGCCCTTCGTATGTGGGAGTCCATTTGCCCCTGGGATCGCCTTGTGGTAGAATGATACGCTTTATCACCAATTCGCCGATTTGATACACCCGTCTCTTGACCTTTTTGTTGAATGCCTGGGTCATGCGCTTCTGATATATCTGCCCATGACAAACAGCCGCAAGTCTCTTCTCGTCAATCAAATTTATCTGATCGAGTCGAGTCTGAATCCATTCATCCTCGTCTAAACCTGCCTCTTTCATGATTCTTAGAGTAGGAATCTGAACTTCCACCGGTAAGACGGCTTCCATTCCGTAGACTAAAGAGAAAGGAGTTGCCCCTGTCGAAGTGCGTACTGAAGTGCGATAACCATGAAGAGCAAATGGTAACATCTCATGCCAGTCTTTGTACGTTACTGTCATCTTTTGTATGATCTTCTTGATATTCTTATTAGCAGCCTCCATGGCGCCGTTCATCTTTGGCCGGTACGGAGAAGAGTTATGGTGTTTTATTTTGAACTGCGTGCAGAGTTCAGTAATCATCTTGTTGTTCAAATTAGTGCCATTATCAGTGATAACTCTTTCGGGGATGCCATATCGACAAATGAGGTTATTCTTGATGAATCGTGCCACCACATTCTTAGTGACAGAAGCAAATGAGGCTGCCTCTACCCACTTTGTAAAGTAGTCAATAGCCACGAGAATGAAACGATGTCCATTAGAAGCAGTAGGTTTAATCTCTCCAATCATGTCCATGCCCCACATTGCAAAGGGCCAAGGGGCCGTCAACACGTTTAATGGAGCAGGAGGTACATGTATTTTATCCGCATAGATCTGGCACTTGTGACAAGTTCTGGCATGATGGTGGCAATCAGCTTCCATGGTAGACCAATAATACCCTGATCTCAGGATCTTCTTGGCCATTGTATGTCCACTAGAGTGAGTCCCGAAAATACCGTCATGCATGTTTTCCATAATCTTTTCTGCTTCCTTTTTATCCACACAGCGAAGCAAAGTCGAGTCATGATTACGTTTGTATAATACTCCATTACTCAAAAAGAATTTAGCGGAGAACCTCCTCAGGAATTTTCTGTCATTGATGGACGCCCCTTTAGGGTATTCCTGAGCTTCTAAATATCTTTTTACTTCGTGGAACCAAGGTTTCTCTTCTACTTCATCAGCGTTAAGTTCATAACAATATGCTGGTTCATCTAGTCGTTCAATGGTGATCCTGGGAGCTTCATTGTCCCATCTGACTCTGAACATAGATGACATGGTGGCCAAGGCGTCTGCCAACTGATTCTCCTCTCGTGGAATATGTTCGAATGTAATCTCTTCAAAGTATGGGATTAATGTCAACACCCGCTCTCGATAAGGGATGAGATTCGGATGTTTAGTGTCCCATTCTCCTTTGATCTGACTGATTACTAATGCTGAGTCTCCGTACACACTCAAAAACTTGATTCTCAGGTCTATAGCAGCTCTGAGTCCCAAAATACATGCCTCATACTCGGCCATATTGTTGGTACAATCGAAACATAGTCTAGCAGTGAAAGGCGTATGGCAACCCTTGGGAGAAATAATTACAACACCAACACCATTGCCCAACGCATTAGAAGATCCATCGAAAACCATAGTCCATCAGGATCCTAGTTCGGGTCCTTCATCCGGTCCAGGTTCTTCATAATCAGTAACAAGCATGACATCCTCATCTGGGAACTCAAAATTCATAGATTGGTAATCATTCACCGCCTGATGAGCCAGATGATCGGCCAGCACGCTTCCTTTGATTGCTTTCTGGGTAGTATACTGGATATCATACTCTGTTAAAATCATCTGCCATCTCGCTATTCTTCCGGAGAGGGCAGGTTTCTCAAATATGTATTTGATGGGATCCATCTTAGAAATCAACAAAGTGGTATGGTTCAACATATACTGTCTTAGTCGGCGAGCAGCCCAGGCCAAAGCACAGCAAGTTCTCTCGAGCAGTGAGTATCTTGTTTCACAGTCGGTAAACTTTTTGCTAAGGTAGTATATGGCATGCTCTTTTCGACCAGACTCGTCATGTTGCCCCAACACACACCCCATTGAATTTTCTAACACAGTTAAATACATAATTAGAGGTCTTCCTTCAACTGGTGGTATCAGGATCGGAGGCTCCTGGAGATACTTCTTGATTTTGTCAAAAGCTTCTTGACATTCGTCATTCCATATCATCTCTTGATTTTTCCTCAGTAGTTTGAAGATGGGTTTGCAGGTAGCAGTTAAATGGGAGATAAACTGGGCGATGTAATTTAAACGTCCCAAGAAACCTCTGACTTCCTTATCTGTACGGGGCACTGGCATTTCTTGAATAGCTCTCACCTTAGCCGGGTCAACCTCGATTCCTCTGCCACTGACAATAAATCCCAAGAGTTTACCGGATCTTACTCCAAAGGTGCATTTGTTCGGGTTCAACCTCAACTTGTATTTCTTCAACCTCTCGAACAGTTTGTATAAATGCTCGAGATGTTCTTCTTCAGTATGAGATCTGGCTATCATGTCATCCACATATACTTCTATTTCATGATGAATCATATCATGGAACAAAACCACCATAGCCCGCTGGTACGTTGCCCCGGCGTTCTTTAAACCGAATGGCATTACTTTGTAACAGAAAGTGCCCCATTGCGTCACAAACGTAGTTTTCTCCATGTCTTCAGGTGCCATTTTAATCTGGTTATAACCCGAGAATCCATCCATGAAGGAGAATACTTTGTGTTGAGCGGTGTTGTCTACCAGAACATCAATGTGCGGGAGTGGAAAGTCATCCTTGGGACTTGCTTTATTCAAATCTCTGTAATCTACACACATTCGCACCTTGCCATCCTTCTTTGGCACTGGTACCACATTAGCAACCCATTGAGGATAAGAAGTAACAGCCAGAAAACCTGCGTCAAATTGTTTCATAACCTCGGCTTTGATTTTCTCAGACATTTCAGGACGCATGCGGCGAACCTTTTGCTTAACAGGACGACAATCTTCCTTCGTTGGCAAACGATGCACTACTATATCAGTATCCAATCCTGGCATGTCTTCATAAGACCAAGCAAAAATCTCTACATAGTCATGTAACATCTGAATCAATCTTTCTTTAATACTGTTTTCCAAGCCTGCTCCTATTTTGACTTCTCTCTTGTCCACTTCAGTACCCAGGTTTACAATTTCGATTGACTCTTCATGCGGCTGTATAGTCCTTTCTTCTTGCAGTAACAGTCTGGCAAGTTCTCCAAGTACTTCACAATCTTCCTCACTTCCATCCTCGGCTTGGTAGATCAGATTTTCAAAGTCATAATGGACAGTAGTAGAACTATTATCAACAGGATCCAGAGTGGGTATGGATCTGCAATTCGTTACGTGAGTGTGTGTAAGAAAACATAGCTTTTTCGGAAGATGACAGGAAAGATAAAGAGCGCAATATTTGAATGCAAAAAGTCCATTGATTTATTGAATATGAATATGCTTATGAAAATGACAAAACCCTTAACAAATTAGCTATTGTGCCTCGGGCATAAACACAATGCTTTAAGAAATTCAATTGTAAAAACTAAAAAATTTGCAACACTAAAATAGACAATAACAATTACTCCTGAATAAAGGAAATCGGGATAGTGTCTTCAGCCTTCCAATTATTGAGTCCGTCACCAACTGTTGGGAAAATCCAGCTATCCAAGTCGCCATCACTATCAGCATCTTCTACAGCATTAACCTGCTCTTTGACCATCCTTTTAGAGTTAAATCCCAGACCAGACTTGTCAGACTTGTACGGTACGTTGATCAGTTGACCCCAACCAGTACGACCACCATTTTCAACCACGGCTTAAGCGTCCTTCAGAGAAATCATGGCAGGAGGAGCATGAATAACCTTGGGCACAAGGGGAGTCGGCTTAAGGACAGGACTAGTCGGAGGGACTACTTCAAATGACTGAGTGGGAGTCTCAAAGAATTCGCCATCCATCTCGACGTATCTGAAAGACTGCACACTACTGACAATATATTCTTCTTCTCCACACACCGTGACAATCTTACCCTCTATTGGATACTTCAGCTTTTGATGGAGAGATGAAGCTACGGCACTTGCCTCATGAATCCAAGGGCGTCCCAGCAAGCATGAATAGGCAGGACGGATGTTCATCACGTGAAAGGTAGTGTTGAAGACTTGAGGTCCTATCTTGATAGGGAGAACCACTTCACCATGGACAACACTTTTTGCACCGTCGTAAGCACGCACCACAATGTCACTAGGTTTCAATTCGATGCTCTTACAGTCAAGTTTATCGAGCATGGCTTTCGGTAGCACATTCAAAGAAGAGCCATTATCGATCAACACATGAGCTAAGGTGATCCCCTTACATTCAATGGAGATGTGCAGAGCTTTGTTATGATTCTTTCCTGCTGGTGTCAGATCAGCATCGGAAAAGCCTAGGCCATTGTCAACAGTTAAATTGGCCACATAGTTTTCGAATTGATCGACGGATGTCTCCTGAGGTACATGGGCAGTCTTCAAGAGTTTTATCAATGCTTTGGCATGAGATTCAGAAGATAACAACAAGGATAACATCGAAATTTTAGACGGGGTATGCCCCAGCTGTTCTACCACATCAAAATCACTCTTGCGGATGATTTTCAGCATTTCTTCCATTTCCTGCTTGGCAACATCTTCAGTAGTAACTTCGACCGGCGTCCTTGACTGAGAAGGGTTGACTGGTTCCTCGCCTCGAGTTTCAGGAGTGGGAGGTGAGATTTCTGGAGAGAAGATCCTTCCACTTCGAGTAATTTTACTAATCCCAACAATGCCATTAGGATTAGCAGAATTATCGACTTGCTTTACGCCATGGATGTAAACATCACCTCCGTAATTCCACGGAATAGCTTTGCTTGAGGAATACGGTACTGGGCCAGGCACAGTAATGATTAGGGGAGCTACCTTGGGCTCAGCGGTAATCTTCACAGGTACTCTAGTAACGGTAATCTTCACTGGAACTTTGGACCTAGCAATCACAGATACTTCTTCAATAGGGTTCTCCGCCTTGGGAATCTTTTCGAAGAGAATTGTACGATCATCTATCAGCCGTTGAATACCCTTCCTCAACTTCAAGCACTCATTGGGTCGGAGTATGCAGAGATCGCAATTTTCAGCACAGCCTGGAAATAAACCAGCTTGTACTAAATTCTTCTTGATGATCAGGAGAGGAGATGCTAAGTCAGCTACATTAGAAATGTGAGAATAGTCATCCACAGCATTAACAATTTTGTCGTGATTAGGCATAGGTGCAGTGATGACGTTAGGAGTCTCCGGAGGTTCAAATTCAATTTCTCCAGCTTCGATCATATCCTGAACCTTATTCTTCAATGACCAGCAATCGTTTGTATCATGTCCGGGGCTATCGGAGTGATATGCACACCTGGCATTGGGATTATAACGAGAAGAAGTAATGTTGGGTTTCGTAGGAGGATCTCTGAGGGTGATCAGATTTGCCTTTAGCATTCCCTGCAGTGCCTGTGCCAAGGTCATATTGATCCTGGTAAACTGCCTTCTTGGCTTGTCTTGTTTGGGCTGGAAGTTTTGAGATGGCGGTGCTGCAATCGTAACCGCTCCAATGGTATGGTCACGATTTTTCTTGTTACGACCCTTTTGACCGTACACAGCATTTGATTCATTCATCCCCTGATAGGACCTTTTGGTGCTTGCAGAGGTAGCCGCCTGTATCTTTCCACTTCGGATGCCGCTTTCAACACGCTCACCTGTCAATATAAGTTCAGTGAAACCTGATGACGAACTTCCCAGTAGATGGCTGTAGAACGGGCCAGTCAGTGTGCCCATGAACATGTCCACTAATTCTCGATCGGTCATAGGGGGTTTGACTCTGCCAGCCAAATCTCTCCATTTCTGAGCATATTCCTTGAAGCTTTCTTTGGATCCCATAGTCATATTCTGCAACTGTAGCCGAGTAGGCGCTAGTTCAGAGTTATACTGGTACTGTTTATAGAAAGCTGTTGCTAAATCAGTCCAGGTGCGGATGTCAGAGCTCTCGAGTTGATAATACCATTCCAACTGTGTGCCAGACAGACTCTCTTGGAAGAAATGGATCCATAGCTTCCTATCAGTGGTATGCGGCTGAATCTTTCTCACATAAGCTCTCAGATGCATCTGAGGACGAGACGCACCATCGTACTTAGTGAAAGTGGGGATCTTGAATTTGCGAGGAATGGTCACACCGGAGACCAGACCCAAACTTTCGAAATCCAGGCCGGGCGCTTTCTGACCCTCCATGGCTAGCATACGTTCTTCCAGCAACTTGTACTTATCATCTCTTGGAGAGTACTGTTCACCTTCATAATCCTCATCGTCATCCTCAGGGTTGGAGAAATCAACATTCTCCTCCTCTGAATCATTCTCCGTCTCCTCTTCTGGACCATTCGGAATTCCAAACTTGACTCCCGCGGCCTGTCTTTTAAGCCTTCTTCCCGGGTTAATGTAACCCACAGGTTTCTGGTCTTTCTTCTTCTCGAGCAAGAGAGCCTTCAATTCCTCCTGCCCCTTGGATAAGCTCAGCATCATCTCCTGGAATTGAGCATTCTGAGCCTGGAGATCTTTGATAGTTTGTTCGAGGTCCATTTTTCTGTTTGCAATAGGAAGACCGTGAGAATATTGATCTCTTTAGGATACCTGTTATGCAATGTTATGTTATGCTATGCAATGTATGAAATGTTTTCAAGGACTTTTGGAATTTAACTTTGCGTAAACCACCACAAAGAGGGAAACTTTTATTAATAATTTCTTTAAATTAATGTTTATTACAAGGAGGGAAAAATAAAAATACAATGAAAGCTCAAGTCTCCCAGGGACGGCTTCTTTTTGGGCGAAGATATGCATTGAGTCTTCGTTCCTCATTAAACTGGCTGGTAAGTTCTGACACTTTCTTCCTTTCAGCACAGAACTGGACTTCAAAAGTATCCCTTTCCTCTCTCAACTGGATCCATGATCTCTTCAATTCTTCAACCTCGGTAGGCATATCTGGATAAGGAATGATCTGAGGAGTACCTCCTTCAACCTCTGGTTCAACAATCAGTGGTCCGACTGCAAGGTATGGCATGACAAGTTCGCGAGCTCTGGCGCGTACCCATCTGAGATAAGGTTCCATAGGAATAAAGTTTTTCTGTCCTAAAGTGCTTCTTTTCACCATGCCCCAGGCTCGTATAAATCTCTGACGGAGACCTTGGGAATCGGTGTCATAGTCAAACACAATGCCTTGAAGGATTACTTTATGTGGACCATCTCTTCGAGCATAACCAAACTGACGTAGGGCTAAAGCTGGGTTATAAGTAATACCTCCTCTCATCCCCAGGAGTGGTACGTTAGAGAATTCTCCACAACGGTCAATGATGATAACATTTTCTTTGAGATGAGGACACCAACGGATGTCTGAATGGGAGAGCGACATTATCCTTTGAGACCATTTCAGATTTTGCTCGTTCTTCAAGACTGATTGAGGAAGGTGTGAAATAAACCACCTAGACAATAAAGGTATGCAGCACATGAGAGTCCCTTGTCTTTTCATAGTACGAGTGTGAAGGGAATGCAAAATGTCTCCGAGCAAGGTAGGCACAGGGTTATGAGTAAGGAATATCTTAATAGCATTCACGTCTATGAATTGGTCTGGATTAGGAAATAACACCAACCCATAGATTAGTAATGCTAGAACGTCTTCGAAAGCATGGACATTCATATCCTTTAAGAATTCTCGGGCCTTATTTATCAGAAACTTGGCAAGTAAACCCTTAACTCCACTTCTTGTTACGCAATTGGTTTCAATATCGGACTTTGTCATGTGTAAAGCCGCGGCAACTTCTTCAGACTTCGGAATCTTTTCTAAACCACTGAAAGGTGTTTGATCAAGGATAGGTATCCCAAGTATCCTGGAGAATTCTTCTAATGTGGGTACCAACTGATAATCTAGGAATGTGAAGCAATGATGTTTAGGATCGAAGAACTGGAATAGGACCCTCATCATATCCTCTTTGAAACCAGTGGTAACCAAATTGAGGAGAGAACCATGTTTCTGGATAAACTGAGCCCGATCAGGAAGTTCTGACACTAAATCCTTGAGTTGAGGAGAGATTGCCACAAGATTAATCCGGATAGTCTTCCTGGGAGCCATAGCCTTACAAAACAGAGCAAAGTTAAATCCCTAAGTCCTTGAAATGATGTTATGATGTTATGATGTTAAGTAAGTAACACGCACAAGCAAGTCACACAACAATCATTCCTAAGTTTTGAGGCTTGCATGAGTTCCATAGGTAAGTACCCTCCCCACTGAAGTTTGGTTGGTTCAACCTGTCCTAGAATAGTAACCGGGTTCTAGAAGGATCTCAAATCATCGACCTTCCTTTAAGTCCACTTCAGTGCAACACCAAGTGGTTGACCGAAGCTTCCCTAAAGTCCAATCTCAAAGAGCGTAGTATCGAGTATCAACCAACCTCAGTCGGAACCGAAGTCAGTTATCTCACTACTTTCTAATGGCTAGGATGAGTCAATTAGGGTTCTAAAGGTCTGGTTAATGCTTTGATGACACCACGCGGAAGCCAAATTTTTTCTCAAGTAAACATGAGGAACATCAGGACATCCAAAGTGTCACATTAACCGTAGCCATCATTTTGACCATTCCAGTATACGCCGGATAGTCGCGATGATCTATTGCTACTTACCTAAGGTACACTAGATCCGGGTGTAGGATCTTTCACTCAAGCATAAAATACCCAAGTAATCCCTTAAAAGTAAATCAGACATTTTGAATAAGTGATCTTGTTTTTTAAGGTAACCTCTCTTTTTAAATCCCCAGCAGAGTCGCCAGTTCTGTCATACGGTGAACTGACTTTGTGTGTTTTTGCTTTGGAAAGCAAATGTCGCGGTTAGCAAGAGTCGCCACCGACTTTTCTTTCATCCAATAAGGAAAGGTGGAAAAGAACAGGAAAGACCTTAATTAGATTTTGGGTTCGGGAGGTACATTATACAAAGGGAAGATGTTAGCACCCTTTGTATCCATGGTTATCCATGGGCTCTTAATTGCTTGATCACTTATATTATTTTTCTTGTCTGAAAAAGTGTTCGTGAATTGTTTAGAAAATGTTTTGAAAAAGAGAATTTAACTTTGTAATGATTCTCGTATGAATGTATACAAAGTGGTTATCTCGTTTAGTTTTGAAAATGGTTTAGAAAAATATAACTCAGTAATGATTCTGGTATGAATGTATACCAAGTGGTGATTTTCTAGTATTTGTGAAGTGGGAAAAGTATTTTTAAGTTGTGAGTAAGCAATTAAGAGTTATACCTACCCAAGGTCTTGATGGGCATTTCCTATCCTTGTGAGGGTAAAACCGTCCTTATTATTGAGAAATAAGTAGTTTTATCCTTTGGATGTAAAAGGGTCATCGTTGGGTCATCGATTGGTCATTGAAAGCAACGGTTGTAAGGATACCTTAGCATTCGAAGGGACTATCATCATTTAACCGTAGGCTACACCGAAGGGTCATCGAGGGGCAAAATCATATATTTGAAGGCAACATCCGAGGGACTACGATTTATTTTATGATGATTTAATCGAAGGGTCTTGGCTAAGTATATCCCCACATTCGGGGGACATGACCGTTATACCGTAATACCGTAAAGCAACAGAGAGAGGTCCAAGATCACATATTCAAAGGTCGTACTTTACAATCAATTAGGTAATTAGGAGGAATCCCCACATTAAAATTAATACATTAAGATCAATTAAGCAATTTAGGGTGGATCTTTGCCATAAAATTAATACATTAAAATCAATTGAGCAATTCAGGGTGAATCTCCACAAGGGTATCCCGCAAATAAAGCGGGATACCTAACAAGCAATCTTTTTCTGGGGGTATGTGAACCTTTACAAAACTCAACAAAACATGTCAGAATACCAAATCAGGGTGCAATCGAGGATTACACCACAAAAAAAAAGATCCCAACAGTAAATAAGGTCGGGTAAATGATGCATGGCTATGATAAAACATGAGTGAAAAATCAGAACAGAAAAATCAGCTACTGTCACGTTCGCTCCTACCTCGCCTAGCGAAGGCTTAGCGAGTACTCGCTGCATGCTCGCTTAGCGAGGTGCTAGCGAGCGGCTGCGGATTCTGGTTTTGATATCAGTACAATTTCAACCAATTTTATGCCTTATGGCTTTCATTACAGCAATTATATGGTTAATCATTTAAGGTATTCAGATACATACTAAAATTCATATGCCAAACTCAAGATATTTTCATAAATTTAATCATAATGCCATATGCGAATTAAGAACATAAAGCAGTAATAGCAAGGTAAACCTGTTTGCAATTGAATTACAACTTTGAATCGGAAAATCGGATTGAATTGGGCAGAAGTAAACCTTGATGCCGCCGAGTTCCTTCAGGGTTTGCCTCCCGTGAGTGTTAGGGTTTGCTTGCTAGGGTTCTCCTTTCTCCGTTTTTCGTCTGTTTTCGTCCTCCCTTTTTCTGACTGAAGCTTGGCTATTTATAATGCTCTTGTTGTGACCTAATGGGCTCAGAGTGAAGCCCATAAATTCTGATATTCGCAAGCTTCGCTAGGCGAAGGAGTTTCTCGCCTAGCGAGCAAGCTAGTTTGGGCTTTTACTGGATCTGGTGCTTCGCTGGGGCGAGTGTCATAACGAGGGGTTCGCTAGGCGAAGGAATTGCTCGCCTAGCAAGCGAGCTAGTTTGGGCCCTTTTTCTGGAGTGGGTCCGTTGTGAGCTGGCCTTTTGTTCCTTTAAGGTCAGTGCCTTGCAGAATAAGTCGGAGTGCTTCGAGAAATGTTTTGCAAGATTAATGGGCAAATTTTGGGGTATGACAATCATCATCACGATTCATTATTTCTGATCAAGCTCCTTGGGATTAGGGTTTTGACCTCTGGTCAACCCTAATCAGTTGCATTCTTCTAATCAGGGTTTTTCAAGGAGATGAGGTCTTTAATGAGATGGAGATCATCATGTGATTTTATTGAGCTTGTATAAGCTAGGGTTTCATTTTGAAGCTATTTCATCAAGTGGTTGAGGCTCAAAATCATCTGTGCATGGCCAAGTCATCTGTCAACCATAAAAGTCAACTGCAAAGTCAACTGTTGGATTTGGAGGTGGGAAGTGATTAGAAATGCTTCATTCATGTTCAAACAAGTCTCATTTGACATTTCAAACATCAACATTGAAGAATTTAAAGTCAGGTCAAAACTTTCCAAAAATAGAAAGTGACCTGTAATTTGAACTTGCCAAAAATGGAAATGTTTTCAACTCAAGATTACATCATCAAGAAAGCTTCAAATGAAAGTTTGTTGAACATGAAAGTTGTAGATCTTTCTCTCCCATTTCCAAAAAGTCTAAGATTATCAATTTCTCATGTGTGGTTAAGGAGATATGATCAAAACTTGACAAGGTGTACATTGAACTTCAAATGAGCCTAACTTCTCAACCAAAACTCCAAATTGGATGGCTCTTTTTGCATTGTTCTTATTTTGACCTATAATTTCCAAATCTTGCATTACATGACATGATTATCATCACATGAATATTTGGAAATTCACTTGATTTTTGGAGGGAAAATATGGAATTTAAAATTTGTGCATTATTTGAACATTGTGCCATTGCCTTTAGCTCCAAAACAGATTTTTGAGTGAAAATGAATCACAATTCGTGTACTGTTCACATGTATTTTCATGCATAAGGGTGAAAATCCCAATTTGCATTTACACCTCATATTTGTTAAATTCCATTTGCATTGGCTTAAACTTGATTAAGGCATGATTAGTAGAACATATATAAGCCTAATCTCTAACTGTTTTTCACAACAACAATCACAAAATTCAGATCTAGATCAAAATCACAAAAAATTTCTCTCAAAACTTTCTTCTATTTTCTTCAAACAAATTGCATTTCTCTTGGTTGATTCATCATTCTGAAGCATCATTGAGAAAGTTTGGAGGTAGAATTCAAGAGAATCGTGGCACATGGAAGCATGTTCAAAGCATGAAGCATCAATGGTAATTTGAAATTCTGGAGGATTCGTGCACAATTGAACCTCAATCTCTCTTCCAATCATCTGTACAAGCATTGTAGAAGAAGGTTGGAGCATTGCAAGGCCTGAATCACACGAATTCCAAATCTGCACTTCAAGAGGTCACCAAATCGAATCTCTCTTTCCTCAAAATTATTGTGATATTGTTGTAGATCTTGATGTGCTGATCATGTTGAGCTTTAAATCATGAAATTCCATGCACTATTGGCTGAGTTAGGTTAAGTTGAATTTTCATGTGTGAAACTTGATTTGCTCGATTCCATGTGTACATGATGATCCATGCTTAGTTTGTGTTAGATTCGTGATCTATGATGAATATACTACATGTTGATATGTTTAATAGTGAGTTCTGGAAAAATTTATTCTTGAGTGTTGATGAACACTCACTGTTCACGAGCTTCATGAGGAAGAAGATGATACAGAGCTTTGGCCACGGTTTTGATCTCATTTCGCCACAGAAAAGCGTTGCTCATGTGTTTACTTAGGGTTGCAACGTGATTGGTTGATTTCAAATTCCATGCGTGCGTTTCTATTGGCCAGCGTTTAATGAAACGCTGCGTTTAGCAGCCTGGCGCCAATTCATTTTAAATTGTGACATACTTCGATTCCCATCCGTGCCATTATTTCAAATGCTTCTTTGATTTTTCCTTTTTCCTCCATGTATTCATATCATGCTTCATATGTCATTTTTTATTTTTTCTTCATCTTACAAAATTCATATTAATTTGAAAAATCATCCAAAAATTATGAGGTTTTTTGCATGGTGTTGCATTTTTTGTCTATTATTTTTTGATCATTTTTCCATAAATTGTGCATGGCTGGATAATTTTTTGTGCTAGGAGACTTGAACATGTATGCATTCTTGACCTTGCTTTTCCATATCATTTGTGAAATGCTGGTTTTTGATCTAATGCTCATGAAATTTTGCATGCTATAACTAGACATCTTGCTTGACATTTTGGTGTTGATTTGGTATTTTTATCAATTACCATTGCTGTTTTATGAATGTGCTAATCTAGGTGTGACAATTTGTGTCACACCTTGTGATGTTCAACTTGATTGATGAGTTTGCCATGCCAAATGATCTCCAATTGCCTTGATTTTTTGTATGATGCATATTATGGATGTTGTGAATGCTCATGATTTTTGTTGGAATTTTTGGGACCATTTCTGATTTAATTGAGATTTTTCATTCTGGATGGTCACATTTGAGCTTTTAAATTGCCTTGAACTTCATTTGATCATGAAATGCTTGTTCTTTATCCAATGAATGTGAAATTTTGCACACTATTTATAGACATGTTGAGTGTTGTTTTGGCTTTGGTTTGAGGTTTTTACCAATTACTATTTCTGTTTTATGCCTATGCTAACTTGGTGTGGCAATTGATGTCACAAATGTGCTTGTTGTGATTATCTTGACTTATGCTATGTGATTGCCATGCCTAATGATGTCCAATGCCTCTAATTTTTTGTGTGATGATCATGTTGTATGTCCTGTTTACTCATGAATTTTTCCAAGGTTATTTGAATCATTTTTTATTTAATGTGCATTTGTTTATTCTGATGTCACAATGTGGTCACAAGTTGTATACCTTGCCATGTTTGGTTCATAAGATGTTTTTGGTTAATGATATGGACATGGAACCTTTTGGAATGTGTTCTTGATTGGATGAGGATGATTCATGTTAAATTTCATGTTCTGTTTTGAATGTTTGACCCTCTTTTGACCCTAGGCTTTGACCTAGTGGTTTGGACTCACTGTTTGGATTGTGGATTTCAAGTTAAGAAGCACATTACCATGGTGAAAGTGGTTCACTCATTTGGATTGATTAGTTGATGGATGTTGGCTAACCTTATGTTGTTTTGTAGGTTGATGCCAAGTTGTTTGTGTTGTGCCTATTGGCTTATGGCTTGCACATTGTTGCTTAATGCCTTATCTGTCTGATTGTGTGATTGACTGTTGTTTGATTGTCTGAACTTTGTACTGATTTGTCTGATGTTTCCACAGGTACATTAGTTGCTTTAAGTTCAATTTGAACTTGCTTTTGCTTGGTTGCTTAACCACTGAGGTATAACTCTCTGACTTCATGTAGTCTGGAAGACCTGTCCTGTTATGTGGGCAGGCACCTGTCTGAAGCCCTCCTTAAGAGGCAATGCTTGTGTTTGTTTATCTTTGTGCCAAGCAGGTAAAGACCTCTTAAGAGGCAATTGGCAGATAAAAGAGATGTGTAATCCATCTCCTGCTACTCAGTGTGTCATCCACCTTGCTCACACACCTTGTGTTGATGCATTGTGGATATTAACCCAAGATCTTTGTTGTGTCAGTCATATGTGGAGAAGAGTTCCAACATTCTGAACTCCCACGCTTTCATTTGTCTGAAGCTCTCCCAGGACAGGGATAAGAGCTGTGAGGTCTTACCCTCACTTCCCATTTCATCTTCTTCACCCTAACTCTCAATGTTAGGGTTAAGAGCTAACTACACCCGATTCCAGTTGGCTTGTGTTTCACAGCCTAACCTTGTATGAGCCCATTTGTTTGCATATAGTGTGTGTGCTTGCTTTGTGTGCTTGTATGACTTTTCCTGTGATGTTTAAGATAGCTTGCTGCCTGTGCAAGTTAGATAGAAACCTCGACCTAGGACCATTGTGGATTGCATGATAACTATTAGGCTCGAGTCAGGCTCCCTTCTAGTTTGTCATTTCCCTGTCTCTGGTTAGGTTAGAAGTTTCTCCCCTGTTAAGGGGAACTACATTTCCCTGATCCTCATACCAGATGAGGTACGTAGGCAGGAGGTCGTACGAGATCTCTCCGGGCACCCTTTTCCTTTTTTGTGTGTGTTTGCTTGACAATTATTAGGCTCGAGTGCCAGACTCCCTATTAACTTGTCTGTTTGTTAACCTTCTTGTGTGTGTTAGGAGATGGATGTAAGACCAGCGATTGGCATTCCGTATCCTATTGGTGTTTGTTTGTGTGAAGTCTGACATAAGTCCAGCGATTGGCAGTCGGTTTCCTGTTTGTGTTTTGTTTGGCGTGCGTGAGCCGAACTACGGTAGCTCTGATTCTCATTCCAGATGAGATACGTAGGCATAGCATGTGATATCCTAGCAAGCCCGTTCCCCTCTTCTCCCACCTGTGTCTTATTCCAGTGTGTGTGTGCATTCTTTTGAGCAGTGTTTAGCAACCTTTCTTCTTTTCTTTTGAGCGTGGATCCCGTCGAGTACGACGGATGCGTAGGGGTGCTAATACCTTCCCTTCGCATAACCGACTCCCGATCCCATCTCTCTTTGGTCACGAGACCATGTCTTTTCCAGGTTTACTTTGAGCGTTTCCTTTCCCTCTTGTGGGATAAATAACGCACGGTGGCGGCTCTGTTGTTTCTTTTTTCCCGCCGGTTGTTTTTCGCGGATGCGACAAAATGCTTCATTCATCAGTAATTGTTTCTTGACATCAAACAAAGAATTTTCAATTCGCCAACATTGGACTCCAACTTCTTTCCTTCAACTTCTTCTACCATGCTTACTGTAGGTTTGTTATACGGAGGCATAGGGTTATTATTCACATTTGGACCATTTAGAGTGAACGTGATGGCCTTGGACTGGATTAGTTCTTGCATCTTATACTTTATTGCCTTGCAGTTTTCAACAGAATGACTTGGTTCCCCAAAATAGAACTTGCACAGAGCATTCACATCATAACCGGGGTGAAGGATTACTATAGGAGGTCCTAGGTCTCTTAGTTTCACCAAAGATCCATGTAACAAATACATAAGCAAACGATTGTACGACATTGGGACAAGGTCAAATCTTCTCTCATGTATTCTCCGCCTTTGCTGATTTTATTTGTAGTATCATTGTTATTGTTGGGGAGCATATTGCTGTTGATATGGGGTTAGTTGTTTACTGGCCCGTTGTTCGGTAGGAATTGCATAGGGTTGTTGATTTCGAACAGGTGACACGGAAGCCACTTGTTGATAAGGTGCACGATATACTAGATCCATTCCCCTCACAACTGTAGCTTTGTTAGTTTCTCCTTCTCTCTTATTCCCAAAGCCAACATAAGGTTTCTTTGTTACACCAGAGGTACTGGCAACATTTTGGATCTTTCCCATCTTAATCATATTCTCAATTCTTTCATTGACAAGAACTAGGTATGAAAATCCATAGGATATACTCCCTACCATCCTATCTAAGTATGGTCCTTGAAGATTTCCCATAAACATATCCATGAGTTCCCGCTCCAACAGTGGAGGTTGCACTCTTGCAGTTAACTCTCTCCAACATTAAGTGTACTCCTTAAAAGTTTCATCAGATTTTTGAGTGAGATTTTGGAGCTGAGTATGGTTCGGAGCCATGTTAGTATTATATTATTAATGTTTGAGGAATGCTTCAGCTAGCTCCTTCCAGGTTTGAATATATGTATTCTCCAACTGCATGTACCATTCTAATGAAGCCCCATTGAGACTATCTTGGAATAAGTGCAAAATTAGCTTCTCATCATTGGAATGCGACCATTTTCTGACAATAGGCCATGGTGTGGGTTCTAGGGCAGCTGATTCCCTTATACTTTTCAAAGTTTGGGACTTTGAACTTAATAGGTATTTGGATGCATGGTACTAGGTGAAGCTAGCGGAAATATACCCGAACGTATCGCATGCTCGAACATACAACAGAGTCGCCATCGAACTTTATTTATTCTCGAAGGAAAGGGAAAACATCGATAAAACCCGAGGGAAAGAGATATGCGGGGTAAGGAAGTCAATTATGCAAGGGGAAGGTATTAGCACCCCAAACATCCAGGGTACTCCATGGGAACCGTGTTGATTGTCCTCACTCGAATAGGTGTGATATCTAAGATTACTCGTAAAAGAATGGGGAAAAGGAAAAGAAATAGATAAAGTGCTCGGTGAGTATTGGGGCCCTCATGACTACGTATCCTCATAGTGCAATGAGGAATTCAGAGCTTCGTAGTTCAAGAAACTAGAGGCGGGAGGTAAAAATAAATGTGATAAAGGTATGGTCTGAACACAAGAATTGTGTTGTTTGAACTCCAAAAGAGGGGTGAGATATGAACCCAAGAGTAAACTGGTATATACCAATAAGTGAGGGCATACAACACAGTATCACTGTATTGGAACAACGAAAACAGAGGGGAATTAGGTGTTTGGGTTACGGGCCAAACAGCTATTGGTTCACAAGGAGGTACCAGATGAAGCACGAAGGTATAATGTATTTGACTCAAAGAATAGTTATATCACATGGAGCAAAGGAAGGTAGAATATGAGTGCATCATGGAAATGAACAGTATGAAGTGACCAAAGTCACATAATTGAATATTTAGTGATAAGTGACTGAAGAAGTATTGTTTGAAATCGAAAGGTGAAAGTGTATTGGAATCCATAAGAGAAATGAGATTTGTACCATAGAGATGTTTGGGTGACAGGCCAAACGACTCTAGATAGAAATGTGGACTTTACGTTAGGCGTCACAAAAGGGATATATGGAATTCCAAAGAAAGTGTCTTTCGTTGTCAAAGGAATAATATGTCACTGGGTGAACGACTTATGATCGAAGGTAGGTAATGAATAGTGAGAGATATGGATGGTTCCATAAGGCGAAGGAGGAATAATCAGAAGTATGCTCGCCAAGGATTCGCATCCTCGTGCCTACGTATTCTCATTATGCAATGAGAAAGTCAGAGAAATCGTAGTACATGGAACCACGAAAATAGAGAGAGAGAGACATACAGTAATGAAAAGTATAACTTGGACTAATAAAATGGTATCAAGGGAACCCACAACTGGAGAGGACTTGGAATCAAAGAGTAAACAAGCCTTTCAACCAAAGGAATGAATTAAATGTCTAGGTACGAGCAAAACAACTCTTGATTCATAAGATGAACTGGTGCTACAACGTCTCAAAGGGGTAAAAGTAGGGCCCAAGAGAAAGTATCGTTGTGTACAAGGAACAATATATCACTAGATAGGGAATCAACAATTTGAGATCAAATAAGAATAGTATCTTAGATCCAAGAAAGAGATAGACTCTGAATCGAAGAGCAAAGTGGCGTCTTATCCGAAAAGAAATGAATTAAATGTTTGGGTGACGTGCCAAACAACTCTCGATTGATGAGGTGGACTGTTGTTATCGTCCTAAAAGGATAGACAAGGAGTCCAATGAGAAGTATGATTGATCTCAAAAGGATGATATGATTGAACGAATGGAGAATGATTGATTGATAAATAGGGTAGCAATAGGTAAGGTAGCTCGTGAAGAATCTGGATTCTCCTGCCTACGTATCCTTATAGTGCAATAAGGAAATCAGAGCTTTCGTAGTTCAACCCACTGGGGCTGAAAATAAGGTGATTAAGGCAAAAGAATATATGATTGACTGATTAATTGAAATGATTAGAATGGATGATGGATAGACTTGATAGTTATTTGATAAGAATCACACTAAAGTCTATGAGTAAAGGTGGATACGATAAGCAACGAGCCAAACATCTCGCACCCAAAGATATCCAGAATGAGTGTAGGAAAGCTTCAATCGCATTCCTTCTTTACTACTTAAGGCTCATGACATGTAACTCTCGTCTTAACTTTCAAGTGGAGAGAGAAGAATCTTTGTTGTTGTTTCTTGTAGTGATGAAGACCTTCTCAATCGTTTGATTCTAATTGCACTAAAGTCTATGAGTAGAGGTGAATACGATGAGCGCTAGGCCATTCGTCCCATACCCAAAGATATCCAGAATGGGGGTAGGAATTCTCTAGTCTCATTCCTTATCCATTGCTTAAGGATCGTGTCGTACAACTCAATTCATGATTGATAAGTCGTTGATGTAGTCCTTACTTTTTGCATGATGCTTTATGAAGAGGGAGAGACTTGTCAATCGTATGATTAGAATTGTGTTAAAGCCTATGAATAGAGGTGAATACGATGAGCGTTGGATCATTCGTTCCATACCCAAAGATATCCAAAATAGGGGTAGGAATTCTCCAGTCCCACCCCTTCTCTATTACTTAAGGCTCATGCCGCACAGTTCTAACTTTGATTTGACAAGCTCTTGAAGGTGTCACCTTTGATATGCTTGTATTATCCACTGCTTAGTATGACTGAGAATCTGACTTGAGGCCTCGAGCTCCACAACTTAGAAGAAAAAGTCTTATTAAGTGACCGATGGTCTTTTGGTCACTCAATTTGGACTGCGGGGTTATACAAGTTCAAAGGATTTAATTGATCAAAATTACTTTTGATCAATTTGAATCAGAGGGTTTGATTTAATTTAAAAACTAGGTTATAACCTAATCTAGTGGTTAGGATTGTATAGACTACCCTAAGGGAACATGTAATTGTTAAGACTTGATTAAAAATATATGTTATCCTAAAGGAGCATGTGATTATAGGGAAAAATGTCCAAAATTACCCCTAAAGGGTGAAATGGTCTTTTGACAATTTTATGGTTATTGAGTCTAAAATTCTAATTATGAAAATTCTAGTTAAGCTCAAATAAATTCTAAACTATTCTATTGTTAAAGAAGCTATTAGGTTCCAAAATATTCCAATTTCTAAAATGTTAATATTCCTAAAAAATTCTATTCAAATCTAATTTCTAATCTAAATCAAGAGTTTTTACAAACTTAACAATATTTATAATAATTTGAAAATCCTAATTAACTCCTAATTGATCTAATTAACCTAAACTCTACCAATCAAAATTAATCTAATTGACAAAATCAAATAATAAACAAAAGCAAAGAAAAGAGAATGTGCCTTTGCATAACAGAGGGGTGTAGGCCCGGTTTGGGTGTATGATGGGAAAAGAGGGCAAGATAGGGTCCAAACCCATGGGCTTCGGTTGCCAAAGCCCAATGTTAAACAAATTCTCCTTTTGGCCAGGGGATGTAGCAAAGTAACTGGAGTGAGATGATAATTTCACTTTGGGCTTGGATGAACCAAGACCAAATTAGGATTAAGCCCAAAGATTGGATCTGACTTGGAAAAAGTCAGTAGGATTTGAATAAGCTTGCGTGCCTTTTGGGCAGCCCAGACCACCAACGCCGAAACTCCACCATGGGCCACCACGTCGGAAATCGCTTCTGGTGGCAGTGGCCGCCAGAAATGGACAGCGGAACCACCTCCATCTTCGTCTCCCTCTCCTGAACAAGAATCTAACATCCAACTTCTCTAACTTCTGCCCTAGATTCATAACTAAAACCAAATCCTCAAGAACCCCTAAAAAATCAGATCTAAAATACACCTCCATGAACAAGATTCGAGTTTCCTCATGATAGAGGTTTGCAACAACATGGTGCAAGGTTCAGCATAACAACTACAATGAAATGATGAAAAATGGACCTACCTCCGAAGATGAGACTTGCTCCGGCGAGTGTTGATCGGAGAAGATGAAGACGAAAAATCACTTGTACAAACAGGTACGGTATTGCCTTTACTTCTGATTTGCTTGTTTTCCAATTCTTCTTCTTCAAAAATTCTGTAGTGTGATGAGGTTGAGCTCACTCTTCTTGAAGCTTCAATATGAAGCTTCAATGGAGTTTTAGAAATTGAGCTTTGAGTGTGAGAGGGAGAGGATTCAGAGAGAATGATTGCAGAGAATTGAAGGTGATGATTGCAAAAAGGCGAGTCCCTCAAATGATGATGGGGGTGTAGATTTACAGTGATTAGGCTTGGGATTAATGTGGCTTGGAGTTAGTTATTGACATGTTAGGAGCCAGCTTAAGAGTTAATTGGGGTGAACTCGGTGAGTTTAATTGGTTAACTCACTGAGTTGGAAATTAGTTGGTTGGGTTAGTTAATTGGTTAATTGGTTGGTTTTGAGTGATTCCAATAGAGACTGGTTATAGCAGGTTGACCGTAAGTGGATTTGGCTTTGAAGTTTTGTTTATGACATGTTAATCAATTGGCTTAGGTGCAAGGTATAATAAGTAAGCTTAAGTGTGACTTACAACTGTAGGTTAACAATTGTGTGGCTATGTTGTGCAAACTGTAATTTTGGTTATCTTTGTGCAGGTTTAAGTGTGACTTACAGTTGTGAACCATTGTGATTGTTTTGGCATGACAAGAATTTGTATTCCGTAGTTTCTCAGTAGCTTGTAGCATTGTGGTTCTGCAGTAGGTGGGTTATGGTATGCATTATGCAGGTATGGGGTCATGTGTTATGTAGGTGAGATTGCCTTATGGGTTTTCTGGTGTTCATGTAAGTGTGCACTTGTTTTGTATGATGGACTTGTGAGCTTTGGCGATCTTCGATGATAGGAGTTCATGTTCAACCTATAGCAGTGTAACCAAGCCTCATGTGAAACTCACCCAAGTGTTAAGCCTGACTTGTCCATTTGCGAAAAATCATGCAAAATAAGCAATGAGTCAACTCAAACAGGGGATGAGTCGACTCAAACAGGGTTTATTCCAGGGTTGACTCGACCTGTTCGGACCCGTGGCGAAATGGTTCAAAGGAAAATGGGAAATGAGTCGACGTAATGAGTGGGTGAGTCGACTCAGACAGAGTTTCCCACAATTGGGTCGACCTGTGACTCGACCTGTTCGGACCCGTGGCAACATGGTTCAGATGAAAATAGGAGAGGAGTCGACGCAAGGATTAGATGAGTCGACTCAACCAGATTTCCCAGAATTGGGTCGACCTGTGAGTCGCCTGTTCGGACCCGAAGGTTTTGCGTTGAGTCATGAGTCGACTCACAGAACTGAAACCTCCAAAAATGAGTTTTTACAATGTGTTACACCTTTTTTGCACCTTTTTTTCTATGTAATGCATATTTTAGGGATGAAAATGAATGGAATTGGCCAATTGAATAAAAATGAATTGACTTAATACATGAATATGTCACTTGAAATGGATTTAATTTTGGGCTTCTATGATTATGAACTCAACCCGGGATCTATAATTGACACGTGAAAGAAGGAAATATGGACCTTGGCAAGACCAAAAGGTATAATGAACTAGGGTCTGAACAAGACCTATGGACCAAGCAATAATGGCATGAAAGTTATGAGACCAAGGACTTGGGTTATGTTTAATAGGCTCTAGCACCGACGATGGAGCCACAACCAAGGAGACAAAATGAATGGACCAAGCAACGGAGGCTGAGTGCGACACACTGAGTGAAAGATCACATGGGCTTAGAGTTAGGAGCCACTATTAAGGTTTCCATATCTTGAGGAATGCCAAAGTGAGATCTTCATGAATATATGTCTTATAGATCAAGAGATTGGGGTTCCCAACATCTCTAGAAGAAAAGTCAAGCCTTGATTAAGGTTTTATGAGGCCCACTCTTTAATCCATATCTTTGAATCAATCAAGATACTTCTCAGACAAAGCCAAAATTCCATGATCCCCATCCTTATGAGATTAGGGTTTTGGAGGCCTCTGAGCCTTGGTGAAAGTCCAAACCAAGCATTTCCAGTTATTGTACAAACAACCCTCATCCTCACAAGCCAAGCACCTGGAATTTGTGGGTAATGAATGGTGCTTATGCATGAGTTATTAATGTATGCAATTGAACCCTAGTCAAATGGTTAGATGGAGATATGAAGAAAAGGGGAGGGCAAATTTTGGGGTACAACAGATGCCCATATTTAATCTTCTTGAACTTGAATATGAGAATTGCGACAACTTTTCAGGTATTCGAGGCGGAAGAGGATTAAATATCGACGTGTCCAAAATTTTCTTGAACGGGTGGTCACACTGTTGTCGAACAAGCCTCTGATGTGTCTGGGGTATCATGGCGGAGAGTATGATATGCATGGTTCATGATGTATGCTTTATTTTCATGATGCGTGCATGTTTGTTCATTGGGTGTATGCCATTTGCGGGGAATATAGTTCTTTATTATGATGGGACCTCCGACTCGTCATTGAAGATCGAAAGGTGGATATTGTGAAATCCATGTGTCAACACTGCTGTCAAGGAATCATCTACCTGCTAGAGGATATCGGGATACCGAAACCAACAGGGCAGTCAAATGGACGTCACAGGTGTTCAAGCAAAACCATTTTTGAGCTACCAATCATCTTTTAAGTTCATCGGGATTTTACAATAATGCATAAAGTTTCCCTTTAGTGTAGCTTTTATTATTCTCCAAAATTTTAAGGCATTATGTGACTAAGATAAATTAGTTATTTTGCATACGAAATACAGAAGGAGAAAAATACTTGATGAAATAAACTTAATCTTATTGATGGGAAACTGTACATATGGTGTGTATAAAGACACAAACACCCTTGACGAGGGTGTTCCAAAAATTGAGAAAATAAGTGCAATGGCAATGGGAAACAATCTTTGTATATATTTTTTTCATTGATTACAACATTGGCCTTAGTCTACTGTAGAATCTGAATTTCGCGACCCTTCGAGTGATAATGATTGGATTGATCCTTGACCATCTGATATCTAGCTTGTAGCACAATGGGCTCGAGGGTCACAATCAATGCCTTTATCCCTAACTTTTGCCTGGACATTTTTATTCTTTTTGTCCCCCGAGATGCTCCTTTTTGCCTAAGTCGCCCTTT
Organism: Lathyrus oleraceus; assembly: GCF_024323335.1. Taxonomy (NCBI): domain Eukaryota; kingdom Viridiplantae; phylum Streptophyta; class Magnoliopsida; order Fabales; family Fabaceae; genus Lathyrus; species Lathyrus oleraceus. The sequence continues at coordinate 59,787,401 of NC_066584.1, forward strand.
CGGGTTTTCGACTTAGCGAGCTTTATATTTGTTCCCTAACTTTTGCATGGACAATTCATTTTTTGGGCCATCGGGATAGCCATTTTTGCCTAGATTAATTTTGTGAAGGTTAATCTAGCGGGCTTTTGTCATTTCTTTTTAGGCATAATATTTTTTGACTATGTCTGTATTCATTGGCGATGACAAGTCTTCCCCATCCATTGTTGTGAGGATTAGAGCCCCACTAGAGAAGGCCTTCTTAATGACGAAAGGTCCCTCATAGTTGGGAGTCCATTTACCTCGCGGGTATGAGTGAATGGCAGAATACCTTTTGAGCACGAGTTCCCCTGCGCGGTACTCGCGAGGAAGAACTTTCTTATCAAAAGCTCATTTGAGACGTCTTTGGTACAACTGACCATGGCAAACGGCCGTCAAACGCTTTTCTTCTATCAGATTCAGCTGGTCATACCATGATTGAACCCATTCAGGTTCATCGAGGCCGGCTTCCATGATGACTCTGAGTGAATGGATCTCGACTTCAATTGGTAGGACAACCTCCATCCCGTACACCAACGAGTGTGGAGTTGGCCCAGTGGATGTGCGAACTGAGGTTCTGTAACCATGCAGAGCAAAGGGTAACATCTCATGCTAGTCCTTGTATGTCTTAACCATTTTCTGGATGATTCTCTTGATATTCTTATCAGCTGCTTCCACGGTGTCATTCATCTTCGGTCAGTATGGTGAAGAGTTGAAGTGCTCGATCTTGAATTCTTTGCACAACTCCTTCATCATGTTGTTGTTGAGATTACTCTAATTGTCATTGATGATTTTGCTAGGTATCCCATAGTGGAAGATTATCTCTTTCTTGATAAACCGGGTGACCACTTGTTGAGTGACATTGGCATACGAAGCAGCTTTGACCCATTTCGTGAAGTAATCGATGGCGACCAAGATGAATCGATGACCGTTGGAAGCTTTAGGCTTTATCATCCCAATCATGTCAATACCCCAAATAGAAAAAGGCCATGGATAAGTCAAAACATTCAATGGAGTTGGTGGCACAAAGATCTTGTCACCATATATCTGACATTTGTGACATCTTCTAACAAAGTTATAACAGTCAACCTCCATTATCGTCCAATAATACCCAACCCGAAGGATCTCATTAGCCATAGTAGGACCTTTTGCATGTACATCCTCGCAACCTTCATGTATGGATTTTATGATCGTACTAGCTTCGTGTCTATCCACACATATGAGCAGTACAAAATCATAATTTCGCTTGTATAACACATCATCGTTTAGGAAGAACTTGGAATAGAGTCTTCTCAGAGCCATCTTATCAATAATGGATATACCCTCGGGATATTTTTGTTTCTCCAGGAATGTCTTTATGTCATAGAACCAGGGCTTATCATCAGGATCGGCCTCGATTGCTAGACAATGTGTTGGTTCATTTAAGTGGTCAATATGGATAGCTGGTGCTACATTCTTCCATTTGACTTTGAACATAGATGCCAACGTAGCTAGAGCATCTGCTAACTGATTCTCTTCCCTGGGAATATGATGAAAGGAGATTTCATCAAAGTAGGGTACCAGTTTTCTGATATGCTCCTTGTAAGGTATCAACTTGCTATCCTGAATCTCCCAATCACCTTTTACCTGACTTATTACCAGAGCTGAATCACAATACACTTCAAGAATCTTGATCCTTAAGTCGATGGCCGCCTCCAATCGTAGATACGTGCTTCATATTCTGCCACATTATTGGTGTAGTCAAAACACAATCTAGCGGTAAATGGAAGGTGGAAACCGGTTGGAGAAGTGATACCAACACCTATGCCATGGCCTCGAGCATTGGAAGCACCGTCGAACACGAGCGTCCATCGCGATCCTGGTTCGGGGCCTTCCTTGAGGCTTATCTCGAAGCCTGGCATAGTGAAGTCTCTGATAAACATAATGTTTTCGTCTGGAAAGTCAGAACTCAACGGCTGATAACCTTCGACATGCAGGTGAGCAAGGTAGTCAGACATAACACTCCCCTTTATTGCTTTTTAGGTCACATATTAAATATCATACTCGGTCAATAACATTTGCCATCGGGCAATTCTACCAGTAACAACAGGCTTTTCGAAGATATACTTTATCGGATCCATTTTGGATATCAATAAAGTGGTATGACAAATCATATATTGTCTCAGGCATCTAGCAGCCCAAGTCAAATCACAACAAGTTTTCTCCAAAAGTGAGTATCTGGTCTCACATTCAGTGAATTTCTTACTGAGATAGTAAATAGCATGTTCCTTCTTGCATGTGTCATCATATTGGCCCAGAATGCAACCCATAGATTCATCGAGTACTGTGAGGTACATAATGAGAGGCCTACCCAGAATCGGTGGTATCAGGATTGGTGGTTCTTGCAAGTACTTTTTTATTTTATCGAATGCCGCTTGGCACTCGTCGTTCCACATAATTGATTGATTCTTTCTCAATAGTTTGAATATCGGTTCGCAGGTAGCCGTTAAGTGTGATATGAATCTGGAGATGTAATTGAGTCGGCCAAGGAAACCTTGGACCTCTTTTTCTGTTCGGGGAGATGACATTTCTTGGATGGCTCGAACTTTGTCGGGATCAACCTCAATACCTTTCTGACTGACTATGAAACCCAAGAGCTTACTGGATCAGACCCAAAAAGTTCATTTAGATGGATTCAGGCGCAATTTAAACTTTTTGAGTCTGTCAAACAATTTCCTCAGGTTTTCCAAGTGATCTTCCTCAGTTCTGGATTTGGAAATCACGTCATCCACATAAACCTCAATCTCTTCATGAATCATATCGTGAAAGAGGGTTACCATGGCACGCTGATATGTTGCCCTTGCATTCTTTAAGCCGAATGACATTACTTTGTATCAGTAAGTTCCCCAAGGTGTGATGAAAGTTGTCTTCTCCATATCGTCTGGCGACATCTTTATCTGGTTGTACCCAGATAACCCATCCATGAAAGAAAAGACGAAAAATTGAGATGTATTATCAACCAAAACATCAATATGAGGCAAAGGAAAATCGTCCTTCGGACTCGCTCTATTAAGGTCTCGGTAATCTACACACATTCTGACTTTACCATCCTTCTTCGGAACTAGGACGATATTAGCAACCCATTGCGGATACTCAAAAATGGCCAAAAAGGCAGCATCAAACTGCTTCTTAACCTCTTCCATGATCTTGAGTGCCATGTCGGGTTGGGTCCTTCTGAGCTTTTGCTTAACAGGAGGGAGGACATTCAGGCTTGAGTGGCAAGTGATGTTCAACGATGCTGGTTGTAAGACCCCAATTTTGACCCTAAGACCCCTTATGCAATTTCATCATAAGCATTAGCATTGGGATCATATCTTGGCATCCTCCTTACCCCTTTTTCATTAGGTTTGTTTTGGGAGAGATCACTAAGCATTTTGTGATTATATCATACTTGTATATTATCATTTTACTAACTAAAATACCAAAAATATGTCTTTGCATTTGTCTAACTCTTTTGTAGGAAGGGCATGATCTTATTGGTTCATTGATCACATCTAAGGTTTGAGATCCTCATGAACAAAGAGCACAACCAATAGTTGATTCAGGAATGGTTATGAACATCATATATGAGTCCCAATATTCTCTACATGTTATATTGATCAAGTTTTCTTCAAGAGTTTGTGGGTGACTTGCCTTGGAAACCCTAGTTTGATTAGGTATCTTGAGTAACTTCTCCAACAAGATATCTCACCAATTGATCAAATTTCTCAAGGTAAATTTCAAATATCATCATCTTATTCATATATGATCTACCATGAGCCAAGAAAGTCAAGTGAATTAGAAATTAGCAAGTTGGTTGATGGTGGTTGGCCAGATGAGTTCATCTTATCAAAACTGGGTCTCCCTAGACCCTATCTCCTACAATTTTCACCATATGAAAATGATTCCAAGAGAAAACTTACTCTAAATGACATTATAAACAACTTTAATATTGAGACCTAGAGCTAGTTTTGCTTGGAAAATCATTTTCTATGTTGAAACATTATAGGTCATTTTGTCTAAACCCTAATTTGAAAGTCAACTTCCCAAGGCCATAACTTGCTCAATTTTTATGAGATGAAAAATTTCCAAGTTTCACAATCAAATTAAATGTGTATAATTCAACTTTGATATTTGGAGTGTGTAGGTGTTTAATTGGCTGCATTGTATGGTAAAACACAAATGTCTTGACTGATGTCATGACATGTATATGTAACTACATTGTAGTTACTGCAGGACTAGCTAACACAGGATTATTGAATGCTGTGACATTCATACCTGTCAACAGATACTAAGGAACAGAAGCTCTGTTAGAACTTAGTATTCACTTGCAGTCTGGTTATCAAGGAAGAACCAGACCTGGCATAAGGCCTACTGATTGAATGTCAAACTGGATGTTGTGACATTCATCATTGACAGCAGCTACTGAAGATTGGGCAGAGTGGTGTTCTGCTATACTTCAGCATATTAGTTAGTTTGTTCTTCAAGAGAATTACAGAACTAACCTAAGGCCAACTGTGTAAATGTTAAGTTGGACACTTTGACATTTACTAATGTAAGCTGGTACTGTAGTATGGTCATATTGATCATGTACAGGTCAGCAGTTTTGTACAGTCTGGTTTCTGGGAAAACAGACTCAGCATATGGACCTTGATGTCAAGCTGAATGTCGTGACATTCATGCCTGACAGCATATGCTAAATTGTAGGTTGTTCAGTTTTCTGTTACAACTTTCTCAGGCTATTCTTTAGGAAGTCAACAGCTTAGAGAAAATCCAGGAAATCAACAACCAAGCTACATTCAATGAACCTAACAAATAGCCTATTTGTTAGCAACCTAAATATTGAATTTGAGGGAACGTATGTGACCTAAAATTCAGGAAAATACAGGTGCAAAAGCCCAGGTGCTGCAATATAAAAGGAAGGCATTCCTCCATTCAGTTTCAGGGATTTTGAGGCGTGAAGATTTAGTGTGTCCATCTTACTTCACTGCTGTATTTTTGTGAGTCTAGAATTAGACGTATCTTGTAAGCCAAGTCATTATCAAATAGATGATTGCTTTGGCATAGGGTGTTCATTGAGTTGTAAGTGTTGTGTCACTCAAAGCTTTTAAGCGTGAGTGCTGTGTATCTTGGTTTAAGCTGTGAAGCATAACCAAGAGTTGTTTTTGAAGTGTGACTTCAAAGTGTTTTTTAATATCACTGAGGTGATTGAGGGGGAGTGAGTAGGAACTCTGATCTTAGATTAAGATTGAAATTGCATTGGGTAGGGATTAAGTGATAAGTTGTAAACGGGTGAGTTTAGCTTTGAATTGATACTACTAATAGTGGATTTCCTCCCTGGCTTGGTAGCCCCCAGATGTAGGTCATGTTGGACTGAACTGGGTGAACAATTAATTGTGTTATTTACTGCACTTACAATTAAGTTCTGCATAATCCCTGTCTGTGCAGAATTGGATGTCATAACAACCAGTGTGACATCCAAAGTCTGATAACTAGAATTTCAATTGGCATCAGAGCAGGCACCCTGCCTGTGAAGTTCTGGGTGAGATCTAGGGAAGTTACTTTCTAGTACCATGGACAAGGATTTAGGACACTCAAACAGACCACCCATGTTGGATGGATCTAATTATGATGACTGGAAGCCTCGCATGATAGCCTTCTTAAGGTCTCTAGACAGCAAAGTCTGGAGAGCTGTCAACAAGGGATGGGAACATCCAACGAGGACTGATGAAGATGGAGTCAGTGTGCAGATTCCTGAAGAAGATTGGGACAAGGAACAAGAGGCATTAGCTCTTGGAAATTCCAAAGCCTTGAATGCACTGTTCAATGGAATCACTAAGAACATCTTCAGGCTGGTGCACCATTGTGAACTAGCTAAGGAAGTTTGGGATACCCTCAAGGTAACTCATGAAGGTACTTCCAAGGTGAAGATGTCAAAACTTCAGATGCTGACAACCAAGTTTGAAAATCTGAGGATGAAAGAGGATGAGACTATTCATGACTTCCACATGAATATTCTTGAAATTGCAAACACCTCTGGTGGACTAGGTGAGAAAATGACCGAAGAGAAACTTGTAAGAAAGATTCTCAGGTCCTTGCCTAAGAGGTTTGCTATGAAGGTCACTGCCATAGAGGAGGCTCAGGACATCAGCAATATGAAGGTAGATGAGCTCATTGGTTCTCTCCAAACCTTTGAAATGGGCTTAGGTGAGTATGCTGAGAAGAAGAAAAGCATAGTCTTTGTATCTAATGCTGAAGAGGAGGCAGAAGAAGGATATACTGGAGGTGATGAAAGTATATCAGAAGCCTTAGCCATGCTTGGAAAGCAATTCAACAAGTTCATGAAGAAGATTGATCAAAGAGGTAGACCCAATGTCAAGAACATCCCGTCTGACATTAAGAAAAGATCAACTTCTGAAGAAAAGTTCAACCATGGGAAGGGAATCCAGTGTCATGGTTGTGAAGGGTATGGACACGTCAGAGCAGAATGTCCTACTTACCTCAAATTGCAAAATAAGGGGCTAGCTATCACATGGTCTGAAGGAGATTCTGAAAGTGAATCTGAAGGAGAATCTGCCAAACATGTCACTGCACTAACTAGTGTGTGTGTCTCTGAAGATGACACAAGTGCAGATGAGCTGACCTTTGATGAACTTGCTGCAGCATATAAGAAGCTGTGTACCACCAGTGCAGAAGTGCGTGCACAAGGTGAAAAGCAGAAGAAACTCATCAAGGAACTGGAAGATGAGAGACAGAAACAACTGTCTGCCATAGAAGGGCTGAATGATGAGATAGCCCTGCTGACCTCCAAGCTGAACCAGATGACCAAATCCATCAGAATGATGAATAAGGGAACTGACACCTTGGAAGAAATCCTAAAGGTGGGACAGCAGTCTGGAACCAAATCTGGGCTAGGATTTGGAAAAAGAGCTGAACACAAACGCCCAAAGGCTAAAGTTCAGAAGTTCAAGCAGATGTCAAAACCGATGTCTCAACATCGAGGAGCTAGGATGAATGATCATCAGAAGAGAATATTCCAGAATTGGAGGTGTCACCACTGTGGCAGGCTTGGACATATAAAAGCCTTCTGCTACTGGATTCATGGCTTCCCTAACAGAGCCTCACCTGTCAGACCTAAGCATAACACACGCAAGCGATGTGTTCCCATTAAGAAACAACAATGGTATGCTAGGATAGCACACACTGCCCTAAGGGCTTCTTCCAGAGAAGACTGGTACTTTGACAGTGGATGCTCAAGACATATGACTGGTATGGAAAATCTACTGGTAGACATTCAACCTCACACCACCAGCTATGTGACTTTTGGTGATGGTGCCAAAGGAAAAATCAGAGGTGTGGGCAAACTGGACTGTTCTGGAGTGCCAAAACTGAACAATGTGCTGTTAGTAAGAGGACTAACTGCAAACCTCATCAGTATAAGTCAGCTGTGTGATCAAGGTTTTCAGGTTCAGTTTACTAAGGAGCAGTGCATTGTGACAAATGGTGACAGTCAGGAAGTTATGAGAGGAACCAGGTCCAAAGACAACTGCTATCTGTGGGAACCTGACCTCTCTAACTTTTCCACAACTTGCTCCTCAGCCAAGGAAGAACAGGAGGTAAAGCTGTGGCATAGAAGACTTGGCCATCTCCACTTACGTGGAATGAAGAAGATCATATCCAAGGAAGCAGTCAGAGGAATGCCAAAGCTTCTGATTGATGAAGGAAGAGTCTGTGGAGAATGCCAAGTGGGCAAGCAAACCAAGATGTCACACCCAAAGCTGGGACATTCCACAACCTCCAGAGTTCTGGAACTGCTGCACATGGACCTAATGGGACCTATGCAGGTTGAAAGTCTTGGTGGGAAGAAGTATGCCTACGTGGTGGTTGATGACCATTCCAGATACACGTGGATAAACTTCATCAAAGAGAAGTCAGATACATTTGATGTCTTCAAGGATCTGTGCATAAGACTTCAAAGAGAAAAGGACAGTTGTGTGGTCCGGATTAGAAGTGATCATGGCACTGAATTCAAGAATTCCAAGTTTGATGAGTTCTGCTCATCTGAAGGAATAAGCCATGAGTTCTCCTCCCCTATAACTCCTCAGCAGAATGGAATAGTTGAAAGAAAAAATAGAACTATTCAAGAATCTGCCAGAGCAATGATTCATGCAAAGAAGCTCCCTATGCACTTTTGGGCTGAAGCAATGAATACGGCGTGCTATGTTCACAACAGAGTCACCTTGAGAAAAGGAACCTCCTCCACTCTGTATGAAATATGGAAGGGTAGAAAACCCACTGTGAAGTACTTTCATATTTTTGGAAGTAAATGCTACATTCTCACAGATCGTGAACAGAGAAGGAAGCTAGATCCCAAAAGTGATGAAGGCGTATTTCTGGGATACTCCACGAACAGCAGAGCCTATAGAGTGTTCAACTACAGGACCAATGTCCTGATGGAATCCATAAATGTCATTGTGGATGATAAAGAGGAAGGAACCGATGTCATGGAGGATGTTGAAACATTCCTTGATAGTCCAACTGACAGTCCAGTCAAGCCTGAAGAAGTACAGGAACCTCCTCCTGAATGTGAAGTAGAAGCACCTACCAAAGTGCCATCTATCAGAATTCAGAAAGACCACCCTAAGGATCTTATCATAGGGGATCCCACCAGTGGTGTAACTACCAGGTCAAGAGGAATAAACTCAAATTCCTGCTTTGTTTCCAAGGTTGAACCAAAGAATGTGAAAGAAGCCCTGACTGATGAATACTGGATCATTGCCATGCAAGAGGAACTCGAGCAGTTCACAAGGCATGAAGTATGGGAGCTGGTTCCAAGACCTGAAGGGTCCAACATCATTGGTACCAAGTGGATCTACAAAAACAAATCTGATGAGAAAGGAGTAATTACTAGAAATAAAGCAAGACTAGTAGCTCAAGGATACACTCAAGTTGAAGGAGTAGACTTTGATGAGACATTTGCTCCTGTGGCTAGACTTGAGTCCATCAGATTGCTGTTGGGGGTAGCATGCATCCTGAAGTTTAAGCTATTTCAAATGGATGTGAAGAGTGCATTCTTGAATGGCTACCTGAATGAAGAAGTCTATGTGGAACAACCCAAAGGGTTTTGTGATCCTAACCAACCTGAGCATGTATACAAGCTGAAGAAAGCCTTGTATGGGTTGAAGCAAGCACCCAGAGCTTGGTATGAAAGGTTAACCGAATTTCTGACCACAAATGGATACAGAAAGGGTGGCATAGATAAAACCTTGTTTGTGAAGGATGAGGAAGGCAAAATCATGATAGCTCAAATCTATGTGGATGATATAGTCTTTGGTGGAATGTCAGAACAAATGGTTAAAAAATTTGTTCACCAGATGCAATCTGAGTTTGAAATGAGTCTAGTGGGAGAACTGACCTATTTCCTTGGAATGCAAGTAAACCAAATGGAGGACTCCATGTTTCTCTCCCAAAGCAAGTATGCCAAGAACATAGTTAAGAAGTTTGGTATGGATCATGCCAGGCACAAGAGGACTCCAGCTCCTACTCATCTGAAGTTAACCAAAGATGATGGAGGACCCAGTGTTGATCAATGCCTGTACAGAAGCATGATAGGTAGTCTGCTGTATCTAACTGCAAGTAGACCTGACATTTCCTATGCAGTTGGAGTGTGTGCCAGATATCAAGCAGAGCCCAAGGTGAGTCACTTGAATCAAGTCAAAAGGATCCTCAAGTACATCAATGGGACATGTGACTATGGGATGCTGTACTCACATGGGTCTGAGCCTGTCCTATCTGGGTACTGTGATGCTGATTGGGCTGGAAGTGCTGATGACAGAAAAAGCACATCAGGTGGATGTTTCTTCTTAGGAGAAAACCTCATATCGTGGTTCAGCAAGAAGCAGAACTGTGTCTCTCTGTCCACCGCAGAGGCTGAATACATAGCGGCTGGAAGCAGTTGCTCCCAACTGGTTTGGATGAAACAAATGCTCACTGAGTACAATGTCACTCAAAATGTCATCCAACACAGCAGGACCAAACATATTGACATTAGGCACCACTTCATCAGAGATCTGGTGGAAGACAAGGTGATCACTTTGGAACATGTAGCCACGGATCTTCAACTGGCTGACATATTTACAAAGGCTCTGGATGCTACTCAGTTTGAAAACTTAAGGAGCAAACTGGGAATATGTCTCTCTGAGACATTATAGCAACCACTGATGTTTGGGATAAATTGTTTAATATCTCTGCCTATTAAACGATTTGTACAAGACTATGATTGGTCAACATATCATAGCTATGCTGCGCGCAACAAGGGTGAATACAAGAGGGTAAGGGGACACCCTACAGAGAGAAGGCCTCTGTACCTGCAGGAGTTCAAGGATGCTGTTCATGCAGGAGTGGTTCTGGATGTCAGAAATAACATCATGGCATCTGATATGGTGGTACCTACTGTAAAGCAAAAGTGGGTGATCACTTGATCGAAGCTGTGAAGCAAGATCAAGTGGATGTGAACTTGGTTGAAACTGTGAAGTAAAACCAAGTCTGAAACTCTGTCATTGTGCTCTGCCTATGTTGTTGACTTTGGCAACATTTGTGACAAAAAGGGGGAGTAATAACCACCAATACCCCTGACAAACAGAGTGGGTCTCTACAAACAGACTCTCATGACAGATCTGAAGATTCCCCCCCTGCAGCTGATGTTGAAGTTTAGGTGCAACTTCTAATATATATGTGCTGCTATGTGAAGTTTTCATTTAACTTCCATGTGTGTGAGTGTGCTGCCACTCTGAGTGTATTAGCTAGTATTATTCCGCTGCTATGAACTCTGTTATGGGGATCAAAGTGTTTTAGCCAAAAATTTGCCAAATGGGGAGTTTGTAGGTGTTTAATTGGCTGCATTGTATGGTAAAACACAAATGTCTTGACTGATGTCATGACATGTATATGTAACTACATTGTAGTTACTGCAGGACTAGCTAACACAGGATTATTGAATGCTGTGACATTCATACCTGTCAACAGATACTAAGGAACAGAAGCTCTGTTAGAACTTAGTATTCATTTGCAGTCTGGTTATCAAGGAAGAACCAGACCTGGCATAAGGCCTACTGATTGAATGTCAAACTGGATGTTGTGACATTCATCATTGACAGCAGCTACTGAAGATTGGGCAGAGTGGTGTTCTGCTATACTTCAGCATATTAGTTAGTTTGTTCTTCAAGAGAATTACAGAACTAACCTAAGGCCAACTGTGTAAATGTTAAGTTGGACACTTTGACATTTACTAATGTAAGCTGGTACTGTAATATGGTCATATTGATCATGTACAGGTCAGCAGTTTTGTACAGTCTGGTTTCTGGGAAAACAGACTCAGCATATGGACCTTGATGTCAAGCTGAATGTCGTGACATTCATGCCTGACAGCATATGCTAAATTGTAGGTTGTTCAGTTTTCTGTTACAACTTTCTCAGGCTATTCTTTAGGAAGTCAACAGCTTAGAGAAAATCCAGGAAATCAACAACCAAGCTACATTCAATGAACCTAACAAATAGCCTATTTGTTAGCAACCTAAATATTGAATTTGAGGGAACGTATGTGACCTAAAATTCAGGAAAATACAGGTGCAAAAGCCCAGGTGCTGCAATATAAAAAGGAAGGCATTCCTCCATTCAGTTTCAGGGATTTTGAGGCGTGAAGATTTAGTGTGTCCATCTTACTTCACTGCTGTATTTTTGTGAGTCTAGAATTAGACGTATCTTGTAAGCCAAGTCATTATCAAATAGATGATTGCTTTGGCATAGGGTGTTCATTGAGTTGTAAGTGTTGTGTCACTCAAAGCTTTTAAGCGTGAGTGCTGTGTATCTTGGTTTAAGCTGTGAAGCATAACCAAGAGTTGTTTTTGAAGTGTGACTTCAAAGTGTTTTTTAATATCACTGAGGTGATTGAGGGGGAGTGAGTAGGAACTCTGATCTTAGATTAAGATTGAAATTGCATTGGGTAGGGATTAAGTGATAAGTTGTAAACGGGTGAGTTTAGCTTTGAATTGATACTACTAATAGTGGATTTCCTCCCTGGCTTGGTAGCCCCCAGATGTAGGTCATGTTGGACTGAACTGGGTGAACAATTACTTGTGTTATTTACTGCACTTACAATTAAGTTCTGCATAATCCCTGTCTGTGCAGAATTGGATGTCATAACAACCAGTGTGACATCCAAAGTCTGATAACTAGAATTTCAGAGTGGGAGCTAATTAAACTTTTTTGAGCATGTGATATGAGGCTACATTATAGGTCACTTTTGACCTATACCATTGATCAAGTGTTTTTTCCAAACTTCAAAAATGCATAACTCTATCATTTAAAATCCAAATGACATGAAATTTGTGACCATTTTGAATGTATTTGAGAGAGATACAACTTTGAAGAAGACACTTTTCTCATTTGAAGCTCATATAAAAAGTTAAACAAGGTGGAATATTGAGACATATGGCTTGACACTTAAAAAAAATTGATATGTCAAAAATTTCCAAACTTCCACCTCAAATTTCTCCAAGTCCCAAGCTCCAAATGAAAAAGTGTTGAACATCAAAGTTGTTCCTCTTGATCTCACCTTTCCAAAGAGCTCAAATTCATTCATTTTGGATGAGAAATGTATAGGATGCGCATGGCTTAAACAGGTTGATATCATTTGGCATGGATCAATCTTCAAGCATCAATGTACATGTGCCTTGCAATCCAAGCCTACTTCAACACATCTGATCTTCAATTATGGATTTCAAGCCATCATTTTCATGGGCCTATGCATGCCCATGCAGTATTACATCTCATTTGCCAAATTTGGAAAGTGGAAGTGAGTGTGCAAATATCACTTGATTCATCTATAAATAGAGCTTCAATTGCTCAAAAATACACACCCAGTTGCGCCAGCTTTGATCCCCCATTGCTAACCCTCATTACTCAAAGGATAAGCCTGATAAATTCGTTTGAATTTGAGCTTTAATCTCCACTATTTTGGAATTCAATTCTCCAGGAATCCATTGCTTCTAAACCACTTAATCCTCTTCTTGCAAGCAAGTAGAGTGAGTCCAAGCACAAGCAAGCTCAAGATACATCGAATTCAGACCTACATTGAAGGTGATTTTCAAAAAAAGTAAACTCTTCGATTCTCTCTATTTCTTGCTCAATTCCATTGATTCTTTGATTGTCTAAAGTCCTACCAATATAGGCAAGAAGATTGAGTTGCTTTGAGGTCAAATTGAAGCAACTCAGTTCATGTACCTCAAATTTCAATTCCACATATCTCTCAATATACTTGGAATTGGAATGAATGGCGGTCAGATTCGAGCTCAGTGCCATTTTTTCTTCAAGATCATGTCCTTGTTTTCCTTTTTGGTGATGGTTCATGTTGACCAGTCCAGTGAGGTTCACCGGAGAAGATGATCGGAGCTCTGGCTTCGGTGGTGACTTGGCAAGGCTGTGAACCATAGGATCCATGTATCACGTTCTAATCCTGAGCGTTGCTTTTAATTACCATTGGTACAACGCAGTTGACTAATGTACATGTGGAACACGTGTTTTGGATCATCAGATCTGCCACCTCAATTAATGAGGGAAATCTGATGGTCCACGTAATTTAGACTTTTCTGATTTTTATTTTTATTGCATTTTCTTCAATAATTCATATTAAATTCAATATTGATCCAAAAAATATGAGACTTTCACCAAAAAAATTCAAATATTTTTCTCTTTCATATTCTGAATTAAAATTATTTTTTGGATCATTATTAATATTTTTCATGAATTAATTGATTTTGCATTTGTTTTTAATTGCTTAAAAATATTTTTAAATGCCCTAAAATTATGAATTTTTTTCCTCCAAGGTCCTTTGACCTTGTTTGACCTATGATAAATCTCATGGCCATTTCTTTGGTGTTTTGATGAGATTTTAGGATTTGGATAAAACATATTTGATTTAAATGCACTATTTTATTATATTTAATTGAATAAATGCCAATTAAATTTTGTTGACCATTTGTATAGACTTAATTGAGTTTGCTTGTTTGTTGTTGGGCCTTGGTCAAGGTTGATTTGACTTTTTCAAATTAATATCATTGGATTTAGGGGATTGATGGAATGTACATTCTATCTCCCAAAATGAATGAATGATATTAATTTAATAAAAGTCTTCCTTTGACCAATTTGTGATCTCATTCATCCCCTTCCCATTTCATCTCATTCCTCTTCTTAATTCATTCATTTCATTTGGCCTATGACATCTCAAAGTCCTAATGCTAGTTGATTGAAAAATTGACATGAGTATGGATGAGATTAGGCCACACCTTTTGCATATTCTTTTTTGTGTGTGGTATGTTTCATGAGCATAATTCATTATACTATGTCTCTAACATGCATTAACACCAAAATTCTATTGTCCGGCCTCAAATAGTTGTGACTTCTACATAAGTTCAACTACGATTGCTTAACATAGCGTTAAATTTTTTGACACAAAAGGCATAAGCATTCTAGTTAGTGAGATTGTAAGTCTCCCCTCTTTCATGGTATTGTGTGGAAACTTGGCCTTCTTTCCTTCCTTTGGAAGATGTTTTGGTTCAAGGATCCATGCTTGTGATAAGTGGGTTGAGTGTTCTCCAAAGAATGTCTTGAAAAGCAAAGCAAAACAAAACTAACCTCTAACCTATTAACTATTGACTTTTAATTTCAAGTTTTCATCTTAATGCAAATTTACTTTTAGCACTTTATTTTATTTGTCATTATACATATCATTCTAATTGTTTATGTTAATGTAATTTTCACTTTGTCCATTTGGACCATATTATGTGATATATTTTGTTTGTATATACTTTGCTTGTTTGTGTGGTCTTTGACCATTAACGCACATAATAACCACAAAAACCATAAAAAAACTTTTGAGTGGACTGTTGGCTTGATCTTGGACAAATGGACTTAGAATCTAGGCAACTTCCCTAAGCTAAAAGACTTGGCGCCAACTTGTGAAGAACCAAGTGCTTGCAATTTGAACTTCATCTGATACATCTTTGAACATCTCTCTAGGATTCATCTGCAACATGATCATTGTGAAGTTGTTATTTTAAACATGTGACTTGTGGAATTCATCTGTTACATGGGCTATTTCTGGAGAAGATCATGGAATGGATAAGCTTGGATGATGCCATCTTTATTTGATGCCTTTGCTCTTCAAGATAATATAATTATGCATTTGTGTGTTGCTTGGTTCTAAAAGTCCAAGGGAATTCTGGGTTTCTATTGACATTTTTGTCTATTGGATTGTTACCCATTTGGTCAGATCTTTTCAACTCTAAACTTTTAAATTTTGTGCATAGGATAGTCTTTTCATCTTCTCCCCATTTCTTTAATTTCAAAATCTCTCCCTCCATTTTCAAAATCTTCTTTGTGTGAACTATTTTTGTTCTAAACTTTGACCACTTTTACAAAAAGGTAGAAACTTTGGCCTTATGCCATTGCATTTTCAAACTTATTTTCTTAAATCAAACTTGTGAATAAACTTAATTATACTTGACTTAAACTTTCAAAAAGCCAAAAAGAACTAACTCATTCAAACCATTTTAGGCCTTTGTGCCTTTCAAACTTAAATTTTGTTAAAATCAATGCATCCATTTTGAAATTTGTATCACGAACTGCGAGGTTTTGATCCCTCATTTTTATGTTGGTACGTAGGCACAAGACCGAAGGTCTTGTCAAATACAAAAATATAATTAATGAATTCTTTTCTCATCCCCCCATTCTATTTGTTTGTAAAGATCACTTTGTACAAAAATACATATGCACACAAAAAAAGCCCCCTAGGAGTACCTAGGACACTTTGGGTGCTAACACCTTCTCTCTGTGTAACCAACCCTCTTACATGTGATCTATGATTTTTATTAGTTTTTATTTGAAAACTTCTTACTATTTGGGTTTTGTTCGTACTTTTCCCTTTTCCCTTGGAAACAATAAAAGCGCGGTGGCGACTCTTATTAATTGATTTCTAGCTTGTCAATAGCTTGATGATCATGAATTTCCCGCTACACTGATGTCAAACCCTGGCATATCTTGATACAACCAAGCGAAGACGTCAACATACTCATGCAATAACTCTACCAGCTCAGAGTGTACATGTTTGGCAAGAGATGGCCCAACTTTTACTTCTTTTTTATCAGTTTCGGAACCCAAATTAATGACATCCACTGCTTCTTTGTATGGCTGAATCTCTATTTCTTCGTGCTCAAGGAGCCGTGCTAGTTCAGCTGGTAATTCACAATCTTCCTCACTGTCATCTTCGGCTTGGTTGATTGGAAATCCAGATTTACAGTTGATTTTTGCCATATTGTAATCAATAGTTTTGTTTGCTCTGCATGTGATGAGCTTATTTTAGTATGCTTTTTAAGAAAGTGGAAAGTGGAAAAAAGAAATCTTTTGCCATTTTGTTATTTTAGTGAAAAAGTGAAAATAACTGAAAGAAAAGGGAGCACCAGTTTTGCATGCAAAATGCATTTTTTATTTATTCACATAATAATTTTAAACACGGAGGCCCTTACAAGCCACCCTTTCGTCTCGAGCAGGGACGAAGGATTGAGAAAATAAAATGCATTACGTTTTTTCCGAGTACGCTATGGGAATCACGGTAGTCGTACAGTTGGGAAGCTTGAATTCTGGAGGACATCTACGTATGAGGCTAGGTGTAACACCCCGATAAAATATGATAATTATTTAAATTAAGTTAATAGTATATTTATTAATTTAATTAAATAATTGGAATATTATTGGATTATTATTATTGGAATAATAAAAGTTAAAATCAGTAAAAAGGTCCCATTTGGTAAAAAGGGTTTTCACGTGAAAGCAGAGAACACGTAACATTGAGAGAAAGAGAAGAAACTGAGAAAGGGAGAAGAAGAGGCTAGGGCTCAAGAGGAGAATTCACGATTGTTGAAGGTCAAAGAATCAATTGCCGGATTAACTCAGGTAAGGGGGGTTTATCGTCGTTTAATGGGTATTATGGGTTAACATGTAATGGGTAGTAATAAGCCATTGAATTGACCCTAATTGGGATGAGGAATGCTGTAAATGGTGATGAATAAGTTATGTTAAAACTGTAATTGAATCTATATGTGGGTGAGTCGTAAATTTCTGGACGTGTAGCTTTTTACGGAATTGAAATCGGAGGTCCGGAAGTCCTCCGACGGCGAGAAATGCGGGAAATCTGCATTCTGTTTTCGTGTTAGCGCAGGAACAGCTTTTTGTTCTGCGTTAACCGGTTAACCCAGGGTGTTAACCGGTTAACACTGTTATAATTTAGAAAAATTAATTTCTGTTCTGCGTTAACCGGTTAACCCAGGGTGTTAACCGGTTAACACTGTTAAAAAAATTGCCAGAAAGCGTGTTCTGTGTTGCGTTAACCGGTTAACCCAGGGCGTTAACCGGTTAACACTGTTTGGAAAGTGGAAAATTGATATTCAAATATTGTGTACATATTTGACGTTTGGCCTATATTGGTGTATGATATAGTAGGGATCATTTCCCGTTGTTTTGAGCAGTATAGGTATTAGTAGAGTGTGCTAATACTGTGATTTATTATTTGGCATGATATGAATATGATTCTGTGATAAATATGCTGATGATGTATGATGGTATGCATAATGCTGTGAATGTATCTGTTATGTATGCAATTGTGAATGGACTGTTTATGGCTTAGAGTGTGAGCATATGTCTATCTTGGATTGTTGTTGATGTTTGCATGCTAGGTGATTTAGCGTGTATAGCATGGCCTTTATGGTGGTAGCTAATTCCCATGGTGAGGAATTAGTGAGTGAGTTGTTGTGGATTGTTGTTGATGTTTGCATGCTAGGTGATTTAGCGTGCATAGCATGGCCTTTATGGTGGTAGCTAATTCCCATGGTGAGGAATTAGTGAGTGAGTCACTAGGTCTCAAATGAGTGGGACTAGTGAGCTTGGTAGCCGTATCTGGGTTTGATCGGTGAGGTTGAACTATGTGTTCACGAATAGTCGGTACCGCATGCATGGAGTCTCATTGCATAATGTATGTATGGCGTATAATATGAATGGATGTATTCCAATATTATACGTGTGTTTTGTGTTAGGTTGAGTATGATTATGATTTTGAGTTGATGTTGCCGTTGCTGAATGTGTGATCTGATTTGGGTGATGAAATGTGTTAAATTACTTAGCATTACATGATATTTTATAATGCTTATTATATTGATTGAGGAACTCACCCTTACAACTATGTTTCAGGTAACGAGCAGTGATTGAGTAGAAGCTAGTGCTTGAAGTCTAGTATAGTTCCTTAGTGGGTCATGCTCTGGTATATGTAACATCGGGACGGGATGTTTTACCTTGTTTTCATTTGGTTGTGGAATAATTTTACATGTAATGTGTTACATGGTTTGCATATCCGCTGCGAATTGTGCAATATTTTATTTTGATTATTAAATGAGCATGACAAACTATATTGGTGAATGGTGTGAAGTGTCAAGTGTGACACCCTGAAATTGCATATCTACTCTGATTTATATTTGTTGTTTTAATTATTATTGGGGTATTTTAGAAGGGTGTTACACTAGGCATCTCTGGTTTGCTGCCACTAGATTCTCCAATGACTGCCATAATATGATCGTTTTGAAAGTTGGCGTTGCTAAATTTGACCGGGTTGAATTGCTTCTTCTTTGAGCTCGCCTTGCATGCTGTTGGGTGATAAACGATACCAAATTTGTCGCGCTTTTCTGCCATATCAACAACTTTTCCCCAACCGAGAAGTGGGCCTTTCTCCAATGTTTGCTTGGCGTTTCTTACTGAAGATAAAATGGTAGCGGATGATCGGTCATGATTGGCGGTAGCGGAGCTGACTTCTTCAAATTCTAAACAATGAAGTGGAATCTCAACAATCCCTTCATCTATCTCAACATATCTGAATGACGAGAGACCGTTAACCAATAGACCCTCTTCACCACACACAATTACTAGTTTATCATCAATCAAGAACTTCAGCCTTTGGTGTAACATAAAAGTGACTGCCCCAGCGACATGAATCCATGGCCTGCCCAACAAACAACTGTAAGCTGGGTTGATATCAATGACTTGGAAGGTAACGCTGAATTGGTGAGGCCCAACATAGATAGGCAGATCAACTTCCCCAATAACCTGTCTTTAGGAGCCACCAAAAGCTCGAACAATCAGTGTGTTGGTCCTTATCTCGGGTCCCTTAAATTGTAATTGACTTAATGTAGATTTTGGCAATACATTAAGCGAAGAACCAGTGTCAACGAGGACTTGAGATAGAAGAGAGTTTGTGCACATGACTGAAATGTGTAGTGACTTATTATGGGCATTTTCCTCAGGAGGTAGTTCTGCTTCATAAAATCTTAAATACCTACTGGCAGTGATATTAGCAACCACATTGTCAAACTGATCGATCGTGATATCTTGCATCACATGAGTGGTATTATGGACTTTCAGCAATGCTTTGCAGTGAGCCTCAGAACTCAACAGCAAAGATAAAATGGATATTTTGGAGGGAGTCTGGTTCAATTGGTCGAAGATTTTGAAGTCACTCTTCTTGATCAATTTGAGGATTTCCTAGATTTCCTCAAAAGTGATGCTCTTCTTGTGATCTTCAACTTGCTCGTTCTCAACCATCGACCCTTTACATTTAGACACTTCAAATTCTGCATTTTTGCTGGCAATAACATTCATCGGCGCTGGAACAATCGTCACGATCGGAGTGGCAAGTACAGTTGCCCCTGCTTGCGGATTAGGAGTAGGAATGACCTTCTCCTTAGGCGGGATAATTGTGGGTGATGGAGACACCATATGAGTGTATTTTGGAGTGAATACACGGCCACTGCGAGTCATGCCTCCCACTCCAGCGATGTTGACGATTTCAGTGTCAGGAATACAAATTTCTTTTCCTCCCAAATACGTTATTGTCTCATAATTCCAAGGCACTGCCTTGGTCTTTTGATACGGAAACGGATTGGGAACACAGAAATGAATTGGTTGAATCCTCCTGGGAGGAGCTTCAACCTTTTTCTTCCTATACACAATGGTTATTGGTTCGATCACTGTGATTTCTTCGGCTGCTTTGGACTTGGAAAACTGTATCAAATCCTAATCCATTAGCTCTTGTACACAACCCCTTAGCTCGTCGCAATTGTTTGGATCATACTCGTATACTGCATAATTATCATGTATACCTGCTAGAAACCCAAACTGCTCAAGTCTCTTCAATACAACTGATAGAGAGTCTTTACATCATCGGCCCTCAGTACGAATTTGGTAGCTTCCTCTTCGACTACAATGTTGACTGCTGAACCACCATGATTTGGCAGGGGATTCGTCTTCACATTAGGTTTTTCCTTGGAGAAGGAAAATATTTCTTGATAAATTAACTCTTGAATCCTCTTCTTGATATCCCAGCAGTCCTCAGTGGAGTGTCATATATACCCTACGTGGAAGGCGCATGAGGCATTAGGGTTATGATTACGATGAAAGAGAGGAGAGGTTACTGGGAGTTCCCTTGGTACAATAGCCTCTATGTGGATCAAATATGGTACCATCTCTGCATACAACACCCGAATCTTATCAATCTGGGGACGATTACCAAAATTGTTGTTATTATTCTGACCTCGACCTTGTCCTTTGTTATTACGGTTGTACTCCTGATTCTGATTTCTCTGAGCAGGTGTTGATTGTTGATTACCTTTCTATGGTTGATACTGACATGGTAGTTGTTGATACTGAGTTACAGAGACATACGGATACGGATACTACGTCATAGGGGCCTTCAGAAACTGATATTGGGGGTGGGCACATACCGTCACAACATTTTCTTCCCCCTTCTTCTTCTTTGCGAAGCCCCAATGCGACCTCTTGTTCGTTGTCTGCGGAAGGGTTGTATCTATGATCTTCCCTGATTTCAGCCTATTTTCTACATGTTCACCGATGGTTACCATATCTGCAAAGTTTGTAGACGAACTCCCAATCATCTTCTCATGATATAGCCCTTGGAGCATACCCATGAAGATATCCACAAGTTCATTATCTGACAATGCGGGTCTGACCCTAGACACCATCTCGCGCCAATGCTGAGCATACTCTTTAAAGGTTTCATTGGATCTCTGCACTTGATTTTGTAACTAAAGCCTCGTCGGAGCCATGTCAATATTATACTTATATTATTTCAAAAATGCCTCAGATAGGTCCCTTCATGACCCGATCTTAGTGCGTTCCAAACTCATATTCCAATCAAGAGAAGCTCCAGACAGACTGTCTTGGAAGCAATGGATCAGCAAGTCATCATTGTCGATATACGACACCATCTTCCCGCAGTACATGGTGATATGACTATGAGGACAACTTAGACCTTTGTATTTCGGGAGGTTTGGCACCTTGAACTTTTGCGGAAGCACTACATTCGGGACCAAGCAAAGATCTCGAGCATCGATACCAAAGGCTGAGAAACCTTCAATAGCCCTTATTCTGTCATCCAACAGTTGGTAATCTGCAGGTCTGGCCAGATCAACAGCGGGAAGAACGACCTGACTGGCTGGTTGAGAGGTTTCAGGAGCTATCACCTGAGTAGGCACATTCTGCGGGGAGAACAACATATATGGTGGGTACGAGAAACCAGGAGGCATTGTCTGAGCAACATGCACCATGTGAGGATATTACGCTCCAGCCTGAGCATTCGGGGCCGTAAGTGCCCCTGTCTGCACATACTAGAGTGCAGGATTAGTGGGTGCATAGGTCATCATGGGTACAAAAGTTGCCTCAGGGTAACTGAACGGAGCAACTTGATTGGTGCTTGCAGGTTGAGCAGCTCGAGAAGGGATCTGAAAATGGAGGCGTGGGCCTCGATATTCCCCTTCAGCGTCAGGAGTTTCATTAGGGACCTGACCTTAGTTGTCCTCGGGGTTGACAGCATCAACTGAAGGAGTCTTAACAATAGGTACACCCTAAGGGAAAACACGGTTTCCAACAACAGCAAGGGCAGTGAGAGTCGGATGAGGGAAGAAAGCTTCCCCATTGGCAAAATGAGCAGCAAAGTCTTGGGGTATTCCCCAAGGGTAAGCATCAGCAAGCCTATTCATATCAGCAGGGACTAATTGGCGATTCCCATTAGTTGGTACAACAGTCTCCACCGAAGTTTCAACGGTAGCACTAGCAGTAGTGGCATGATTGGTCACCTCAGCAGCACGGGTGACGTTATCATCAGCAGGATTAGCAGAGGCAGAGGTCCTCTGAGTCTGGAGGAGTTCCAAGTTGGCATCCATGTTCCTTTGAAAGAGATACATTCGGCCCTGGACTTGGGCGAGAGATTCACAAACGACAGCGTTGTCAACTTCAAAATCAGACATGATCTTGGATTTGTTCGCTCGGGTGAAATAGTGATGACGATTCGTCGTTTTTGTTGTGTAAAGATGAAGGTGGTAAGCATTTTGTTTTCTGGAAGCCTATGACAGATAAATGCATGGGTGCAAAAAAAAATTGATATGTTATATTCATTTTTGTAAAGGAAGAAATTTCCAAGGAATCCTTGAGTTTGTTTATCAACATAAGCAAATACAAAGCATAGAGAGAGATAATTTGTGAAGTCAATAGCCAAGAAACTCTTTTATTCATATATCAAGAAATTAGGATACAAGTACATATCAATAAGCTGCCCATTGGGCTACAATAGTCTCAACGTCAACCCTATCAGATATCAACATGGAAACAAGAGTGAAATCAAACCCAAAGGGAACTATTTCGAAACATCTCGACAACAGCTTCTTATAACAAATATGAGAAACTTAGGTGGCTTGTTTAGTGAACGGGGTCAGGCGTGCATTCCTTTCTCCCAATACCATGCTTCCTTCGGGGGAGTCAGATGGTAAATCGTGATCAGGTTCACCTGAAATGCTTCTCACAAATGCTTCCTTCTGGTTGAGGAGTTCTTCAAGATGTCCATCGTGTTTCTTCATACGATCATTCTCTTGTTTGAATAGGTTGGTGCCTTCCAGGTTCTTGCATGATTGCTCTTTTAGCTCACGGATCTCCTCAAGTCTTTGGTCTAGCTCATATTGATTCTGGAGAATAGTGACCTCTAACTGATTGGTGCGGCTTTGCTCATCCTTCAACCCTTTCTTGCAAGCTTCCAGCTGTTCTCGAAGCTTCTTGGTTTGTTCTCTATAATTAAGCTCTGCTTTGCAAGCCTGCTATTGAGTCTCGGCTAATTGTTTCTTCTTTGCTGTCAAACTAGCATAAGTTCTCTTGAGTGTATCACCCACCTTTATTCTTTTGAATACCCCAGTTTTCACTTCGTCACCTGCTTGACGCACCCTGTCTCTTTTCTGGTTCAAGTTGAACTTCAAAGTTTCTTTCTCCAGGGAGATCTTACCAAGTCTAGACTTGAGATTGACGTTCTCTTTATCTAGGGTTTTGATAACTCTTTTCATCTCATCGACCAAAAAAGTTTGATAAATTACTGGTTCAAGAGGCTTGATGCTCATGGATGGTTCAGACGGAAATGGCAGCAAAATCTCATTAACCCTATCTTTTACCCATTTGGTGTAAGCTTCCTTGGAAATGCAATTCTTCTTACCCATTTCTGCTCTCCCTTAAGGACAAATTGCTCCTCAAGCCTTGATGATCTTCTTGACTAATTCTAGATCTTCAACCCCTTCATATAAGACAAAACCTTCTACACCTTTGAGATCAGGCTTATCTACCATGGGGTATCCCAACTGTCGTAATGCCAACCTTGGATTGTAATTGATTCCCCCTTTCGTACCAAGAAGAGGTACATTAGGAAAATCACCACAATTGAGGATGAGTTTGACGCTGTCGTAGATTCGAGAATACCAAGAGATGTCTTTGGTGTTCAAGGACATGATCCGCTGAGACCATTTCAATTTGTCTTTGTTTTCAATGAAAGGACCTTTGCTAGATAGATGTGAAATAAACCATCTATACAGTAATGGAGTACAATAGACGGTGGTTCCTTTCTTCTTCTGGGTCCTCACATGGATGGAGTAGTAAGTATCAGCGAGAATAGTGGGAACATGGTTCTGAGTTATGAAGATGTGAATAGCATCTAGATCCATGAATTCTTCCATGTTTGGAAATAGTACGAACCCCTAAAAAATAAGATCTAAAATACACCTCCATTAACAAGATTCAAGTTTCCTCATGATAGGGGTTTGCACCTTTTTTGTATGTAATGCATATTTTAGGGATGAAAATGAATGGAATTGGCCAATTGAATAAAAATGAATTTACTTAATACATGAATATGTCACTTGAAATGGATTGAATTTTGGATTCTATGATTGTGAACTCAACCTGGGATCTATAATTGACACGTGAAAGAAGGAAATATGGACCTTGGCAAGACCAAAAGGTATAATGAACTAGGGCCTGAACAAGACCTATGGACCAAGCAATAATGGCATGAAAGTTATGAGACCAAGGACTTGGGTTATGTTTAATAGGCTCTAGCACCGATGATTGAGCCACAACCGAGGAGACAAAACGAATGGACCAAGCACAGGAGGCTGAGTGCGACACACTGAGTGAAAGATCACATTGACTTAGGGTTAGGAGCCACCATTAGGGTTTCCATATCCTGAGGAATGCCAAAGTGAGATCTTCATGAATATATGTCCTATAGATCAAGAGATTGGGGTTCCTAACATCTCCAAAAGAAAAGTCAAGCCTTGATTAAGGTTTTATGAGGCTTAGTCTTCAATCCAGGTCTTTGAATCAATCAAGATACTTCTCAGACAAAGCCAAAATTCCATGATCCCCATCCTTATGAGATTAGGGTTTTGGAGGCCTCTGAGCCTTGGCGCAAGTCCAAACCAAGCATTTCTAGTTATTATACAAACAACCCTTAGCCCCACAAGCCAAGCACCTGAATTCATGGGTAATGAGTGGTGCATATGCATGAGTTATTAATGTATGCAATTGACCCCTAATCAAATGGTTAGATGGAGATATGAAGAAAAGAGGAGGGCAAATTTTGGGGTACAACACTAGGCATATTTCAGCAGAATCCAACCCAAAAGTATTTGATCTCTTCATTGCCTTCATCTTTTCTTCTATGGCACAAAACTTATTTTCCATCTCAGCGTTTGCTAGCCCAAAACCATCGAATACCGACTTATCCCTCGGAACAAAGAAAGCATCGTCTTGATTATCCACCTCAATGACGAGAGGACTGGAAGCGGGTACATCATTTGGATTTATTGAACCTTCTCCCACAGATGGGGGATTACTCACAGGTGTGCCCACGGGGGTTTGCATATCAGGAGTGGCAGGTGTAGGAGTATGCGTGTTGGTAGTAGCAGCTTGCAAGTTGGCTTGACGAATTTCCTCCTGACCTCTAGCAATGGCCCTTTGGCCTCTGGCCACAACTTGTATTGACTCCATCAGTGGCCCCATATGGGCACGCATGTTGGACATCTCTTCCCTCAATATGGCTTGATTATGTTATAGTTGGTTCAGGAGTGATCTTTGATTGCTTCAGGTGTAATATTGATGTCGAGAAGTCAGTTTGCAAGTTCTGGATGGAAAAATACCAAGTTGTAAGTTTTTTTGTTTTGCTTTATGTTATGAAGAATAATGCATGGATGTTTTATTTTTATTATTTTTATTTTTATGGGCAAAGCTCTTAGTTTTCGTGTTATTTATTGCAAGGAACGATTAGACATTTGGCATTGCAATAAAAAATACAAGCACACATAAGGTGGAAACACAAAAAACCACATTCATTCATTCTTTTGGAAACAAACAAGAGTAAGGAAATTGAAAAGACAAACTTCTTGAATTGGAAATAACTACAAATTACAAATCAACAGGGTAATGACCCCTTAAGTCCTGCGGAGTGCCTCAATGTAGGTGATGAGTTCTGCCATAGTCTTCTTGCAAAACTTCATGAAGTCAAAGACTTCTTGTGGGGTAAAGTGTGTCAGCACAACCATATTTGCATATTTGTTTTTCCAATCGGTGTAGAGAGTTTACAGATTCTTGATGATACCATCCATTTGAGCCATAACAGGTTCTCCCTTTAAGCACTTATCTTTCCAATACTTTCAGTTGTTCTTCAACTCTTTGTAAGCTTAATCATAAATCCCATTCTTTAGATTCTTGATTTATTCACAAGGCCTTCCTAGTTGGAATTGCTCGTGCAGATACCCTCAGTATATCTTCTCCTTCTCTATTTTTTCACGGGATAAATAATATTTGCATTCCTTGATGGTGTTCCTTATTTCTAGGATTTGAGCCTCATAGTCTTCTCTGGCTGCTTTCTTCACTGCGTTGGACAATTCAACAGTCTTCTCTAGATCTTTGATAGCGTGACAAGCCTAATCCAACTCATTATTTTGGATGTTAAGCTCAGAATTAGCTCCTAACAGAGCACCACCAACCCACACTTTCTTTCCTTTCTCATCCCTTAGCCTCTTATTGTTGTTCTCAAACTTCTCTTTGATTTGCTTAACCTCGTCTTCCAATTCTTCATTTCTTTGCTTGGCACGGTTGAGACGAACCCGTAGCTGACTATTCTCCAATTCGAGCTCTTTGATCTTATCAGTGAGCTTATCAACATCTTCTCGTAAGATTGGATCAGGTTCTGGAACTGGAGGGAAGGATGAGGACTCGAAGAATAAAGGAATATCAATAATTTTAGTTATTTCCCTTACACACTAGACATATTGTTCTTTGGCTATGACATTCTTCTTTCCCAAATCTTTACCAATTCCGACGATCTTCGTCCAAGCTCTTCTCACTTTCCTTATAGCTAGATTGAGTAGATCAACATCATTGATGATGAATGGCACAAGGTCTTTATCTTCAGGAGGACTAACCATTGCATGCCCAAGTTTCCTCTTAAATAACACGGGGTTATAATTGATGCAACCACATGTCCCTATCAAAGGTACATTAAGAAATCCTACATATTTGAGTATGACATTTTTAGTTTCCCACTCTCTTTTGTACCACTGGACAGAACGGGCAGAGAGAGAAGCAAACCTCTGAGGCCAAATGAGACCTTTAGAGACAAAAGGACCTTTTTGAGGCATGTGGGTTTTCATCTATAGGTGCAAGAGCGGAGCGCCATAAAGGAAAATTCCATTTTTCTTTTCATGACGAGTATGGAAACTATGGTAGAAATATGCTAATAAGAAAGGCACTGAGTTGCCAACCAAGAAAATCTCTACTATCAAACGATATATGAAATTGTCAATATTTGGGAATAAGACAATTCTATGAATAAAAAGTACCAAGACTGCACCACAAGATTCCCACTTATCTTCTTTAACAAACTTCCAAGCACGGTCTTCCAAGTACTTCCTTGTGAACCCTTTGACAACACCCTTAGATGCCCAATTAGCCACCACTTCATTTGCATTAAGACCCAACACCGAGGCTTACTTGGACATAATAAAGTCTTTTTCCATCTTCAGGAAACGATTATGATATTTGATAGGTCAATCCAAAATCCTCTCAAACTCTTCCAAGGTTGGAGCTATTTGAAAATCGGGAAAAATGAAACATCGCAGAGGGATATCATAATACTGAGCCAAGGTGGTGAGAGCTCCAAAGTCCACTTGTTTTGTCAATAGGTCTAGAATATTCGTATAGGCTGCATCGAACTTGTTATTCTTGATAGGTGTCACCCTAGAACTCAAGGCTTTCAGACTGTCAATTTGAGGTTCCTTGTATCAAAAGGAGAATGTGTTTTTCCTAGGAGGAGGATTGATGATTACTTTGGAAAATGTTTGTGTGTTTATGTTTATGATGCATGAATGAATGAATGTATGATTAGGTATGGATTGAATGATACTTAAGCATGGTCTCATAAGTCTGAGGTACATATGGAACATAACATTGATGTTCTTTAAAACAGGGATCTCACTGGATATGGTATGGGGTTTAAAATAAGGACCCCAGAGTCATGGATTCACCTGATTGTCTGCCTCTTATGGAAAAATCTTATTGGTCGATAACTCCATCAAATGAATCTATTATGGGTTAGGTCTTCGTACAAATCCTTGCGAGAAAAGCTTCTCGGGGCCCGTACTACGTGATCACTAACATTGGGTTCTAGACAAGGTTATCAGAGTCATGGATTTCCTTGACTGTTTGCCACTTATGTCAATTTACTTTCCAGACGCCAGCTTCATCAAGGAAATCTATTATGAGTAAGGTCTTAGTACCGACCCTCGTGAGAAAAGCTTATCGGGGACCCATACTATGCGACCATCATTCCTAATTGGCCAAAGGTTTAGGGTTCTACAAAGGTCCTTAGAGTCAATGATCCCAATGAAAATAATGATGCTTACACCAAAAGCTTGATGGTCATTAATACCCTAAAAAGAATCTGATCTAAGCGAGGTTCTCGTATCAACCCTTACAAAAAAAGATTCTCGGTGGCCCATACTACTCAACATCTCCTATCTCAAGCTTACTCTATTGACTCGGGTAGATAGTCTTTCCCACAAGGTTTTTTCTTACAATCAATAATATTTATTTTGTACCTCATCCTTAAACAACCATGTAACAGATAAGATAATGTTAACATAAACAAATAAAGCAATTAGATATCAAGATAAAACAAAAAGATAAACATTCACACATGTGAAAAAACAACCTAGACTAGGCTTGACTTGCTTAGGGAAACTATATCCCCCAACAGAGTCACCAGCTGTTGCTACGTGAAAAAAACTGATGCAGAGTCGCCACCAGATTTTATTTATTCCAAATGAGGAAAGGAAAAATATCGATAAAACCCCCTAATGAGAGTAAAAATTGGTCTCGCAACCAAAACTAGGATTCATAAATCGGTTATGTGAGAGGAAGGTATTAACACCCCTTACATCTATTGTACTCGATGGGAACCGTCTAAGTTATCTACATGAATGGGTGTTAATGTATAAAAATTTAGTTGCTAAAAGGGAAAAGGGTTGGTTTTTTATTATTGTGCTCGCCAAGGATTAGGGTCCTTGTGTTTACGTATCATCATCGTTAGATGAAGAATCAAAGTTCTGTAGTTCGGAGTAGAAAATGGTTGTTTTGTTGATTTTTTTTACCTTGAAAGGGTTTTCTAAGTGATGCATAAAGGCGCAAAAGTGTGTTTGATGAGCTAATGTTGATTTTAGGTTTTTGAAAAGAGATTATTTTTTATTGGAATTGCACTAAAGACTATGGGTAGAGGTGAATATTTTAGACAACCAGGTCAAGTATTTTGTGTCTAAAATACTCAAAGTAAGGGTAGGAAAGCTCCATTTTTACCCATTCTCCACCACTTAAGACTTGCGACACACAATTCTATTCATATATTTATTGTGTTTTGAATTTGATTGAGAAATGTTCCACTTGACATTGGATTAAGGGTTTATCATTTATTGCTTTGAAACGGTGAGGTCGACCTAATAACAAGGAAAGAGAAAATTACAACCAAAATGGGGAGGGATACATGGAAAATTACAATGAGAATAATATGAGAAATAAGTGGGCTCATTGTAAGGTATCCCAAGAGAAAACCTTGTGTGTGCAAAGTGCCTAAGCTAACAAGTGGATAATGGACTCAAAACATGTCTCCCTATGGCAATGCCATGAATGCCATTCTTGCAATAAAAGATTACAAGTCCAAAGAAACTCCAAGTCAAACAATAGGTCAAATACAATAATCCAAAGTCCAAATGCAAAGGTCCTAACATGTCCTCTAAATCCAACATTAGGTCACAAATGATACATCTTTCTGGTATTTTTATTTCATCATGTTTTTGTTCTTTTTAGGTATGCAAAACAATAAAGAAATTATAAGAAATAAAATGGCATAAAATAAAGGATGTATGAAGTAAGTGGATGATGGTGAACATACATGTAAAGTGCTTGAAATAAAATGGACAATAAAAAGTAAATTGCGAGAATTTAAATGGTGAAAAATAAAGTGCAGTAATATAAAAGTTAGAAGTTAGTAGTTAGTGACAAAGTTACAAAATGTGATCACCTAGGGAATTTCTATCCATAAGTCAAAGGACTCGAAATATGACGCATTAAGGGGTAACCTATCATTGATTCAAAGTGTCAAAAATGATACAATGATCATTTATCAACATGTTTGAACCAAAGAAGATTGAATCGACCGAAACGTCCATCTATAAATGATTTGAAATGTGGAAGATCTATCAACCAAGCAACCACATAAGATAAATAAGAATTAGCATAAAAAGAAATAAAGAGTTAGTGGTCAGTGATTAGAATAATCGAATTAGGATAATTTAGTGTTATGTAAATCCATAATTTACTTGCTCAAAACATGTTAAAGAGATAACATAAAGTTATTCTCCTAAAACATATAACACAATGGGAAAAACTAAAAGCACAAACAAATCAAAAGAATAAAATAAAAGAAATAAACAAATGATAAAAATTAATTGCAAATAAATTGGAAAGAAAGTTGAAAAAAGTTGTAGCAAGGGTTTGAACCTAGGACATGGTGGTTGGGAGACCTTGGTCTCAACCATTCTATCATGTCCAACTAGTTGTCAATTTTATGCAACCATTGATACAAATAATATAAAAACACAGAAAAAATGAAAAAATGCAAAATGAATAGAAATCAAACACAATATGTTTTCATGAACACAACATTATTCATCTTCTCATGTACATGAAAAAAATAAGGAACAAAAATCCCTCAAAATGCAAACCAAACAAACTCACTTGTCAAACTCTTGATTCAAACCCCTTTCAAAAAATACAACCCATGAATAAACACCCATTTTCAACATAAAAACAGAACTAAAATGTTATTCAACTTGAGTTGCAATCATTACCAAGTTTGTGATGTAGTAACTAAGTTGTTGTGGTTTTGAGTTTGAAAATGAAACAAAAGGTTTGGAAAATGGTGGCTTGTGGTTGAAACTTGATGGAAAGGACTGAGTTGTGAGTGTAGAAAATGGAAGTATTAGGAGAAAATTAAATGGGAAGAAAGTTGTGGGTGGTTGTTTGAGAGAGGATGGTTGTGTGCATTTGGGTTTATATTTAAGGAAAGAGCTTGAGTAACTTTGACAGAATTTATAGAGGCTTCTAGCTTGTGAAAATGAGGGGGGAATAATTTTCTATTTATAGGGAAAACACGTGGGTTGGTGTGTATAAAAATGGAATTCACGTTGTGTAAAAAAACAAAGTTACTATTGATGTTCGTGCAGGTGTAAATGGTTACCAGGATTTGGGTAACCGGTTACCCATACTGAAAAATGGCCTTGGAAGTCTGCTGAAAGCAAGTGTAACCGGTTACCACAATTTGGGTAACCGGTTACCAATATAAAAAATACTCATGGGCGCTTGTTTAAGAGAGGGTGTAACCGGTTACCAGAACCAAAATTTAGAATTTTTGCTATGTTATGTTTTTTTCTCTTTGAAGTGCCATCAAGAAAACCCTAGTTTTCCTTAGGTATAGCCATCATGCCTTGAGTCCATGTAATATGCCTTTAGTTATGAATGTTAAATGTCAATATGGTGATAAAATGATAAATGCATGCATGTGTAGTAGGATCATGGACCAGATGAAATTTGTATAGGGTAGGGTAAATTTTGGGGTATCACAACGGCTACTTGTGAATCGATTTTCAAATTGCTAAGAAAGAATCAAGTGAGTGTATGGAATATTGATTGTCAATAGACATTTGACAAAATAAAAAAGTACTTGAAAGAACCACCAATCTTGAAACCATTTGTTCATGGTAGGCCATTAATCATGTATATTACTGTGTTAGATGAATCAATGGGTTGTGTATTGGGTAAACATGATGACACGGGCCGAAAAGATCATGCAACCTACTACTGGAGCAAGAAGTTCACTGAGTGTGAGACCAGATACTCATTACTGGAAAAAACTTGTTATGCTTTAGCTTGGGAAGCTTGACGCCTAAGACAATATATGATTTTCCATACAACTTTGTTGATATCCAAAATGGATCCAATAAAGTACATTTTTGAAAAGCCTTCTGTTAGTGGAAAAATTGCCCAATGGAAAATGTTGTTAACCGAGCATGACCTCTAATATGTAACTCAGAAAGTTATCAAGGGGAATGTCTTGTCTAACTACCTTTCTCATCAACCCGTGGAGGGTTATCAGCTAATAAATTTTGACTTTCCTAATGAGGACATCATGTTCATTCGAGATTGCAATATTCTAGGCCCTGACGAAGGACCCGAACCAGGATCGCGATGGACGTTCGTGTTCGAAGGTGCCTCTAATGCAAAAGGTTATGGGATATGGGCAATTATCACATCTCCGACTGGTTTCCACATCCCGTTCACCACTAGATTATGCTTTGACTGCACTAACAACATGGCAGAATATGAGGCATGTATCAACTGTATCGAAGCAGCTATTTATTTGAGAATCAAGATTCTTGAGGTATATAAGGACTATGCTCTAGTGATCAGTCAAGTTTAAGGAGTCTGGAAAACTCAAGATAAAAAGATGATTCCATACAGAGAACACATGATGAAACTGACTCCATATTTTGATGAAATCACTTTTCATTATATCCCACGAGAAGAGAATCAGTTAGTCAATGCTCCAGCTACTACGACATCCATTTAAAGTCAAGTGGAAGAATGAAGCACCTATCATTCGTATTAATCACTTAGGTGAACCAACGCATTGTCTATAAATGGAGGATGAATCCGATGATAAGCCTTGGTTTTATGACATCAAGAGATATCTGAAAAAATAAGAGTATTTTGAGAAAGCATCCATCATTGATAAGAAGGCCTTGAGAAGATTTTGTGTTAAGCTCTTCCTTAATGGGGATGTGTTGTACAAGAGGAATTATGATTCAATGTTGCTCGGATGCATGGATAGAAACGAAGCAAGTACAATCATAAGGTTCGTACATAGCCTGACATGGCCAAAAAGATCCTTTAGACTGGTTAGTATTGGACAACCATGGAGGTCGATTGTTACAACTTCGTAAAGAGATGTCACAAATGTCAGATATTTGGTGACAAGATCCATGTTCCTCTGACTCTATTGAATGTTTTGACTTCTCCTTGGCCCTTCTCGATGTGGGGTATTGACATGATTGGTATGATCAAACCTAAAGCTTCTAATAGTCATCGTTTCATCCTGGTTGCCATTGAGTACTTCACAAAGTGGGTTGAAGTTATTTTCTATGATAATGTTACACGATTCATAAAGAAAGAAATAATTTATCGTTACAGTGTTCCTAGAAAGATTATTATTGATAATTCCAGTAACCTCAACAACAAACTGATGAGTGAGTTGTGCCAATAATTCAAGATCGATCATCACAACTCTTCACCATAACGACCCAAGATGAATGACACCATTGAAGCAGCTAACAAGAACATCAATAAGATTGTCTATAAGATGGTCAAGACGTATAAACATTGGTATGAGATACTTCATTTTTCTTTACATGGCTATAAAACTTTAGTGCACACTTCTGCTGGGGAAACCCCTTATTCGCTTATATATAGAGTCGAGGTTGTTTTGCCTATTGAAGTTGAAATTCCCTCTCTAAGAGTCATCATGGGAGCAAATCTCGGTGAAGCTGAATGGGTGCAATCCATATATGATCATTTGAATCTCATTGAAGAGAAGCGTTCGACGACCGTCTGCCATGGTCAATTGTACCAAATACGCCTTAAAAGAGCTTTCGATAATAAGGTTCACCCTCGCATGTACCAAGCAGATGAACTCGTACTTAAGAGATACGCTCCTATACACTCGGATCCTCGAGGAAAGTGGACTACCAACTATGAAAGACCCTTCATTTTCAAAAAGGCCTTCTTAGGAGGGGATTTCATTCTCACCATAATGGATGGGGATGTCTTTCCGATGCTGGTGAATTCAGATACAATCAAAAAATATTATGCCTAGAAAAAAATGATGAATACAAAGCCCGCTAGATTGGCATCTGCAAGAACCAATCTAGGCAAAAATGGATATCCTGGTGGATCCAAAAAAAATATCCATGCAAAAGTTAAGGATAAAACAAATATATATATATATCTACAAGCCCACTAAGTTGAAAATCCGAAAGGGTGACTTATGCGAAAATGAGTATCTCGGTGGGCAAAAAATAAAAATTCCATGTAAAAGTTAGGGATAAAAGCATTTGATTGTATCTCTTGAGCTTATCTCACCGTCAACTTGACCTCAAACAATATCAGATCAATCCAATCATTGTCAACTGAAGCAAAGTGTTAGATCCTAGTGCTACAGTGAATAGCAATCAATGTTATAATCAGTGGAAAGTCAAACAAATTTCCCATTACCATTTACCTTGTTTTTCAATTTTTGCAATCTCCTCTTTAAGGATTTTTGCATCCTTGTACACACCTCATATGTACAAAATTTTCACAATCAATGAAATTCAATCGTTATTCAATTACTTCTATTTTTATTTTTCCGTATTTTGTTTGCAAAATAACTGTCAATCTTGATTACATAATGTTATAAAACTTTGAGAATAATAAAAGCTAAATCAAGAGAAACACTATATGCATTGCTTTGATTATTGAAAGTTCCATATTGGATGATCACTAGTCTACAGTAAGCACTTGCCGCACGAACACATAACTGCTCAGTTAGATCAAGCATCTTTCTTCCCCAGTTGAGCCAAATGGGAGTCCTCAGCCAATTAGAATTTCCCAGCAGGAGTAGTAACAAGAAGCTCTTCATTGCAGGTTCTTTGGTGTGGATACTGGCGAGTTGAAGTATACCTTTCACCAGAAAAGCCTTACCTTGATACCTAATAATTCACATTGCATATTCATCATGAATAAACAATCATACATTGCATACATCATGCATAGTATTTCTTTTTGCAGTTGATCTATCTCCCCAACGAAATATTTCAGCCAATCCCCAGCAGATCAAAGCAATAAGTTTACCTGCTACTCCTTAGAGTTACCTTTTATCACAACTCCTTTTCAACTGGAAAATTTTCGGATATTTCTGTATTTAATCCTCTTCTACCTTGAACACCTTAAAAGCTAACGCAATTCGCACCTTCATGTTTAAGATGATTAAATAGAGAAATTTGTCATATCCCAAAATTTATCCTTTATTTTCCTACCTTTTGCTTAGCTTCATTTTCATACATGTAATCATATCATACATCATCATAACTTTAGCATGACCTTTTTATTTCGTCATTGGCTAACAAGCATGGCCATATTCTTTGTTTGATCTTAACATTAGGGTTTTTTCACTTTTAATTTACTCATCAACAAACCAAAGCATCAATAAGATATGGTACTTGTTTGTTCCTTTGTTCATATAGGTGATCATGCCTCAATTCAAGACAAAACAAAGGTCATTTTGGTCAAGAAAGATGCAAGGGTGGTTCATTGATTCAAGGGTGGTTCATGTGTTTATTTCCATGCCATTTCACTCAGTCTTCGATCCATCCTCAAGATCATTTAAGCCTACATCAAGTTATCTTCAAGGGATGTTCATTCCATTATCATTTTAGCTTGAGATGCAAGAAAACTTCAAGTTTGCACAAGTTGGCACAAACTTGGTTGACCTAACTTGCAAGTATGGTTTACTTTTGGTCCAAACCCCATATTCTTGCATTTTCAACCAATTAACAAGTTTCTTTGATCCAGATTCTCATCATGAGTTCCTCTATAACTTTTCTTCAAGGCTCAAGCATAAATTCAACCCATAAGGACCTCAATTTTGGAAATGGCTAAGTTGCCAAATTGGGCAAAAACCTTGTCATGACCCCCACTTAGCAG
The DNA here is from genome assembly GCF_024323335.1 of Lathyrus oleraceus. Lineage (NCBI taxonomy): Eukaryota > Viridiplantae > Streptophyta > Magnoliopsida > Fabales > Fabaceae > Lathyrus > Lathyrus oleraceus. Next base: position 59,823,269 of record NC_066584.1, read on the forward strand.
CCATGCCATTTTCAGCTCAAACATCTTTTTCATCTCATTCCTTTTGCCTTTTATTAAGCTTATGTCAAACTTAGTTTGGCCCAAGTTTGGCTCAAAATGCACGAGGAAATCAAAAGTTATTCAAGCATGAACATGAGGTCTCAAATGGCCAAAATATGCAAGAAGTTGCTAGACCCAATGCCTTACCAAAAAACCTTGCCACAACCTTAACTTTACCACCATGTCATTTTCAACTCAAAGCTCCTTTGAATGTGATTCCTTTTGCAATGAATTCCTTGCAAATAAGTGAACAAAATGCATGGAGCAAAATAAAAAATGCATGAGGGAATTTCACTTGGCCTAACTTCAAACATGGTGCCATGAACTCCGTCTTGCACGGAGCCCGAATTTTGCAATTACAGGTCATTTTGCATTTTGGGACCACTTGCACATGTGTGATTTACTCGTGACACTAAAATGCATGCAAACAAGCTGAAAATGACCATATTTCATCAGCAATCCATACTTTGCTCACCTATTTTCACACGAGCACCATTGGACAAATTTCAACCCTAGCTCACACGATTTCAGATCTATTTGGCACGTGTGAGCTTCCCATTACATTTCCTATAAATAGGGGAGTGATTGGCCTTCATTGGCAAGCTTGAAAATCCAGAAAAACCATACCTCACTTGAACCCTATATCACTACAAAACCAATTTTTGGTTTCTTCAATTCAAGCTCTTTCAACCTTAAATCTTTTCCCAGAAAGCTTCATCAGCATCATCTGATACTAACTGCATCATCACTTTGCCTTGAAACCTCTTGCATCATACTTCCCATTTCTACCATTGTTGACCTTCTAAGCTTCAACTAAAAAGGTAGTTATGAGTTAAATCCTTGAGCAAACAAGTTATCAGTCTTTTCGCATTGTTCTATTGATAAAAATTCCTCTATTACCTTTCATTTATCTTTTGTATTAGTCATTTAATTTTACTTTAAACACTTAGGGTTCTTCATGTTCTTGAGCAAAATTCTCCCTGCTCAGAGCCAATCAATGTCTCTAATGCAGGAAGACATGAACGATGATGTGCTGCGAAGCTAACTTCATGCTTGGGTGTTGCCAAAAACACGAGTTCATGGATCTGCAGAATCAAGTTGAAGGTTAAAGATGAGGTTAAGGATGCGTGCGCTAGGGTGCCAAATTCAAATCTCAACCAATCACATTGTGCCAACGCATTTTTTTGAATTTCCTGACCGTTGGTGCCTTATTTATTTTTATTTTTCTTTTATTTCATTTATTTTCCATTAAATTTCTCACTCATATTTAATTTAATTTGATCCATTTTTTTTACACAAAGTCTCTAAAAATATTTTGCATCACATTACATTTTCTCCCATTTTTAAATCATTTTTGCATTTTTTTTTTTTTTTTAATTTCCTTTTTGCAATTTTTTATAATCATTTCAAACTTTTTTGCATCCAACTTTTGAAATCCATTCATGAGTAATATTTGGGACTTTGTGTATTTTTCTTAGCCATCTATTCATTGTTTTGCTTATGGTTTGGAATTTTCTCTTTAATTTCCCTTTTTAATCAACTTTAAATCCTTTTTTATTCATTTTTGTGCAACTTGATGTTTGAGCTTGAGTTTTTGACTTGGTTGATCAATGCTTCTACATTTTAAATTATCCATAGGTGGTCTCTTAGGTTGATTCAATTTTCTCTAATTCAATATGTTGATAGGTGATCATTTGATTATATTTTTGACACTTTGAGTTAGTGATATGTTATCCCTAAGTTGTGACATATGTTTGGGTCCCTTGACTTGTTTGATAGTGGATCCTAAGTAAAACACTTGAGCTTGCTTTCATTTTGCCTTTTGTTCTCTTCTTTCTTCTTTGAGTTTTGAATAACTATGCTTCATGCCTTGACAGTTTGATTTTGTATTAACACTCTAACATGATTGCCACATACATTGCTTGCCTCGTGATCACTAACTTGTTGCATCTAACCTCTTAACGTTTACTTTATGCAATTTACTTTTGTGCCTTTACTTTCATTGCATTTACTTTCATTGCATTTACTTTTATACCTTTACTTTATGTAATTTACTTTCATGTTTCATTATCCATCATCTCACTTCATACATTATTCATCTTGTCTTATTCATCTTATGCTTTTTATCTTGTGTTTGGTTTGCTTGACAATCTCAATGAATCAAAACATGATAAAGAGGATAGACTTGATCCTTAAGACCCATGCTTGACTTGGAGTGGCGTTGAAGACTTTGGACTTTGGATTTAGACATATGATTGATTTGGAGTGACATTGGACTCATTGACCTCTTGATCACTTACACTTTGTTCACCTGTTGAACTTTTGAACTTGTGATTTTATCATCTTGTTTTTTTTTGGTTTATTGCCTTATACCTCTGCTTATCATATTCATTTGCTTAAGTTGGTACACTTTTTCACCCACATGGCTTACCTTGGGCTACGTAACAATGAGACCTAGACTTAGTACACTTTTGCACCCACATGGCTTACTATTAGGCTACCTAACAATGGGACCCTAGGTTAGTCTTTGTATGACCATGCATTGGGTTTTATCCATCTTCATCCCTTTGATTTAGCTTGATCAAATTCCATTTGATCAACTAGATCATTTGACTTTACACACATTCCCTTTGTCTTTGTCAAGTGACCATAAGTCTCTTGGTCACTTGATGAGACTTGTCTTTGTTACTTTAGAGCTTAAGCATCCCAATAAGTTAAGGCATCAGCCATCTATCTTATCCTCACAAAGCATTCCTGAGAACCTGTTTCAATAACTTGTCAGACATTGACAAGGATTACATGTCATGACCCTTAAGCAATATAAGGGGTGAGAGGGAGCATTCATATCCTCATTCTGAATATTTTGGGTACAAGATGGATAACCCATATGCTTAAGAGTATTCACCTATATTCATATACTTTAGTGCACTTCCAGTCAATTCACTGTTAAGTTTGCAGCTAGCCATATGGCTCTCCTTTTAAGTTCCTTGTGGTTTAAACACCATCTCAAGTTCCTTTAGTTTAAACACCACTCTTTTGGTTTAAACACCACCTTTTGCTTCTTTTCTAGTTTAAACGCCGACCTTTGGTTTAAACACCACTCTTTTGGTTTAAACACCACTCTTGCTTCTTTTCCGATTTAAACACCAACATTTGGTTTAAACACCACTCATTTTGGTTTAAACACCACCTTTTTTCTTCTTTTCCAATTTACATACTAACCATTGGTTTAAACACTGCTATTTTTGGATTGTTTAATCAGTTCTAACTCTTGAACCATATGCATTGACATATGCAAGGACTTCCTACTCAATGCATCAACTACAACATTAGCCTTACTCGGATGGTAACTCAATTCAAAATCATAATCCTTCAGAAGTTCAAGCCATCTCCTCTGCCTCATATTCAACTCTCTCTGATCAAATTGATACTTCAGGCTCTTATGATCACATAACACTTCGAACCTAGATCCAAAAAGATAATGCCTCCAGATCGTCAAAACAAAACCACCACAACTACCAACTCCAAGTCATGCGTAGGATAATTCCTTTCATGAACCTTCAATTGTCTGGAAGCATAAGCAACGACCTAGCCATTATGCATCAGTACACCACCAAGACCCGTCTTTGACGCATCACAATATACTAAAAAAGACTCATTTGGATGGCAAGATCAATACCGGAGCACTCGTCAATTTCTTCTTGAGTTCTACAAAACTCTCTTCACATGCAACATCCCACATAAGTTTGACCTTTTTGAGTCAATTGAGTCCAAGACAGTGCTAACTTCGAAAATCCTTCTATAAACCTACGATAATAACCAGCCAAGCCAAGGAAACTTCAAATCTCAATAGCAGACTTCAGAGTCTCCCATTGTAACACAATATCAACTTTCGATGGATCAACAACAATTCCTCCAATAGAAATTACATGGCTAAGGAAACCCACTTCTTTTAACCAGAATTCACAATTGGATAACTTGGCATAAAGCTTTTTGTCCCTTAACACCTGGAATACAACTTTTAGATGATCTGTATATTCTTCCTTTAACTTAGAATATATCAAGATGTCATTGATGAATACGACCACAAATTGATCCAGATAAGGATGGAAATTCCTATTCATATACTCCATGAACACACCTGGCGCATTATACACTCCAAACGGCATTACTGTATACTCATAATGACCATACCTTGTCCTAAATGCAATCTTTGGAATATCTTCTGGTTTCACATGAATCTGGAGATAACCTGACCTCAAATCGATCTTGCTGAACACACAAACACCCACCAATTTATCCATCAGATCATCAATTCTCGGAAGAGGGTACCTGTTTTTGATAGTAACTTTATTCAAATTTCTATAGTCAACACATAACCTCATACTGTCGTCATTTTTCTTAACTAGCAACACTGGCGCACCCCACGGAGAAACACTTGATCAAACAAAATTCTTCTCAAGCAACTCTTTCAACTGTTTCTTCAATTCATCCAATTTTGAAGATGACATCCTATACAGAGCCATCGACACATGATTAGTACCAGGTACCACATCAATGGAAAACTCAATCTCACGCTTTAGTGGCAAGTCACTGATATCATCTAGAAATACACCTGGTAAATTGCACATAACATGAAGATCAACACTTGCAGCCTTATTGTCGACTTGCAATGATGAAAACATTGCAAACATATGAGCCTCATCTTATAAGAGTTCTTTTACTTGCTTAGCAGATAAAAACATCAGCTCTCCATAATCACCAAACTCTGGGAACCTCATAGTTTTGCTGTAGCAGTTGATATGAACATAGTTAAACTTCCACCAGTTCATTCCAAGAATAATATTGATTTGATACAGAGGTAGACAAACCAAGTCCATTTCAAAATTATTACCATAAATGGTGAAAGGACAACTCAAACAGACTAACGCAATAGTTATAGAACCATTATCTGGGGTATCGATAACCATACTCCTAACCATAGAAGATAATTTTAAACCCAACCCCGTAGCACATTCAAGCAAAATAACGAATGAGTAACACCAGTATCAATAATAGCAATTAACTCAACATTGTTAATGAAACAAGCACCTTTGATCAAGTTATTTGTCTTGGGAACCTATGAACCACTCAAGGTAAACACTATACCATTAATATGGGCAATAATAGCGTCAGTCTTCTTTGGCTTCTGACATTGCATACTGATATGACCCTATTCACCACAATTGTAACAAGTCGGACCATCATTCTTTCACTCTGCAACACGATGACCCGTTTTTCCATAATTGTAACATCTCAGAACCTTATTATTACATTCATTAGCACGGTGCCCGACTCGCCACACTTGAAGCACTTGACAAAAGCGGGAGCCCTTCCCCCACTTGTATTCTTCCCATCTGAAGCCTTCTGCTTCCCTTTGTCAGCTGGAGTTACATAAGGTTTCCCTCTAAATTGTCCCTTCCTTTTCTTCTCACTAAGACTCTTATAGTGAGCAGATTGGGCTCTACTATCCTCATCATAAATTCTACTCTTATTCACCAGTTCAGCATACCTACGAATCTGTTGGTATCCAATACCTTGTTTGATCTCTGGTCTCAGCCCATTCTCAAACTTGAGACATTTGGAAGTCTCAGCATCAACATCGTTGTAATGGGGACAAAACTTCATGTTCCCTTTCTTTAACTCAAGGAACTCTATCTCTTTTTTGCCACGAACGTCCTCGGGGAAATACTTCTCTAAGAATTCTTTTTTGAACACAATCCAAGTTATCTTTGTACCAATAGCTTCCAATATCTGATGCATGTTATCCCACCAATCCTCAGCTTCCTCTGACAACATATGAGTACCAAATTGTACCTTCTGAGCCTCAGTGCAAGCCTCACTCGAAAGATCTTCTCAGTTACTTTGAGCCATACATGTGCACCATCTGGGTCATGGCTACCCTTGAAAGTTGGTGGATTGTTCCTCTGAAATTTTCCCAAAGCACGAAACTCATCAGGAGCTCCTCCTGCTCCCCCATTCTGATTGTTCTGTGCGGTTTGAGCCATTACCCGAGCAAAGGATTCCAATGCTTCAACAATAGCACGATCGTTCCTCCCAGCCATTTTGCACACCATCAAATAACATTAGCATAAACAATGCACCGACAGTGTACACATATTTATCGACTAATATAACACCCTTATATACCCCAAAATAATAATCTGACATTTTAATTAGAAAACATAACCACAAGGGTGTCACACACATAAAAACACACAATCTGCTTCGTAACATGGGTTACACCATAAATAAGTTCAAATACACATATTTATACCTGGGATGTTACACGACATCCAACACATCTGATTTGTACTTGGAATGTTACACGACATCCAACACATATGATTTGGTTAAGTACTTATATAATAAGGCATTCAATATTTATCCTCGTATGCTCACCCCAAAAATTTACGGTATCATCACAGCGTAATCACTAATAAACATACAATAATAGTATTGTAACTCAAGACATTAAGTCTCATGAATTTCAACTTAATATCATAATTAAAAGAGTATGGCAATCAACTCAAAACAACTTAAAATCTCAACAACACAAAAAGTTTGTAACATCGACAAAATAGTACAAAACTCAAATCAAGCGTTTATCCCAACCCGATGTTACATGACCAGAGCAAGGAGCCACTAAAGAAAAGCGATAAACTATGAAAGTCACTTCAAGAGCTATCCTTCTACTTACTTCAGTCAAAGCTACTCCTGAGTATCTGCATGATGCCCATGTAAAAGCAACATTCAAAAATAAGGGGGTGAGAATACACTTCAATAATTAGCAGTGGAAAACAAAGATTAACTAACAACATCACACACTAGTTGCAACAATCATCAACATATCAAGTATTCTCATCCACGCGCCATAACACTAAAAATAATTACCCAATACAACACAATGCAAATGTACTAGACAACTGACTCAACATGTATGCGGTACCAAATCATGAACACTCAGGTCCATTTTACTCCATGATCTCCACCATAGGACCAATCCCCTCTTGGAATTAGAGTACACCAAAATCGCTATCATCACCATAGGTAACACTTCACTAATTCCTCAATAGAATTAGCTACTCACACTCGATCCTCATCATAGGATCAAGGATCACCAAAATTGGACTGAAGTCCATACACCATGATACATGAATTTCAACAGCATGCAATGTCACCAATTATCACAAAAATTATCCCCAAAAATTATCACCAAATTATCATCCAAAATTATTATCCAAAATTATAACTCGACAGAGTTACCAAAGAACTCTAAAACAACTCTAAAGTGCTCAAAAATATTCTACGAACAACAGTCGCACATAAAGATAACTCTTATGGACTCAATCGACAACTCTAACAACTCTATGAACAATTCTAACAAAATTGAAAATAATTTAAGTTGACCAAATAATCCAATTATTTATCTTTAGCTCATAACTCTAAAATATATTATACTAATATTATTATTACTATTATATACATATAGTAAACATGTATGAATTCTTAAATTACAAAAAAAAATATTAATTGTCAGACATTCAATATGTCATAAAAGTGATTTCCTTCAAATTGCAAGAAATGTGATTTCATTCAATTTGCTATAGTTATATTGGTTTTCTAACATGACGACACAATATACATAGCAACGAACCACTGTAGAATTATATAGATACATAGAAATGTGACACTACAATACCAGTACTAATACATGTATATATGAATGAAATACGATGGTAAATATAGATATATAACAATACAATACAAATAGGTATATAATAATGATTATATATATATATATATATATATATATATATATATATATATATATTATATATATATATATATTGATGAAAAGTAGCAGTACGATGCATAGAAATATATATAATAAAGTTACAGTACATATATACAATATATGTATAAGGACGAAACATGGTGATACACACTTATATACATATATTATAACGATACAAATACATGGATGAAAAGTAACGATGACTGACATACGATACTGGTACATAATTATAAATATCTAATCAAACGAATTTAACACTAATAGAATCAACAAAACATCAATTTCTCATGAAAACACAACATTCATGAGAATCATCGTCCCTAATGGAGGTTAAGGAAACTTTTATACCCTTTCATGATTTAACACCCATAGATGAATAATCCCCCCCTACCTTGATTTTCCAGCAAAACAACAACAGCTTCTAAGAAATTTTTCTCTCAAATCTTAGCTCTCTCTCTTTGCCTCTTTTGCTCTAACTCTCCAAAAATACGTACGGCCTCTCTTAGGTTCTTCCAAATCCTATTTTATTCCAAAACCTATTTTCTTATAATTAGGTTTTTTTCCTTTTTATCCTACATATTTTCCTTAATTTCCATATGACCCTTCATTTTTCTACATATTTTATTTTTTTAATATTTTATTAATAAATCTAATATTCCTTATTTTTCTATCACCCATGCTATTTTTAATCATTCACCTCATAATTCTTTTTTTAATTAAAAAAAAAATACTATATATTCTAATAATTAGTTAAAACTCCCATTAATTTCTAAAAAGTATGTAAAGCTCTTACACTCTCCATACCTCTACTTCAAGGATACTTACCTCCACAATCACACAATAATTAATTTAAAACATCAATTAATCAAATAAAAATCTAAATAATTCAAATTAATTAATTAATTGAATTCGGGGTGTTACATTAATACTCCTCCTTAATTATTTTTTGTTAGGATTCAAAGAGATTTCATTGTCCTGTACATGAATATGTCCCACATGACGAATTGATAGAATCATATTTACGAGTAACCGATTTTGGTCATTTGCTCAACATAGTCTCATACCCAGTTGCTTACAAATTTATCTTTGAGAGATACAAATATTTCACCTTCAGATCAGTGAATGTACCATCACCCTAGAGA